>NW_011488922.1:286520-290894 GCF_000754665.1 Bison bison bison
CCTGCTTCTAATCAGTATCGCTACGGTCTGATGAACCCGTTCTAATCCCCTCCACCTCATTTCCACAGTGACTCCAACCCAGGATCACCCTGAGAGCCATTCAAACCCAGCCCTTCCTGGTCCTAGACTCCTAGTCTGGGTTTCTGACCGACGCATTTGCAATTTTCTTACCCGCGCTGATCCCCAGCCCTTGTCCAGACGGCTCGAGTCCTTCATCTGACCTCGACTCCCAGCTCGGCCTCAGACCTTACTCCCGACCCTGACTCTGATCCTAACATTTCACAACTCACTCCAAATCCCCACCAAGACCCGGTTCTATCAAAGGAGCCATCCAACGCTAACATGCTCCGTGTCCAAGACAATTAAAGCAGGCCAGCTAGAAAAGAGACCTGAAAGAGCCTCTGCAACTGAAAAAGAAGTCCAGATATTTTGCAACTGAGGGTCACTTGACAAGGAATGCCACTCTGATTTGAAACTCCTGATTAAAAAACCAGCTCAGGGCTTCCCTTGTGGCTCAGTGGTAAAGAATCCGCCTGCCAGTGCAGGGGACACGGGTTTGATCCCTGATCCAGGAAGATCCCACATGCCTCGGAGCAACTAAGCCCAGGCACCACAACTACTGACGCCTGGGCTCTCGAGCCCGCGCTCCGCAAGCAGAGAAGCCTGTGCACCGCAACTAGGGAGCAGCCCGCGCAGCAACGAAGGCCGGGCGCCAACAGAGGGGAAAAAGGGGAAAAAGCCAGGGCGCACACTGCTGACGGGGCTGTAAACCCATCCAAGCACAGTCCAGGAAAGTTAGAGGCGCCGCTTCCCAGCACATCCTCTCCTGGCATCCACCCCAGAGGACGCAGCGTCCAGCCCACCACCGCCCCGGGCACATGTGTTCCGGGAAGCAGCCCTTTTCTAACCGCCCTCCTCCCCCGCCACTGGAAACGGCTCCGGGGCCCGTTAACCGGGGATGAGTTAACACACTGGTATGTCTGGACAGCGAAATGCTCCATAGCCCAGAAAAGAATCAGCTCCTGCATCACACACACTGAATCTCGCAAACCTGCTGCCAAGGGAAAGACGTGAGACAACAGAAGTGGACAGACAGCAGGACCCCAATTAAGGGAAACTCAGAAACAGGCAGGACGACCTCAGGTGATTAAGGTCAGATTAGTGGACACCTTTTGAGGGGTGCTGACCTGGAAAGGGTGTGAAGAAGCCTTCAGAGGGTTAGAAATGTCCTGGGAGGTGATCTGTTTGGTGGTTTGGCGGTTGGGGGGGGGGGTTCTGTACATATGTAAAATTCATCAAACTGTACAGTTAAAACCTGAGCATTTTACTATATGTATGTTTTCATACACAAAAAAGAAATAAAACAAGCTAAGAATAAGCCAGCACATAGTCCTACTAAGGCATAAGCTTATGAGGTGGGGGTGGGGAGCAGGTGCCCAGATGCTCCCGGAGTTCAGGCCCTGTTGCCAGCCACTGGGGAAGGAGCATTGAGTGGTTAAGGACCCCGAGACCCAGGAGGTCACAAAGGGAGCCGAGGAAGGAGTACCCCCGCCTCCTGACCCTGGGGCATCAAGAAGCAGGAGTCCTGCCTGATCCTGGCTCTAAAATTCCCAGACTCGGCTTCCTTGGTGGCTCAGTGGTAAAGAATCCACCTGCCAATAATCCTCCTGTCACCTGCAGGAGACACAAGTTCAGTCCCTGGTCCGGGAAGATTCCACATGCCGCGGGGCAGCTGAGCCCGTGTGCCACAACTACTGAGCCTGTGCTCTAGATCCTGGGAGCCCTAACTACCGAGGCCCGAGGCCCCTAGGGCCCGCACTCCACCACAAGGGAGGCCACGGCAACGGGAAGCCGCGCATGGCAACTGGAGAGCGGCCCCTGCTCACCGAAACTAGGGAAAACCTCTGCAGGGACGAAGCCCCAGCACAGCCAGATAAAGAATAAATGACATTTTAAAGCCAAGCACATAAATCTCTTAGCCCTTGGCTCTGCTTCAGGCAACCACAAACCCGAGAGTGGCCCTACATTCCTGCCAGCATTCTGGAAACCCATGCCCCGGCCACCTCCGCAGCCCCTCCTTCCAGCCAGTGACCATGCTGCCACCAGGAGCCCCTTCCCCAGCCGGGACCCCTTCCACGGTTCCTCGTCTCCTAAGAAAAGCCCAGGCTCCCATCTTGGCCATCAGGGTGTGACCCTCGTCACCCTCCGCTGCCCATCTCTTAGCACTCATGCACCTTTCTCTTCAGTCATGCTGGCATCGCCCTCTGCTTGACGAGGGGCAGGGGGCAGGGTTCCAGGCTGTACAGGTTCTTTCCTCCCCACCTCGCCAGTGAATGCCCCTCCTGCTCACAGACCGGGGCGGCCTCGGGCCCCACCTCCACCCCGGAGGGCCCGTGCTCATCCTCGGCCTCTGCTGTGTGCTGAGCTGTACCCCTCGACATTCCTCTCTTGGATTCCTAACCCCCAGTAACTCAGACTGTGACCGTCTTTGGAAACAGGATCTTTACAGAGGTAATGAAGCCAAAATGAGATCAGGCCCCACGTACAGATCAGGGCCTCAGGCTAGGCCCTGATCCAGGTCGACTGGTGTCCCTAAAAAGACGAGAAGACTGGGACACGGACAGGCACAGAGGGAAGACCAGGTGAGGACCCAGGGAGCCGACGGCCACCCCAAGCCAAGGGGGGAGGCCTCGGAAGAAACTAACCCCGCTGACAGCTTGACCTTGGACTTCCAGCCTCCAGAATTTTGAGAAAAATAATTTCTATCGTGTAAGCCATCCTGTCTGGGGGTACTTTGCTGTGGCAGCCCTAGCCAACTAAGGTAGCCTCTCCTCACCAATCCAGCCCCGAGCCTGCAGGGCTGTGGTCACCTGTGCCCTTGTCCTTACCCACTGATCAGAGGACAGGCCTGGGCTGACTCACTGCTGGGTCCCCGGCGTCACCCAGCTTGGAAGCCCAGGTTATAAACGTCTGTGCCTCTCTGTGACTCCCTGTCTCTTACTTGTTCCTGCCTCTGTCCTGCTCTCTCTCTGTCACGTAAAGAGCCTTGGCGTGGGCTGGTCCCTGGGCCTGGAACGCTGTTCCCCACTCTGTCTGCCTGGCGACCTCCTACTCATCCTTCAGGACCCAGCACAGGCTCCGTCCTCCTTGTAGTCACCACCGTGATGACTTCAGGTCGGGGGTCTCTGCCCTCTTCCCTCCACCCTGGCTCCACCTCCCCGTCACTGTCCTAAGGGCTGAAGCCATCTGGGCCCCAGAATGTCTCCCCCATCAGGCTAGGAAGCCCTCGGGGCAGGGCTGACTCATCTGGGGTCCTCAACAGGCTGCGTGGGTGGGATGAGCAGGGCCGCCCTGCTCCCTCCCCTCCAGGCCTTTGCCTCTGCTCCCCTCCCACCTGGGATGACCCCTTCCTTCTTGACTAGCAAACTCCTGCTCCTCTTTAAGGCTCCAGCTCCACGTCACCTCCTCTGTGAGGTCTTCCTGGACTGCCCAGGTGGTCAGTGCCTCTCTCGTCTGGGCTCCCTTTGCCCCAACACACCCTGACTGCCTGGGCAGTGACCCCTACTCTAGACCGTGGGCTCCTTAGGGCCCAGACTGGAGTCACCACTGCACAGTCTGGGACTCTGTCTTTGGAATGAACGAATGCAGGAAAGGATCCTCTCTCTGTGGTTACCTGACCTTCGACCCTCAGCCCCAGGCCCCCAGGGGCTCCCACCTGACCTTAACCCTTTAAGGTCACCTCCCCTCTGGAGGAACGGTGGCTGTAGAGGCAAACGTGGTCTGAGGGGAACTCTCTACCACTGTTTCCCCAATCCTGCCCCCGCCTCCAGCTCCCACACAGCCCACACACCCCTGCAGCATTGGCTGGGCGACAGCAGAATGGCCAGAGCGGCCCATTCCCAGGCCTCTGCCCTCCCCTCTCCTCTTCCTTCATCGAGCCCAACCCAAGAGGAGGGTCTCATCAAACCATCCCCACCAGGGATGAACTGGGGGGGACTCCATTTCCACCATGAACCCAAAGCTTCAGTGATGTCTTCATGGGGACTCAGGGTATGGTGACCCTGGCAAGAGGCTCGCTGAGACCCCATCTTGCAGGCTCTCTCGTTCCCTCTCTCTCTCAACTCTAGACAAAGACTCATGCCCAATGCCACCCCATAACACTCTGGCATAGTGTTATGGCACAAGGTGAAACCTAAGTGTCCTAATTTTTTCAAGCCTCCTTCCAGGTGACTCTAATTGGCTCTAACGTCCCCCCCCCCACCTTCAGAAGTGCCCCCTCAAAGCCTCATTCATCTGCACAGAAAGTCTGGGTGGCTGCTTAGGGTCACCCCTCCCTCCTCCCATCACAGGCAGCATGCGACTTTTCAGAGGAAT
>NW_011488922.1:291205-295000 GCF_000754665.1 Bison bison bison
CACCCCTCCCAGCCCCGCTTGGCCTGTCCCTTGGGTCCCCGGCCTCCAAAGCCCACAAGCAAGGCTGGGGCCTGGGAGCCCCTGTGGGCCGGGTGGGCGCTGCCGGGAACCTCTGCGCGCCCACTGGCCCAGCCCGGCCTCCCCGGGAGCAGCGTTTCACACCCACACCCCACAGCTGTCCCTGGGGCGGCCTCCAGGGAGCGAACACTCCTGGGTGTTAGGGAGGAGGATGCAGACACAACAAGAGCGGTGGCCCCGCAGCTGTGCTGACAGGAGCTGCCACGGAGCGTACACACCACAGCCTCAGCCAGGCGGGGCCCCGACACGGACCGAGCCCCATGCAAACGCACAGGGGACAGGTGCGCGGATCCCAGACGGGAATGTGTGCAGATGAAGACGCAAGCCCAGACACAACGACACCAGCAGATATGCAAAACGCACGCCCAGACTCGTGTGGGCACACCTGCCTGTACACACACTTGCACACCGAGTCACCCCCAGACACGTACACACGCACATCCCAGAGTCACTCACAGACAGAGGCACAGATAGACACAGACGTGCATACACACATACACACCCAGGTCACTAAGATAGACACACACCAGATGTACACACACACATAGCGTGACAGAGACAGGTACACACTCACACCCAGGTCACTGAGATAGACACACCAAGATGTACATACACAAGCTGTGCACACTCACTCAGACTCATTCAGACACACAGACAGCTACACACTCACACACCCAGAGTCATTCAGACACACAGAGAAGTACACACACACATACACACACCCAGAGTCACTCACACATACAGACAGCTACACACACACACAGAGTCACTCACACATACAGACAGCTACACACACACACACACAGAGTCACTCACACATACAAACAGCTACACACTCACACACACAGTCACTCACACATACAAACAGCTACACACTCACACACCCAGAGTCACTCAGACACACAGAGAAGTACACACACACACACACGCACATCCCAGAGTCACTCACAGACAGAGGCACAGATAGACACAGATGTGCATACACACATACACACCCAGGTCACTCAGATAGACACACACCAGATGTACACACACACACAGCGTGACAGAGACAGGTACACACTCACACCCAGGTCATTGAGATAGACACACCAAGACGTACACACACAAGCTGTGCACAGATAGATGCAGATGTGCATATACACACACATCCGGGTCACTCATATAGACAAAGATGTACTCACACAAGATATGCACACACACATACACCCAGAGTGACTCAGACATAAAGGCAGACTCAAATGTATACATACACACAGTCACTAGACAAACATACAGAGATGTGTACACACACACAGGTCACTCAGACACACAAACACACGTGCACCTACTCACACTCCCAGAGTCCCCTCCTCCTGGGAGATGGCCAGGGTGCAACCCAGAATCCAGTCCAGAGATGTGGAGCCCGAGACCGAGCAGGAGGCATGACCTGCTCAAGACCACACATGTGTTAATTCACGTCCAGGCTGGGGCGCCCAGGCAGGCCTTGCAGGCTGGGCGATTCTCTGAGAAATGCCAAATAAAGGGGCTAACCCAGCACCTGATAAAGCCACCACTGCCCCAGACAGGGAAGAGACAGTATGCACACATTATCCTGTGCGGATACCCTGGGTCGCTGTGTCTGCGCTGTGCGCACATGTGAACATGTGCGCACACACACACACACATCCATAGTTGCACATACAGTCACTTCAGTAAATCATCACATCACACAGCATCCTGCAAGTAACCTTCCTTCTACCTCAGCCCCTCCTTGCCTCCCTTGCCTACTCATACCCACTCATCCTTCATCTCAGACCAGACATGCCCTCCTCCAGGAAGGCCTTTCTGATGCCCCATTAGCCGAATTGGGCAAGTCTTCTGGGCTTGCCCAGTGCCCTGTGCCTCCTGCATCCCAGCTCTCACCCGTCTGCCTGTGCTTCCTCCCTTATCTGGTGACAGGTTTGTCTCCGTTCCTGAACCAGGCACTCCAGGAAGACAGACCCAGAACTGCCTTCTTCAGTAGTATTTCCAACATCCAGCACAGAACTGCTCCGTAAATACGTGTTGATGATGGATCACAGGACACCCGCAAAAGCTGATGCACACAGACGCAGGCCAAACCAAGATTCAGTCCCACAGACACCCACAAATGGGACACATCCTGACGGTCAGAACTATAGGGCCGCAAACAAAACACCCTTGAAGTATGGACACTGGCCATGGTCCAGGCCCCACTATTACTGTATTACCTCACTTAACTCTTCCATCCGCACCGCCTAGAGCATCATTATGCAGAGATGGACACGTTATGCCAAGTGAGTCAACATGTACAAGTCACTTTGTACAGCCCTTGGCGGACAATGTTCGCTCAGTCCGCTGACACTTGGTGAGCGAGGTGGTTCATAAACACACAAACGTATCATAAATTTTCAGGGGTGATGAGTACCATGAAGAAAAGACAGAACAGGGTGAGGGGCCCCAGAGTGAGGGGACTGGCTGCCCGTTTAGATGGGGAAAGCAGGGGAGGCCACCCAAGAAGGGGACATCGGAGGTGAACGAAGTGAGGAAGTGAATCAAGAGAGCCTTGCCAAGGCTATCCCACAGTGCCGCACACACAGCCCCTCGCACACGCACACCTGACAGTCATATATAGAAAACGCAGAACCACTGTTCACACGCACGTACACAGAGGTCCAGCCCCCAGGCAGTCCTCTCCCAGGATCACGCACGTCGCCCACCCGCCGGTCCTGTGTATGAGAGCAGGAGACTAACACCTGGCTCCATCCTCCTCCCCCGGACCCCTCAGGACAGGGAGCGGCAGGGGAAGAGAAGAGGGCTGAAGCCCCCCAGGGCTGATGCGAAAGGGGAGGGGAAAGAGGAGCTGGGGGTGGGGACGCAGGATGGGGAGAGAGGCAGCTGCTGAGGCACAGAGTCAGAGAGCAGAGGAGCAGCCAGAGAGGAAGGGCAGGCCGAGCCAGAACGAACCCCAGGGTGCTGCCTGTGCGCCCCGGCCCCTTACCTGGAGCCCCCATGCTGGAGTGAACCATGCTGCCCGCCCCGCAGGGCTGGGGGAACAACTGTGTCATCTCCCCGCCCTCTCTGGGGGCCAAGCTCTCGCTGCCGGAAGTCACCCAGGGAGGAAACCACAGGGTCCGCCCCCTTCGGAAGGGAAAATACCCATGCCCGAAGGCCCACCCCAGCCGGCAGCGGACCCCAAATCATGTTGTGTGTGTGTGTGTGTGTTGGGGAAGTGGGGGTGGGGGGAGGTAGCGCGCAGGGAGGCTGGAAGAGCTGACTCTGCAGCTGTACCCCCAGGAGGTGCGCCCTGCCCCTCCGCCGCCTCCACCCGGCCGGCACATCTGGAGCAGGGCTTGTGGGTCTGGGAGAGAAGGTGGACCCAGAACACGACACTAAAACACTGGCTAGGAGTTTGGGGCGGGCCTTTCCCAAGGCTAGGCCCTGCCTGTCACACCTGACAGGCATCATCTCTGAAGGTGCTATCTGCCCCCATTTTACAGACAAAGACTGAGGACCAGAGAAGTGAGGTGGCCTGTCTAAGGGCTCAGAGGCAAGAAGCGTTGAAGCCAAGAAGCAGGGCAGGAGGAGGCTTCCGCAGACTGTGGCCAACGGGGAACCCAGCCGCGCCTCTTCCCACAGGTGAGGCGTCCGCGGCCACCACTGGGAGAAGAGGTACCCATGGGCGGTGGTAGGGCCGGGCCTTGCCCTGGAGCGGCA
>NW_011488922.1:295222-304405 GCF_000754665.1 Bison bison bison
TTCCGTCTCCCCGCGCGCGGTCCGAGGCTGCTGGGCCGCCTGGTGCCTCCAAACAGCCCACCTGCTCGCTCCGGGCCCTGCAGGACTCGCTGCGCCCCTACCCTACGCTGGCTGACCCCCAGAGCACGCGCGCGCACACGACGGCTGGACTCCTATACACACGCTCAAGTGTTTTTACACAGGGACCCCAGCACTTCACACACACGTGTGCACATCCAGACACATGGAAACACTCCTTGGTGCCCAGGCCCTGACAACAACTAACACTACTCGCGTGTGCCCAGAACCCTCTGCTCTGTCATGCGGGCACAAGGGCACGGCTGTACAAGTATACCCAGGCATACTTCCCGGCCATGTGTGCCCACGTTCACACCCATGCACACTCACGCAGGTTAGCGTGAGTGCCTTCAAGAGTGCCTTTCTGCCTGTACACGGGCCCTGTGCAGCCCAGGCATGCCCAGGCAGGCAGGCCCACACCATGAGAATGATGGTGGTCCTTACATCTGCACAGAGGGGACAGTGGCCCCACCAACTACACTCATAACATTCCGTATTGTGAAAGCCATTCCTCTGAGCAGATTCGGAGACCCTACAGCATCCGCTGGCTTCACCTCAGACCTCCTGGGGCCCACCTCTTTGCCTCTCTCTCTCTCAGATGGCAGGATTTCTATACGGGAGGGTCAGGTATCTGGTGGATGATGGCACTGGAGCCTTGTCTTGAAGCTGCATTTGCCCACTAAACTCTTTTATTTAGGATTTATGTTTTGGAAGACTTGGAAATAAGGGTAATAAGGACTTTATAGAGGGAGCAAAACCCCACCAAAACCCCCCCGCCCCGTGCTCCACAGTCAACAGCATCCTTGTCAGGAGGGAGCTCCGGGTGGTAACTTAGAGAAGGGAGAGATGCACCCTCTGTTTCCGGTGCTGCCCTCCCAGGCCTGCGGCTGAGAAGTGGAGCTGGGGACAGCCTTTCGTGGCCCCCCTACCTGTGGTGGGTGAAATCACCCCACCCGTCTTGCCTCTCAAGCTGACTCCACTATTATCGCCTCTGGCAGACCAGAATTGAGTCCCTGAGCTGGAGTCGAGGCATCTTGAAGAAGGATGGGCCTGAGACTTCCACCTGCCCAGGAGAGGACAGAGGGGCTGAGTTAGGGGCACACTGGGTGGGCAGGGCCTGGCAGCCAGGAACGGGGAGACCCAGGCACGGGAGATGGTGGCCGTTTAGCTGGAGACGAGGCCTCAGGCCAAGTTGAGCCAGGCAGGTAGGGCCTGGGAGCTGGGGAGCAGCGGGGGCCACTGGGGGTGCAGGGATCCTGGGAGGGAGGCGGCGCAGGGGAGACCAGGCTGGGCTCAGGGCTGAGCGGTAATTAAAGGAGACGTAGGGGGCTCCCCAGGGCCAGCGGGGCTGGTAACTGACACACGGGCCCCATTGCTCCGCTCATATTTCTCACCGGATCGATACGTTTGACTCCCGACAAGACAATAATCGCTTGTACGCGGCCGGCGAGTCGATCAAATACATTATTAGAGCGAGGTCCCCTGGGGGCCCGGCGGGGAGTGGTGGGGGGAGCAGCCAGCCCACCGGGGACAGCAGAGCGAGATTCTTCACCCCTCAGGGGCCCCAACCATGGCCTCTTCTTCTCAGCTGCCCCGGGGGACCCTCTCTGTGGCTTGGCTCCCCAGCCTCTTTCTGCATCCCGCTGTGTCTGGCGACCTCTTCGCTCAGCCCCCGCCCATGTCCCTGCTCCGCATGGGGACCCCCAGTCATGTCCCTGCTCTGCATGGGGACCCGAGCAGGGTTTCCTTTAAGTGCTGCCTCATCTCTGGGGCTGTAGCATGTAGGAGCTCAGAGAGGGACCCAGGCTGGCAGGAGACAAGGAGACCGGGTTGCCTATGAGTTGACAGCCGAGCCAGAAGGTGAGCTCGGGTCTGAGATTCATCGATATTAACCTTCCTTTGCATCTCAGCGTTCTGCCTTCAGCAGAGCCCAAGGAGGGCCGCCTCTGCATGGTGAGGCGGGTCGGTGGGGGGGGGCGGTCAGGGAAAGCTGACTTAGGGACCCAGACACAGAGGAAAGCAGAATGAGGGGTGGCAGACAGACACATAGACTGAAGTATGTCTGGCTGGTCCTGCTGCAGGGTCATGCAATCCTCCCAGTAAGGCCCCCGATACTCTGGAATCAAACCCCGCCTGCCCCCTCACCCCGGGCACTGCCTGTCCACCTCTTCCTGACTTCTGGGCTCAAGCCTTCGTTTCCTGTTTACACACCTCCTTCATTCTCAGCCTTGCATTCAGAGCTGCACAAAAACAGACAGTAAGTCAGATCTGGCCTGTGGGCCATAGTTTACCAACCCCAGGCTGAGACCATTTACCTGCAGTATAATCAGTGATATTTGTTTAATGTATTTAATTGCTAAGTCATGTCCAAGTCTTTTTGCGACCCCATGGACTATAACCCTCCAGGTTCCTCTGTCCATGAAATTTTCCAGGCAAGATTACTGGAGTGGGTTGCCATTTCCTTCTCCAGGGGATCTTCCTGACCCAGGAATGGAACCCATGTCTCAAGCACTGGCAGGTAGATTCTTTACCGCTGTGCCACCTGGGAAGCCCCCAAGCTTTTCCTGCGTGTCCCTTACAGCCAAGCTGTGAGCTGGGTGCTGAGGACTTAGAAGAGAACTGGATCTGAAATCTGCCCTCAGGGAGCTCACAGTCCAAGGGGGAGACTGGATTTGATGGGAGTTTTCTGATATTCCACAGGTGACTCAGAAAGTATCCAATAAATGCTAGTCAAAGATGAATCCCAAGACATAGACTTGAGGTTGGGTTTGATGTAGGTGGAAAGATTCTGAGCAGGAAGAGTCTGTATAAGAGAGGTCCACTGGGGACTGGTGTGAGAGCAGGCTGGTGGGTAGAAGCTGGAGATGACCAGAGGAGAGGCTGGGACAGTGGTCTAGACAACAGCAGAGAATGTGGCCATGAGGATGCAGATGAGAGTATGAGTTTGAGTGAGAGTCTTGAGGACTTTGGTGGACTTGCAAGCAGGCAGCTAAGCAGGGTGGATGGGTGGGTGCTCAGGCCAGCACTGATGGACACTGGGAAGGGGAGCAGATTTGGGGAAGATGCTTACGTCAGTGCCGGGGATTGGGGGTTGGGGGGAGGTCAGCAAGGTCTATGGACCAGGAAGGCAGCAGATGCTGAATAAATTCACATTGTCACAAACACTCCTCATGCAGCTCCTGCCTACCACCAGTTTCCCAGACCCACCAGAAATCCCAGGAATTCACCACACACAAAAAGAAATTAGGAAGCATCATGGCCCAAAGAAGATAAAAGTCAGAAGACCAACAGCTCCCCATTCTGAACTTGGCCATCTGGTGGCACAGGGCCAGCCCCCCACAATCTCCGGGCCTCCATTTCCCCACCTAAAAGTGTGAGGTGGGCTGGAGGAGCATTCTAAGACTTCTTCAAGCTGTTAACATTCTGTGGCTTGAAAGGGACAGGAACAGGCAAGATGGACTGATGGCTCCATTAGCAGCCACGTTCACACAACTGGCCTGGGTGGACCCTGAGTCTCTCTGACCCCAAAGCCCACGCCAAGACTGCTGTCCTGGGCTTGCGGCTCCTTACTTGGGCTTGTACATGTCCCAGGCTGTAGGCTGTCCCAGAACAGACCCACCAGGACATCGAAACAGGCAGGTGCCGGGCCCTGGGCCTCCCCTGAGGAGGCTCTGCCCTGGGCACAGGAGCCCCTGCCTACCCCTAGGCTGCAGACTCTGCTCCAGCCCAGACTTCCCGCTCACCAGCACCAGCACCAGCACTGACTCTGCAGGCTGATGGCGCTTTCCTTCCTCCCAGCCCAGGGAGCTGTCCAAAGGCTGAAATGCAAGGGCCCTCGTAGTAGTCCAGAAGCCCTCCAGTAACCCTGCTGCTGTCTCCAGGAAAGCCCAGCCTGCTCACCATGGATGGCCTCCAGGCACCCGCGGGACTTCACTTCTCCTAACGAGAGCACTGTGTGCCTGCCACACCAGAGAAAGCCAAGTCTGTCCCCACCTGGGGCCTCTGACCTTGCCGACCCCTCCCCTAGAATGCTGTTCCCCATCTCTTCCCTTTCCTCTGACCCTTCAGGACTTAGCTCAAAGGCCGCCTCCTCCCAGAAGCCCTCCCTCAGCCACTCTCCACTCCAGCTATTGCTCAGTTGCTAAGTCGTGTCCGACTCTGCGACCCCATGGACTGCAGCACGCCAGGCTTCCCTGTCCGTCACTGTCGGCCGGCGTCTGCTCGGGCTCATGCCCCTTGAGCCAGTGGCCAGTGTTCTCTTTGTAGTGCTGTCTGCAGCTCAGGCGCTGTCACCTTGCCTTACTGTTTCCCCCTATGAAATGTAAGCTCTCTGAAAGCAGGTGGGTTTTTTTGTCTTGTTTTCTGCGGTATTCCCTTCTGAAAGGGACACACCACGTGCTTAGATGCTATTTGTTGAATGAATGGATTCTTCCAGGCTCCCAGAGCCCACAGAATGAAATCCAGGGCTGGCTTTCCAAGCTCAAGTGGACATGGGCCTCTGCCAATCTCCATGGGCAAACTGCCTTCAGAGCTCACCTTCTTCCTCTGGGTTCAGCAACTTGGGGTTCCCTATGTACCCATCCTCTGAACTTCCTGTGTTCGCTGGGCAAATTCTACTGGCCTCTACAGCCTCAGCTCAAATCTCTCCTCTCTGGAAGCTGTCTCTGACTCCACGGGAGGCCTGCTTAATAGTGATGGCCTCAGTCTTCCCACAGTTCAGGCATCTTGGGCTTGGCACTAATCATACTGCATTGAAATTACTTCCCAATGAGGCTGCCCTCACAGGCAGGGCTGGAGGGCAGGGTGGGGTTTCATTCATTTTTGTAGAATGGAGTCCAGCACTGGTCTGCAGATAAGCCCCGTTGAATGAGGACACCTGCCCCGTAGACTGTGACACTTTGTAGAGCTGGATGTGAGCACTAGCGCTTCCCAGGTGGCGCTAGTGGTAAAGAACCCAGCTGCCAGTGCAGGAGACACAGAGATGTAGATTAGGAAATGGCAACCCACTCCAGCATTCTTGCCTGGAGAATCTCAGGGACAGAGGAGCCTGGCGGGTTACAGTCCATGGGGTCGCAAAGAGTTGGACACGACTGAAGCAACTTAGCATGCAAGCACTGATCTGGGAGTCAAACATTTGAGAGCCTGGAAACTGGTCTTTCCATTCACTTGCTGTATGACCCTGGGCAGGTGATTTCACCTCTCTGAGCCTCTGAGGATTCTCATCTTTGAAAAGGGGGCAGTAACATGGGCTGATCAGTGGTAAAGAATTCACCTGTCAAAGCAGGAGATGCACGAGACCCAAGTTCGGATCCCTGGGTCAGGAAGATCCCCTGGAGAAGGAAATGGTAAACCACTCCAGTATTCTTACCTGGGAAATCCCATGGACAGAGGAGCGTGGCAGGTTACAGTCCGTGGGACAGCAGAGTCAGACAAGACTGAGCACACATGAAACGTGGGCTGACAGGAACTTCATTCATCTTTTTTCTTTTGTTTTTAACGGTTCCTTGTGCTATATAGTAGGACTTGTTATCGTTAATCTTAAATATAATATTGATTACCATGCACAAGGAGTTCAGAAAGTTCAGTGTTTATCACACCAAAGTTTGAAATAGAGAAAATCAGAAATAACATAGAATGCCACCATAGGACAGTGGCTAAATAAAGCGTGGCATATTCATACTCAGAAACAGTATGTAATCATGAGAGATGATGGAACTGATCTATGAATAGGACACAGAAAGTTCTCCAAGACTCAAATGCAAAGGCAATGAATGAATGCAAAGGCAAGGTGCAGAATGATTGACACAACTTAACATTACTGATATAAATCACATACCAAAACCTCTATGTATTTTCTTTGGGTGTGCAGGTATTGACAAATGCAGAGAAAAGGCCCAAAGAGTAATCAGCTAATTACAACTACCTCTGGTGAGTGGACCAGCAGTGGGAAAGCACACGAGTGTGTCCCCGTGTGTGTGCCGGCTCAGTCGTGTCTGACTCTTTACAGCCCCGTGAACCGCAGCCCCCAGGCGCTTGTGTCCATGGGATTCTCCAGGCAAGAATACTGGAGTGGGTTGCCATTTCCTCCTCCAGGGGATCTTCCTGACCCAGGGACCGAACCCATATCTTTTGTGTCTCCTGTGTTGGAAGATGGGTTCTTTACCACTGAGCAACCTGGGAAGCCCCCTGGGAAAGCAGAATGGACTCAAATGGGATTTTTTAAAGATTTTTTTTTTTATATAGAACATTTTCAAAGTTTTTACTGAATTTGTTACAATATTGCTTCTGTTTTATGTTTTGGGGTTTTTTTTTTTGGCCACAAGGCATGTGGGATTTTAGATCCCCAACCAGGGATGGAACCCCCGTCCCCTGCATTGGAAGGTGTGAAGTCTTAACCACTGGACCACCAGGTAAGTCCCTCAAATGAGGTTTTAACCTTTTCTGTTATGGTTTTGGTTTTTATAATGAGATTGCATTCATTTTTGAATTAACATTAGACTATGAGCTATAGGTAGCAAACTACAAAGTGAAACAAAGGGCTGATATCCCCCACAGTGAGGAAAGTGGTCACCTTCAGCAGGGAGGGAGGGACAGGGCGGGGGCGGATCCTGGGCTCTGGCTGCCTCCTGTATACAAACCTTGGTGGCGACCCCACAGACGTCCACTTGATAAAGATGGACTCAACTGTGCATGGATAACTCTCTCACATAAGCGTGCTTCCTGCAGGCAGGGCCAATTCCCACTCATTTTGGTATCATCTGCTCTGCACCCCCAGTTCACTGCCCAGAAGCAGATGTTAATAAAAGGCCAGATTGGGTAGCGTGCACCCTAGGCTGCTAGAGCTCCAAGGGGCCAAGGCTGCTGTCCAGGGTACTAAAGTCCAAAGCCTGGGAAGCCTCAGGGAGGCTGGCCAACGAAGACAGCTTCCAGACCCGATATCCTAATTGGCCACTCTGCGACCCGGCTCCTGCTCGCCTCTAACACATCACCTTCCATTGCTCCCCAGGCCTTCCCGGGTGGCGCTAGTGGTAAAAAACCTGCCTGCCAATGCAAAGGACTTAAGAGACGTGGGTTCAATTCTTGGGTTGCGAAGATCCCCTGAAGGAGGGCATGGCAAACCACTCCAGTATTCTTGCCTGGAGAATCCCATGGAACAGAGCCTGGTGGGCTACAGTCCATGGGGTTGCAAGGAGTCAGATACAACCAAAGAGACTGAGCACGCTCGTGCACACACCTGTTGCTCCTTGCCATTCGCTCACGTCCTCCAGGCTGAAGCTCCCATGTGCCTCAGGACCTTTGCTCTCTCTCCCTGCCGGCTGGTGCCATCTTTGCCCAGGTATGGCGGTGGAGCACGCCCTCACTTGTTCCAGGAGTCCACTGACACATCCTCTCCACAGAGAAGTCTTTGGGATCATCCCAACCCACACAGCCTTTCCCCTCCTCATCACTCTCCATCTTTCACTGGCTACCGTTTTCTTCCAGCACTTGTCACTGACATTCGAGTTTCTGTGTGTTCACGTGCTTGTTCATCATCCATCTCCGCCCACTTGAATGTTCACGCTGGGAGGACAGGGAGCAGGTCTGCTCTGTTCAGTTTCACCCTCCTATATAAAAGGGCCTCAGGTGCACAAAATGGCATTAATCACAACCCATGGTTCATGGCTTTCTCCCATCACTGGGATGGGCAGAGCCCTCTTCTATTCTTTATTTGCTTTTTTATTTAATTTATATTTAATAAATTATGTGGACACATTATTATGTGTTCACGTAAAGCCACCACTCACCATACAGATTAGAACTGTGACAAGTCACACTGACTCGTGTCTGACGTGTGTACTGCTGTGTCCCTCGTACCTGCCAGCGAGGAGGATCTGTTTGCTGCAGGAATTAAGGGGCACCACGCAACAGGAAGCTCACAGGAGCGCCCGCATGGCCTCACAAGGAGGGGGAGAAGAAACCAAAGGCCATGCCCTCCCATAAGCTCCCCCCTCCTCCCTGGCGCTCCCACCCCCTAGTTCAACCTAGCCAAAGTTTCTTCAAGACAATTCAATCCTACACCGTCACGGATGGCCGGCCCACTGTGCCAGACCCTGTGCCAAGAACTGGGGACACAGAGGGACTTCCCTAGTCGTCCAGTGACTATGACTCAGTTCCCAATGCAGGGGACCCAAGTTCGATCCCTGGTCAGGGAACTAGATCCCACATGCCACAACTAAGAAGTCTGCATGTCACAACTAAAGGTTCTGCATGCTACAACAAAGATCAAAGATCCCGCATGCCGCAACGAAGACCTGGTGCAGCCAAATAAAAAAATACTTTAAAAAGATAGAGAGAGAGTTGGTTGGTGGTTTAGTTGCTCAGTCGTGTCCGACTCTTTGTGATCCCACGGACTGTAGCCTGCCAGGCTCCTCCGTCCATGGGATTTACCAGGCAAGGATACCAAAGTGGATTGTCATTTCCTTCTCCAGGGGATCTTCTCGACCCAGGGATCGAACCTGGGTCTCCCGCATTGTGGGCAGATTCGCAGATTCTTTACTGACTAAGCCACCAGGGAAGCTCGAAAGAGCTGAGGACACTGGGGTAATCAGCCTTGGCCACACCCCTGAGCATTCTCAAACCTCCCGGTGCCCTTGTCTCCCCCCACCCATCCCACCCCTTCAGGGTCCCACGATTATCGTAAGTTATAAGAGCAGCTACCCGGAGGCACCTGCTCCAGGAGGCCCCGGGCTCTGTACATCCTGTCTTGGCATCTTCCCAGCGATCCAATAAAGCAGGTGCTGTTATTACCCCCCGATTTTCAGAGGCACACCCTGAGGTGGACCGTAGCCTGCAGGTCAATCCCAGAGCCTGGCTCTCCTTACCACCAGGCACGCTGCCTGTGTGCATGCTTCTCCCCTCGAAAATCCGGGAGGTCCTAGGCCTCCTGTATCTCTGCAAAAGCAACTGAGGATGATGGAAAAGGTGTCAACTTTGAAGTCATGTAACAAGTGGTCAGGTCCCAGCTGCAGAGTTCAGGGAGGCATTGGGGGCGGGGGCGGGGGTGTCACCTGGCCGAGGTATTATATTCACGAAGGGTCTCATTAACCGAGATGTGCATTTTTGATTTTATAGTTGGATGCCACTGCC
>NW_011488922.1:304909-308822 GCF_000754665.1 Bison bison bison
AGAAGACGGAGAGACACAAGTTTGATCCCTTGGTTGGGAAGATCCCCTGCAGAAGGGCATGGCAATCCACTCCAGTATTCTTGCCTGGAGAATCCCAATGGATAGAAAAGCCTGGCAGGCTACAGTCCTTGGGGTCGCAAAGAGCTGGACATAACTGAAGTGACTGAGCACACACACACACAAAACAACCATTTACTGAGGTGGAGGACAGCTCCTAGGAGAGCTCAGGGACAGGGAATCAAGAGTTCTGTTTTAGACGATTCAAGGTGAAACCCTGAACTACGTTAGAAACACTTTCCACGCATCTTCTCATTGAATCTCCTCCATGCTCTCCAAGGAGAAACCATTGTCACCATGCCCATTTTACAGATGAAAGAACTGATGCTCTGCCAGGTTGAATCATGTGCCTGGGGTCCCCCACATGGAACCAGGAACAGCATCCAGGCAGGTGGATTCCCCTTCTTCCCCAGACCCTTGCTGGCTCTTCCCTTTAGTGTGGCAGGAAACACTGGGTTTGGCCTGGGTTGGCCGCCTGAGACAGCTACATGCCTCCCATCCCTGGCCCGGGGGGGCTCTTGCCAATATGAACCATTTCCTAAAAGTTGTCACGCTGGTGACCCACCTTGAGCCACAGCAAGTCTGGGCTGCACAATGAACCATGTCTCTGGGCCCTGGTCCATTCTCCAGGCTCACACTTCTTCAGACCTGCTCACTCCCTGCTCACCTCCTTCCTGGAGTCTCCCCAGGGAAGCCCTCTCACTCACTTCCATGGATGACCTCTTTCTAACCTTGGACTCCCCATCAGTGCCCAAGACACCAGGCACTTTGAGGTGTGTGTGGAGAACATCAAATGGATACACTCTGCCTCTGAGAGGCTTCCCCAGAGGAAAGCAGCCTCTCGCCTGCCTGGTGAGAGGAAATCTCAGGTGTGTGCTGGGTCAGACCCTCGCTCTGCCCAACCAGCTGTGTAACCTTGGGTCAGCAACCCCACTTCTCTGAGCCTTGCCATCGGCACAGTTTCAAAGGTTCTCCCCATTGCTACACTTGCCTGGGCTGCCACCATCTCTGGCCCTGGTGACGTCAGCAGCCTCCTTCTTGCTGGTCTCTGGGCGTCCACGCCGGACCCTGATAGTCTCATCTGCCCCCTTGTACCCAGAAAGGGTCTTTCTGAAATTTAATCAGGCCGGGTTGCCCCCTTGCGTCAGGCTTTTCAGAAACCTCTCTCCTTTGGGGAATAAACCCCGAACACCTTAATCCAGGAATCCTCTGGTGGTCCAGGGGTCAGGCCTCTGCGCTTTCACTGTCAAGGACGCGAGTTCAGTCCCTGGTCAGAGAACTATGATCCTGCAAGCCATGCGTGGCGGCCAAAACAAAAACGAAAACCTAAACCAGAAAACAAGCCCCTTCGTTCAGCCTGGAGTCCTGTGTGATCTGACCTCTGCCGACCACTCTCCCCTCTCCCCCCACCACTCTCCCCTTCTCCTGTCCTGCTCTAAGCCTCACCACCTCCTCTGTGCTCCTCAAACCAAGCTCTTTCCGACCCCAGGCCCTTTGCATGTGCTGGTCTCTCTTCCTCGAATGCGCTCTGCCTGGTTAAATCCTATTCATCTTTCAAGGCTCAGCTTAAACGTCCTGCCCTCTCCATGTGGGCTCCCTATTCTGTCTCTCCTTTAGGGGGACTTCATCACAATTTCTGATTTTGCACTTAACCAATATTTACAGTTAAAGATCTGCCTCCTCTCTTGGTTTGTCGACTCTATGGACGTCAGCTGTGCCAGTTTTGTTCACTTCTTTATCTCCAAGGGCCTGGCACAGAGCAAGTGCTCAGACAAATGAGTCTTTTATGGGGACGAGGACCTGAGGCAGAAGACTTGAGTCTTCTGAGCCTCAGTTTCTCCTTCTGTCAAATCAATGCAATAATGCCTCTCAGGACTTCCCTGGCAGTTTAGCGGTTAAGACTCCGTCCTTCTACTACAGGACGCAAGGGCTCAGTCCCTGGTCAGGAAACTAAGACCCCCACATGCTGTGCAGTGTAGCCAAAAAGAAAAGTTATATATACCTTTTGTGTGTATATATATATGTGTGTATACAAATATATATAATGCCTCCCTTAGACGGTAGTGGTGAGGATTCCAAGAGACAAAAAATATTGACAGTGTTTCGGGGAAAAAAAAGAGACAAGACTGGGCATGAGATGTGGTTGCTATTTAGTCTCTAAGTCGTGTCCGGCTCTTTTGCAACCCCATGGACTATGGCCCGCCAGACTCCTCTGTCTGTGGGATTTCCCAGGCAAGAATACTGGAGTAGGTTGCCATTTCCTTCTCCAGGGAATCTTCCCAAACCAGGGATCAAACCCACGTCTCCTGCTTGGCAGGCGGATTCTTTATCACTGAGCCGCCTGGGAAAATACCCTTCAAATATAAAAGCTTGAAAGAGCTGGAACCTAGAGGATGGGCCACGATCGGAGAAGAACAAGAGAGGAGGGCATGGCCATTTGTCAAGTAACCTTATCTGCCAGGCTTTTTACAGCTCCTCGTTCTCTGGCTCCTACGAGATGGTGGCTCCAACCCAGAGGAGGAAATCCAAGTTCAGAGAGGAGAAACCACCTTCCCACGGTGTCACAGCAAGTCCATGGCAGAGCTGGGACTTGAGCCCCTCACATCAAGGTCGTTACGTTTACCACGCATGTCCAACAAAACCTGACCCCCTCACAGTGTTTGTTTTTTTTTTTCTTCTTTTGCCTGGACTGCAAGGCATGTGGGAACGTGGAACCTTAGTTCCCTGACCAGGGATTGAACCAATGGCCCCTGCCGTGGAAGCATGAAATCCTAACCACTGGGGCAGGGAGGTCCTTGCAGTGAGTTCTTAACCAACATTTGTGGGATTGGACCAATGCAGAGGGTCTGAATGGCAGTCCTGGCTCTGCCACTCACTGGCTGGTGATCTTGGATGGAGCCACTTCCCTTCCCTGAGCCTCGGTGTCCCCATCTGCAAAATGGGAATAATGGTCATGCCCCACCATCTGATGGGGATCCGGCAAGAGCCTGAAGCCCAGGTGTGTAGCACACAGTACGTGGTCCATGAGCAGCTGTTACCTGGTTGCCTTCCACGTGAGGGGACCGCGTGAGCAAAGTCTGGGGGCAGATTTGGGAAATGATGAGAGGCCGGTGGGGACAAGATCACCAGAAAGGTCCTCTCAAAGGAGGGGCATCTGGAACCGGACTCCCAAGTCTGCGCTGGCTGTGGAGGCGGGAACCAGGAAATGGTGGAGAGAGCCTTTCGATCTGCCCCTCTCCACCCTCCACCCCCTAGACCTCCCCCAACTCCTTCCAGGTTTTCCAGGCCTTCACACCGCAGTCACCTGTAAGCCTCATTTCCATCTCAGGGTCCAGGCCAGGGGGGCCCAGCCTCCCTCACAGGGATCTTCCTCTCTCCTGTTAGGGAGGTTCTTTACTAGTCGGGAAACTAGCATCTGAAGATAATACCAAATAACTCATCACAGTGAAAAGTAAGAAGTGTTTCAGGCATAAGTAAGCACATGACGTGTGAGGAGGTGCACGTGCGCATACTTCACCCTTTACACCACACTGCCTGGTGCCACGTGCCAGAGGGACTGACAGCGAGCTCCTTCCTCCCCTTGGCAAACGGGGTCGCTGCGAGACCCCGGGGTCGGGGGCGAGGGGGAATGCCCTAACGTAGGGATGTGATGAAGGACGGGGCACCGAGTGCTCAGTGGAGGGTGGCGGCTTGGCAAGGAGACTGGGTGTTGTCTTGGAGTCTTCCTCCTCCCCAGAGTCCCCCGCCTTCCCCTGGATTCAACCTGCAGGTGTCTGAACCCCTTTGCTCCTTCCCCCCACCCGCAGCCCTGGCCCCCGCTCTGCTCCGCCTCCCGGCCATCTCCCCTCCCTCCCTC
>NW_011488922.1:308928-309877 GCF_000754665.1 Bison bison bison
CCTAAAGCGCCACCCTGGTGCAGTCGACCCCCCTGCCCAGACCAAGAGTGGAAAGCCTGGCACCCGGGTTCTCTTCAGCTCGCCATCCCCGGCTGCCAGGAGAAAGGAGAGAGCAGGCCTGCAGCCTTGAGATGCCGTCTGGGGGCACCTGTGTGGAGGGGTGACCGTGTCCCCCAGTTGAAGGATTCGGTCCCCCACCCTGCGCCCTCCCCAGAGAACTCCAGGCCTTTGCAGCACGGGTTTTCCACGGGAGGGGCCATAAGTGCCCTCTGAGCAGTGTTTTTCAGGGGCAAACCGAGGTTCAGAGCAGGCAAGTGGCTGGAACACAGGCCGTCTCTGCAGCCCATCTCTGGAGAACCGGGTTCTCCAGTTCCATCTCTGCAGGTGTAGACAGGGCCAGCCTGTGTAGACAGGGCCAGCCTCCACGCAAAGAGAAAGAGAGAGGGCTGAGCCCTGTTGCCCTCGTCTTCTGCTGGCTCTCCAGGACCTGGGCCTCTGTTTATTTTCTCAGCCGTGGGAGGGGAGGTAGCCCAAGAGAGACTGAAATGAGAGGGGGATGCAGGGGTCGGGTGGGACGAGAAAGGCAAAAGCAGGGAGCCGGGCAGAATAAGAGGGATGCGGAGAGGAGCCGCCGGAGTGGATGGGGAGAACAGAGAAGGTGTGTGTGCTTATATCCCCGGGGGGAGAGGCGGCAGAAAAGAGAGTCAGAGACAGAGAGATGCAGAGACAGAGACAGAGATGGGGGAAGTGGAGAGAGGGACAAAGAACGGAGAGCAGGAGGAAGGGCGGCTGCGGTGGGGCCGCCGGGGCCTTCTGCAAACTGCTTCACCGACACCTGCTCCTCTGGCCCTCACACTGTGGTCCTGTGGGGTGTGTGCGGTTGTCCCCAGAACCTGAAGGGGCTGAGGCGGCCGTGTGTGCGCGGGGTGGCCAACCCCAGCCTTTTTGC
>NW_011488922.1:310637-312929 GCF_000754665.1 Bison bison bison
CTTATTATATTTTTTCTTATATATTTTTTCCCCCAGCTTCTCTTGCTCCTGTTATTTTTTTTTCTTTTAATTTTTTTTTTAAAAAAAAACCTCGCTGCACTCCCAAAGCCCCAGGCCAGGTGGGGGTGGGGTGGGGGCATCTGCCCGGCTAGGCCCCTACCCATAGGGTGTCCAGAGCTGCTGTCTCTGGGCTGAGCCTCGCTTTGCTTCCACAGCCCTTAGTCAAATCAGGCTCCCCTCAAGATATGGGTGCCCGTCGTCCCCTGCCCCTCGTCCTAAGGGCCTCCCCCCAACCCATGACATGACACCCCCCTCTGGGGGGCTCAGGGCCCAAGCCAGGCCTTCCTCCCCTCCCCCCTACCTGGCTCCCTGCTCACTCCCAGAGCCATTTGGCTGATGGTCAGAACTGTCCGTCAAGGGGGCTCTGAGCCCCTGGGGACCCTGATGGGAGGAGGGAAGGGGAGAGGTCGAGGGTCAAGCCACGTCCCCTCAGCTCAGCTCTCTCCCCTCCCCCTCCCTAACAAAGGGAGCAGCGGCCTGTCGCTTGGGGGGGCGGCAGCCTGGAACTCGGGGAAGCAGGAAGGAGGCTGTGGGGATGGCCGTGGGCAGGAGGCGGGGTGGGGCCTGCCTGCCCCTCCGCTGCCCTCCCCCTCGGGTCAAGGCTAAGGTGATTCCTCAACCTCTCCGGGAGGCTGGGCTGGGAGGGGAGGAGGGTCTGGACAGACAAAGAGCCAGAGCCCCGGGGAGCTGGAGGCTAGGGGGCCGCACCTGGGACCCAGGCCCTCCTGGCGGAGGGCGGGCGGCAGGCGCCCCTCCGGCCTTGGTCTCACTCTCCGGGTGGCCCTGCCTCCCCGCAGCACCAACCCCTGTGGATCCCAGAGCCATCTTGGGGCTGGGGGGGAAACTGAGGCCGGGAAAGGAGACAGAGGCAGGGCTGGATCCGGAAGGGAGGCACAGCCCAGGGTTCTCAGCGCTGTCCCGTTAGATGGAGCCCCCACTCTTCTCCGCTTCCTGTCTAGGGAGACACCCCTCCCTTCCCGCCCTGTCAGGGGAAACCTAGATGGGGTGGGGGGCAGGTGGAAGCAGTTTCTTCAGAGGGAAGAGGAGGCTGAGGTGAGCAAGAGGCTGTTTTCTCCTCTCAGGCCGCTGGGGTGGGGGGACCAGGAGAAGGACATTCTAAACACCGTCTGTCTCTAGCGCTGGCCTAGTACAGCTTGGAGGTGGACCTTCAAGTCAAAAAGGGCAGAAAACCAATGAGGATGGAGCCCCCTGTACTAAAGGTGGGAGGGTTTTAGCACCCTCCTGTGCTAAAGATGGCTTCAGAAAAGGGTGTTCAGAGAGGTTCTCTGGCGTGCCCAAGGTCACACAGCAAAGAAGGAAGATCTGTAGTCCCGCCCATCCTTGTCCTAAGCCCACACTGTCACTGGGCCTCCCACCTGCCCAGCCCGACCCAGGGCCAAGGGGAGCTGAGACAGTGAACAACACAGAGCTCCCCATTCCCAAACCCCCATTCCCTGTGCCCATGAGAGAGACTGAGAGCCGCCAGAGACAGAAAGAAATGTGCCCATCTCCTGTACTGAAAGTCTTCTACCAAGGCGGCTTTCAGGGAAAGAGGGCCGCACTCAAGAGGGAGACGGGGAGGACACAACCGGCCCCTTTTGGGGAGGGGGCAGCTGGAACAGACCCCCTGCAGCCTGCCAGGAAGGGCCAAGATGGGCCGAGGACTATAGGGGTCCCACTGCCCTCCCCCAAACCTCCCCTCCCTTCTCTCCCTCTCCTTCTCGGCTGGCTATCGACCGGGTCTGTGACATGGTAGATCAATACGGCAGGGATATAAAGCCGGCTGGCTGCCTGCCTGCCTCTGCCTCTCTCTCTCTCCCCCGCTTGCCTTGCTTCCCTTTCCCAGAGCCGCGCCCAGACCCCCCACCCCCATGGACCCCTTACCCACGCCTCTGAGGGGCCAGGCCCCCCACCCGGTGCCAGCCCCCTACAGCGGGAGGGGGAGAGCCTGGACAGCCAGGAGAGGGGGTGAGTATGGGGGTGGGCAGGGCAGCAGGTGGGGATGGGGGTCCCACTGGCAGGTCAGGGGGCTGGAAGAGATGGAGGGACAGAGCTCCTGGGATAAAGCAGGTCCCTGCTCAATTGGGAGTGGTTCAGGGAGATGGAACCCTCTGAAAGTACAAGAAGGATGGACCTCTGGGAGTGGGCCTAACTTGAATTCCATCACCTCCACTAGCTTTGTTCATAGTGATGCTTCCTAAGGCCCACTTGACTTTGCATTCTAGGATGGTT
>NW_011488922.1:313029-314432 GCF_000754665.1 Bison bison bison
CCAACAAGGATGGACCTCTGGGAGGTGGGCAGCGGGCACCGGAGGCTGGGGAGGCACTGTCCGGAGCCCATGGGGTGGGGGGTGCTGGGGTAAGCTTGGGTGAGTGGATGCCAAGAACAGTGGGGCTGCCCCCGGGCAGCCTGGTGCCCACCCACAGAGTCCTGGCTGCTCCCTCCTGGGGCCTCTGTGGGCAGCTCCACCTTGGCTTCGCCCCAAGGCCTGGCCTGCACCGTGGGGTGCGGGGGAGGGCTTGTGAGGCATCTGACAGGGGATTCCAGGGGAGGCTGCAGCGGCCGAGCGGCCATGTGTGTAGGGCGTGCGTGCATCCCCGGCACGCCTGGAGAGGCGAGTCTGTGAGTCCTATGGCTCGGTGCTGGGGCTCCAGGACTGTGTGTCCCCGCGTGTCTCAGCCACTGAGTCACCCCGTGCGACCACGAGGCGGTGGGTGTGTCCCAGGGGACGCGGTGGCTCTGTGCGCGTGTGCTTCCGCCAGAGTCCCCTCCACCTGGGTGTCCCCGAATATGTAAGTGTGTGTATGCGGATCTGCCTGTCCCCACCGGAAGTGTGGGTGTGTGCCCAGGGGCATCTCAGTGACCCCTGGGGCCCAGTAACGTGGTGCCTTCGTGTTCCTGGGTTCTAGGAAACCCGTGGGAGTTGGTGTGTGTGCTCCAGCCCCTGCTGAGTATGTCTGGGCGTGGATGGTTCTGTGAGCGTCTGGGAACCAGAACCTGAGTCCCCATGTGTCCATGTGTGTGTGGATTCTGTGCCTGTGTCGGGGGTGGCTGTAGATGTGTTTGTCTCTGGCGTGTTGGCGGCTTAAAGGTGAGTGTCAGAGACCCAGTGTGCTTCCTGTGTGTCTACGTGACTTGGCGTGTCCCTGCGTGCCAATGGCCGCGTGTGTTTCCACGAGTGGGCTGGAGGCTCTGGGTGTGTCTTCATGTGTATCACGGTGACTCGAGGCACACGATGGCGTTTCGGGGTGGGGGAAGTGTGGGTATCTGAACGGGGGAGGGCTCGAGGCCGAGACTGCCACTGTGACGCTGGCTAGCCTGTTTTGCCACTACATTGTCTCCAAATCTGAACGTGAGGACCTGTCTGCCTTCTTCCCCTCCCTGTCAGAAGCCCCAGACCCCTGCCAGCATGGGCCCAGGGCCCCCTCCCCCAGCCCTCTTGGGTGACTGGACCTCTGCCCCTCAGCACCCCTGCTCTGGCGGAGGCCACCTCAACTCCACCAAGCGACCTCCGTCCCTCCCAACCCCCCCAGCACCACCGCTCCCCCCACCCTCCCCCCACCACAAGTCCAGTCCAACCCAGACAAAAGCAATTACTCCTGAGGTAGATGTGAGTGTGGGTGTTAGAGACAGAAAAAAAAGGGGGAAGGGAGGGGGAGTGAGAGACACACA
>NW_011488922.1:315065-325045 GCF_000754665.1 Bison bison bison
CTGTCTCTCTCTCTCTCTCTCTCTCTCTCTCACACACACACACACACACACACACACACACCTCTCCCCCTCCCCCAGGTCAGAAGTTCTCGGTGCCCCAGCACTCTCCGTGGTCACGGCCCTCTGGGCTCCATGTGGGCCAGAACACAACAGAACCAAAACCCCAGGGATGGAGGAGCTGGGGAGGGGACAGGCCGAATGGACAGGGAGGGCATGGGGCGGACTGGGCTCAGCACCACAGAGCCGGTAGCGGCGGCACATCCCGCCTGCCCGCTCCTGGCCACTATGCCCTCACGCACACAGGGTCCTCAGGTGGGTACCTTTCACCTGGGGCTCAGCAGGCTAGCAGGGTGTGGGCATGAAGCGTGTCCCTCCTGCCCCACGGCTCTGCTACCTTCTCCCGCGGCCCGAGGCCCCATCTTTCTTGCTGCCCCCTCCCCTCGAGCCTGGCAGCCTCAGCAGCGCACGCTCAGCTTTCTTTCTGTCCAGCTGACTTTCCTGCTGTTTCCGTGGCTCTTTACCTGCTCTTCACTGCCCCTTCTCTCCAGGCCTTTCTCTGTCGTGGGGTATACTCTGAGTCTCCCCGAGTCTCTCTCTCCCACTCTTCTCTGGCATATGCCTGGACCCCCCTTTCTCAGAAGACCCCCCTGCCTGCCCTCCTGTCCACACGTGCCCCAAGGGGGGGAGGAGGAGGGCTGCTGGCCCTTCAGGGGCCTCAGAAGCTGTCCTGGAGTTGGGGGTGCCCCTCCTGTCTTGCTTCTCCTTCATGTACCTTTTCTCCTTCTCTCTTCTTGGCCCCTCTCCCCACCTGCAGCAGGTCCACATCCCCGCCGTGGTTCTCGCTGCAGACAGAAAGCTATACAGGGACCCACACGCACCCTGCACTCAAGACTGGAAGCCAATCCAGGCTCAAAGGAAAAGGAGACCACCAGGGTGGGATGGAGAGACCAGACATTGAAGGTGACCAAGACAAGGAAAAAAGAAGAGGAAGACGGAGGTGGAGCCCCAGGGCAAGGAAGAGGAGAGAAGGGAACTCGGAGACAAGCAGAGGCCATGGAGCAGCGGGAGCAGGACGGTGCCCCGGTGGGGGCAGGCGCTCACGGCACCATCTGGGCTCAGACGCTGTGGCCCGTCTGCTGCCACCGCGCCCTCACTGGTTCCCTCGGTGTGCAATCAGGGTCAGGTGTGTGCCCTCAGCCCCAGGGGCTCCACGCTTGCTGGATGGCAGGCACTCCAGCTTCTGTTTGCCCTGGGACTGTCAGGGATGCCAGGCACTCATCGGTCCCTGAAACTGCTAAGAGGCCCAGCCACTCTCACCTCCACGTCTGTAAGGCCCCACCTGAGATACTCCCAGTCCTGGGTGGGTGACGGCCGTCTCCACCCACCCAGGGATGGCAGAGGCACCAAAGGGACCTCTTGCTGCTTCACAGCACCCCACAGTGACAAACAGCAGCCCCCCAGGGAACCCAACTCTACACTTGACAAGGAGTGCCATCACCCATGGCCCGGCCGGCCTGCCTGCACCAGCACAGACCAGCTGCGCCCTGTACACCAGCCGGGTGCTGACCAAGTAGTAGCATCCAGGCAGCCAGGGCCGAGAAGCTCCAGCCCGGCCCAGCCCCCAACCCCCAGGCCACATCTGCAACAGCACACACCCCATTCCTGGAGCCAGAGCCCCCTCCCTGGGTGCTAGCCGGGCCTGAGGGATCAGAGCAAGTTCCTGGCCCCACTTTTTGGTTCCTCGGCTCTCAGAACACCTGCGCGGCCACACAGGCTGGCATTTCTGATCCCGGAGTGTCCCAGGCCACACCCGCCCCCTCCAGAGAGGACCTGCCCACCAAGCAGCTCAACGTCTTCCTCCTGATGCAGTCCTGGGTTCCGTCCCATCACCCCACCAGACCAGCACCAGAAGCCTTTCACCCACTGCTAAGCTCCAGCTTCCAGGGCACTCTGGGCTCCTGTGGGATGTATGGGCACTCCAGGTGGGCCCTGGCGCTTGGGCCACAGTCATCTCTGGGCCCCCAGGGCCTGGGTCCACACCGAAGGCCATCGTGTCTTTTTGTGGAAGGATGGAAGGACAGGAGAGAGGGAGACAAGGCAGGGCCACAGCCCTGCTCCTGCCTCAGACGTCCACAGGGACTCAAGTCAAGCCAGCAATCACGGTCTCCATGAGTGACCACCTCCAACCTGGGCTGTAACATCCCCTTTGTCTTCCAAGACCCTCAGAAGACGCCTTCCCACCTCCTCCTGCCAAAGACTCCTCCTTCTTTCGGGGTCCAGCCCCTCCCTGAGCCCCAGGTTCAGGTTAGTAGCATTTGGGCCTATCTCCACCCCTCTGCACACCAGCCAGGAAGCCCCCCAGAGGCCACACGGGGCTGCTTCCCCTCTGCATCGTCACCTGATCACAGCACAAGGCTCAGCACACAAGAACCCCCAGGAGATGGTGGCTGAAGGAATAAATGGATGGATGTGGGTTTAAATGTCTATGTGCTCACTCATTTATTCATTCAAAAAATACCTTTTTTTTTGGCCACACCATGAGGCATGCAGGATCTTAGTTACGGACCAAGGATTGCACTCATGCCCCCTGCAGTGGAAGCATGGAATGTAACTGCTGGACCACCAGGGAAGTCCCCTCAATGAATACTTAACTGAACACTTACACTATGCTAAGGGCTGGGTGTGGACGTGTTGGATAAGTAGAGACATCTCTCTTGTCCCCTCCATGAAGTTTAAGGGGGGGAAACACTACACAGAATATATGATCAGATGCAGGGACAATGGGCAAGAAGGAAGAACAAGGTGGGGGGCCTGGCCAGGCCAGGGGGTTCGGGGAGCCCTAGATGGAACGGTGGAAAGGTGAGCCCAACCAAGAGTGGAGCCAAGGCCCTGGGCTGGGACAGGAGGCAAGCCAGAGGAAGGGCAAGAGGGAGTGAAGGAGGGGGAGCTACGTGGGCGCCAGAGGCTGACCCGGCACTCCAGTTCCTTCTGGGGCGTTGAGGAGGCCTCTGGACACCTTTGGGGAACTAGTCACCTCCCAAGAAACAATGGGGGATGGGAACGCCATTTGCTGTAATTGTTTTATAACAAAATTATAGACTTAAAAGGGTGTGGCTCCCTTCAAACATCTTTCTGGGGGGTTGAACTTATCTTCAAACCACTCAGGTAATTTGGCAACAGCCTTTAAGTCTGCTTTAGTTTACAGACTCCATCAGCAAAAACATCTCTACTGTATAATTGTCTCTAGTTTCTGTCAAAACACCGACAAGCAGTCACAGTATCATCCGTTACTAGTATCAGCACTGCTAAATTGATCAGAAAAGTGAAAATATTAGTCACTCAGTCATGTCTGACTCTGGGACCACATGGACTGTAGCCTGCCAGACTCCTCTGTCTATGGGATTCTCCAGGCAAGAATACTGGAGTGAGTAGCCATTCCCTTCTCCAGGGAATCTTCCTGACCCAGGGACTGAACCCAGGCATTGAAGGCAGATTTTTTACCATCTGAGCCACCAGGGAAGCCCCAAATTGATCAGAGTTGGTTCCAAGTAAGACTTCAGGTATCCCCCTCTGCACCCCATCCCACAAATCAAATTCATCCCCAAAGCACAAAGACTGGCCGCCTCGAGGAGATTCCAAACCTGGGGTGGGTGTTGGTGAAATGGAAGAATGAGAGCGTCAAGCTCAGGTAGACATTCAGACTCTATCACGGTTACCATGGTAACCTTAGGTGACCTGAGGCCAGAGGCATCTCTTGTCTTTGGCTCAGTTTCCTTCTTTTACAACAGGTGACTCACATCCACTTCACAGGGTGGCAGCCAGTGCCCAGAACAGGCTCTGGCATAGAGGTGGCCCCAGATAAATATCAGTTTCCCCATTAGACTATAACAGCTCTCTGGCATGTGTTATCCAATCTGTCATGTGTCTGTCCGTAAAACCTTGACTATTTAACAAACATCTATTTGAACACAAAGACCTAGAATCATAGCCCTGACTATAACCTCCACCAACTCTGACACATAATTCTTTTTAAACATCTCTGTTACTTTAGCCCAACTTCCGGGCATTCCTCAAAGCCAGCCTCTAGCCCCCAGATGAATTCTGCAGCCTGGAAGCTCCTTGACCTTCTTTTCAACATCAAGAGCAGCAGAAGACACAGCAGTTCCTGGGAAAGCTACACTTCTGATTCTTGGAGAAAGTAGTTTAGACTCCTACATCCCTTACCAGCTGGAATGGGGCCCATAGATGCGCTTTGGGGGGTCTGTGAGCATCCTGAGGTTAGAGCACAATTGAGTAGATGTAGGGATGCGTTTTCCTGGGAGAAAGTCTATACTAAATGTTGCGAAACTGGAAATCCATGGACCAAAGGTTGCCTGAAACATGTGGTTCGAACCACAAGGAGATTTTTGAAATTGTGGAGAGTTACCAATATTTAAAAATTGAGAGATTTCACATAACAGTCTGGACTTCTGGCTTCTCTTGAGAAATCCAAAAAGCTGACAAATGGGGGGCATGTTTCTACGGAGGGACAGTCAGTGAGGCTGAAAAACAGCACCCCAACTTCTGCCAATGCATTTTCCAGTCTGGTACAGTCCTACCACACCAGATCACCAACCCTAGGCTACAGCTTTCTCTGTTTCTTAAAGTCAGGCTGTGACCCCGCCCCACCCCCCAAGAGCAAGAAGCCAATGAGAGCAAGCAGAGGCCTCCCTGGGGTCCCGAGATGCGTAAGTTAAACTGCTCTGGTTGGTGCAGCACTGGGCGGGTTCCAATTCAGAGGCCCTGTCCCTACCCCTCCCCAGACGCACACTGCTGAGGCCTCACCAAGCTGGTGGAACAAACCCCAGAGCTGATGCCCAGAGCCTCTGCTTCCTGCAAGCTGAGTGGCTGGAGAACCCCTGCTTCCAGCTCAGGGTCTCAGTGGTATCCAAGGAGGTGCCTCACAAACCCCAACTTGTCCAGGGAAGCTTCCAGCCATATCTCAAGTCCCTGCTTCCTGAAACCTCCTTTCATTGAGTTAACTTCTTTTGTCTTCACTTCCTCATGTGTGTGTGGGGTGGGGGAGGCGGGTGCTGTTATCACCCTCTTTTGACAGACCGGGAAACTGAGGCTCGCACAGCTGGCCGCCGGCAGGGCAAGTGCTCCCTGGCTCCAGAACTGGAACCTGAATGGCCTTCCTAGGCTTCCGTCCTCAGGACAGCATGTCCGATGGGTTCTGTTACTACACCCCTTTACAGATGAGGCTCTGACTGTCCCAAGCCACTTGCAGTTAAGAAGGAGCAGAAAAGAGATTCCAACACAGGAGGGCCTGACCCCAAGCTGTGATCTGAGCCACCAAGCTACCCCCACCTCTCCTCCTGAGCCCCTACTCTCATCAGCTGAAATTCCCACCGTCACCAATGTCCAGAACCACAGGTTTGGCCAGGAAGCCACAGGATGCACAGAGGATGAAAACGCACATCACTCAGACTGACCACGTGGAGCACGGAGGCAGGAAGAGGAAGGGTAGCACCCTGGGGATGGGCCGGGGACAAGGATGGGAAAGCCAGGGCTTCCAAGAGGAGACAAGACTCCACGATTAGCAGAGCTTGGGGAGCCGCAGCCCTTACCTCTTGGGCAGAAGCAGCGAAGCTAATACATTCAGGCCACCAACCCGGTCCAGTAGAGAACCTAGAGAGAGAGGAGAAGGAAGTCAGCATGCTGGGGAATTTGAGAGGCATCACCGCCTCGAGCAGGAGGGGGCCCTCCTGAGGCAGAGGGACCCTGCTCTTGTCACACCATCGGGAGTCACAAGTCGGTGACGGTAGACTCAGGTCCTGACAGCCACTGGCTACCTGCATTTCCAGGTTCTGAGCCTCAGAGACCCCAGCTCATGAATGGGCATTCTGATGCCTTCCCTTGTTGAACATCTGTATTTTCCATCAGACTGGAGCTTCCTTAACGGGCAAGGACTCTGTCTTACACTTTCAGCCCTTGACAGAGGGCCTGGCAAACGTGGGATACTCAGGAAGGACATGATGGATGATTTGAGTGAATGGATGGATGGCGAGAGGGAGTAACTAATTGACAAACTATGTGTCTCAAAGGACTCTGGGCAGCTTCCCTGGTGGCTCCGTGGTACAGAATCCACCCCCTAGTGTAGGAGGTATGGGTTCCTTTCCTGGTCCGGGAAGATCGCACTTGCTGTGGGGCAACTAAGCCCATGTGCCACAAATATTAAGTCTGCAGCTACTGAAGCCCTTGCGCCCCAGAGCCCGTGCTCTACAACAGGAGAGCCACTGAAATGAGAAGTCCACGCACCCAACTAGAGAATAGTCCTTGCTCACTGCAACTGAAGAAAAGCCCGAGCAGCAACGAAGACCAGCACAGCCAAAAATAAATAGTAAATAAATATATATATAAAAAAGCCCAACAACTGCAGGGAGAGACAAATGAGGAATGTGAAAGGGTTACTCATTATCAGATGCCTATGTGCTGTGGGGAGATGAAAATAAAAGCCACAATGATGCTTCTGACTGGTATATTTGTTCACTCATTTATTCATGTGGTTAATCAGCAGATGGGCTTCCCAGGTAGCTAAGTGGTAAAGAATCCACCTGTCAGGCAGGAGACCCAGATACAATCCCTGGGTTGGGAAGATCCCCTAGAGAAGGAAATGGCAACCCACACCGGTATTCTTGCCTGGGAAAAAAAATCCCATGGACAGAGGAGCCTGGCGGGCTACAGTCCATGGGGTTGCAAAGAGTCGGACATGACTGAGCAACTAAACAACAAACAACAAGCAGCAGATACTGAGGCTCGTCTGAGCTGGGCTCTGGATCAAGTGTGGGAGATGCAGAGATGGACCAAACCAGGTCGTTGCCCTGTCTACTGGGGGCCTGAAGGTGAGCTAGGGAGACCAAATGAACAGCTGATGCCAGAGATGGAAGTCAGAAAGAGAAAAATAAATATCGTATATTAACACATGTACGTGGAATCTAGAAAAACGGTACAGATGAACCTATCTTCAGGGTAGGAACAGAGACGTAGACATAGGGAATGAATGCAGACATAGGGACACGGAGAAGGGTGGGATGAACCGGGAGACCCAGACTGACGTGTGTACGCTGCTATGCAAAAGCAGCTAGTGGGAAGCTGCTGTGTAGCGCGGGGAGCTCAGCTCAGGGCTCTGTGATGACCTAGATGGGTGGGATGCGGGGGGACGTCCAAGAGGGAGGGGATATATGTATGTATACAGCCGATTCACTTTGCTGTGCAGCAGAAACTAACACAATTGTAAAGCAACAACTGTTGTTTAGTAGCTCAGTGTCCAACTTTAGTGTCCAATTCCTTGCGAACCTTTGGACTGTAGCCCACCAGGCTCCTCTGTCCCTGGGATTTCTCAGGCAAGAATACTGGAGGTGGTTGCCATTTCCTCCTCCAGGGGATCTTCCCGACCCAGGGATGGAACTCACAACTCCTGCGTCTCCTGCATTGGCAGGCAAGTTCTTTACCACTGAGCCATCAGGGAAGCCAAAGCAATTATACCCTAATTTGAAAAAAAAAAAAAGCCAATGCCCACACACCGGTGTAAGCAGAGGATGCAGGGGGAATCCTAGAAGAGGTCAGGGAAGACTCAGGGGGGATGTGGCCTCCGAGCCAAGCCTGGCAAACAAACCCACTTTAGCCAGGTGGAGGGACCGGGTGGGAGGAAAGACAATGTCAAGCCTTCGATCCCCCAGGCTTCAGTGAGAGGGCTGGGAAAGATGACTGGGGCTGTAGCCGGCAGGACCCAGTCCAAACAGCCAGGAGACAATGCAGTCTGTCTTCAGGTAAAGTCCCGCTGCTTGCCGTGTAAGAGACAGGAGGATAGAGAGGTCGACGAGAAATGGGGAGACCCTCTCCACGGAGTGTTGGCTGAGCCTCTCCGCAGACCCACAGGAAGGCAAAGCGACAGCTGGTGTCATCCCCACTTTACAGATGGGCAGGCGAGGCTGTGAGCAGATGACTTTCCCAGTGTCCTGTATAGCTTGGCAAGGGGCGGAGCTGGTTATCAAGGTCAGGCCTACGTGCCTCCTACTGAAACCCACGTTTCCTGCCTTCTGGGAACGTGGTCTTGAAAAAGCTGCCTGAATGTGTACAAAGACCACTCTTGTCGCGGGCAGTCAGAGAAGGGGCAGGGACTGTAGGACGGGGGAAGGAGACAGGGTTTCAGGGAGACCTTCCTCCCAGGCGGGTCCCCATGAGTGGACAGTGGGCAATTTCAGAAGCTGGGGCTCAGAGAGGGAGAGCTCTGGGTGGGGGGGGGTCACAGAGCCAGAAGGCTCACATCCACCTGACACCTGCATGTCTCCAGAGGGGGAACTTCAGGGGAATGGGAAGGATGGCCACGGGCCTGGATGTCTGGCAGGTGCTTGGCTATCTCATGGCAAGTCTGCCAGTACAGATGGGGAAACTGAGGCCCAGGACCAGCCAAGGACACAAGGGATTGGTGAAGGCAGGACTGGAGATCAGACGGAGAAAAGAGAAAGAGAAAAAGATGAACTGAGATAGATGGATAGATGGCTGGTTAGAAGAGAAAGAGTTGGGGAGACCCAGACATTCAGAGGTGAGGAGTGGAGGGAGACACAAGCAGAGAGACCAGAAAGCCCAAATAGGAATGAATAAAGAGGGGGTCAAAGGAACAAGGGGTCTAACCAACTCCTCCCCCCTCTCTGTCTGGGCCCCCATTTTGCGGGGCAGAGGGGACCAGGACCCTCCGTCCCTGTGGGGAGGGAGGGGCTGGGGTTTCTCCCCCGACTCAGGGTCTGCTCCCCACCCCCGCCCCCGCCCCCAGAGCTAATCAGAGGCTGTCATCTCCACCGTGAGGTCTTGGTTAAGGAGATTTAGGGCCAGGATCAATAGGAAATTTAAAAATCGATGCAGCGCGCAGGGCAAAATCGATGGCGTTTAATCGCCTTGCCGATTCCCAGTCAAAACAATTAGCCGCGCTGAGTGTTGAACACGGCGGCGACACGGCATTAACCGTCAATATTGGTGTAAGTGATGGCGGGGCGGGAGGGGGATTCCCCGGGTCTCTCAGGGGCCCAGAGTCAGACGGCGCCTTCGGGCTGGGGTCTTCCCTCAAGGCAGCGCCCCTAGTTGGGACTTCCCTCCAGCAGTGCCCCTCTCCCCACCCGGTCTCTGCCCTCTGCCACCCTCAACGGCGATGCCCACAGGCAGGACCGCCCCGGCCTGTCTGCCTCCAATTCTCCTCCTCGTGGCATTTCTCTGGGCCCTGCACCCCCCATTCCCCTGCCTGACACACCCCTCTCCCAAGTAAACAGCCTCTCCCCTCGGGACAGGCAGGCAACCCTGTGCAACTGCAGCCATATTCCCAGCAGGGCCCTGAGCCTGGAAGATAGGAATGGTAGCTGTGTAGAAGATGCCTTCTCCCCATTTCACAGACGGGAACTCTGAGGAACAGAGAGGGAAAGCAAGTGGCCTGTAGTGACCTGGCAGAGGAATTTAAGGAGCCAGGACTAGAACCCTGACTTCTCTGACTCCAGAGTTTCTGTTCCTTATAGCTGCACCACAGACAAGGGAAGGAACTGTCTGATGTTCACAGGAGGAGGAAAGGAAGTCCCCTCAGCATTCCTTGAAGCCAGGATGACTCTCCTGCAGGCAGGTTGGGGTCTGGCTTCTCTGGGGGTCCCCAGCACTGCCCAGGCCACAGTATGACCCTGAGCTTAGACAAGTGAGGATGACAGTGTCCACTGGCTGCACAGAAGACTGCCCACATACGTTTTCGCTGAGGAACATGCGGTGGAACCACTGTCCCCCACAAACACATCAGCTCGGATTAGTCCAGCAGAGCGGCCCTGAGTGAGAGCAGCCGGGATTTCCTGGGTGCTAGCTACGTGTCAGGTGTGGTTAGCTGCTCTGCGGGTGTGATCTTGCAGTCTCAACTGTTTGGTGAGTACCATTCTCACGATACAGATGAGGAAATGGAGACTCAGATT
>NW_011488922.1:325392-327131 GCF_000754665.1 Bison bison bison
TTTCTGGGGGCCCAGGTGGGGGCAGGGGGAGCCTTCCGCAGCCACTTGCTCCCAGCACAGCAGCAGGGCGGGGGTGTGGGCCAGTGAGGAGGCCCGTGAGATGAGCCAGGAATTGATCTGACAAGGTCCTAATCAAATGGTCAATATCGCTGACCTGACCACTTAACCTATTGATAAGCTGGCAAGGATGGAGCAGGCGGTGAGTGGGCTCAGGGAGGAAAGCAGGGAGAGGGCTGGGGGAAGCTGGATGGGCAGTGTGCCGAGTCTGGGGGCCTAAGAGAGGGCGGTCTCCTCCTCAGGCAACCCCACCCGCCACCCCTCTGATAAGTCATGGGTCTTCTCTGCGGGGGCTTCTTTTTTTTAAAAAAAAAATTAATTTATTTACCCTTGGCTGTGCTGGGTCTTCACTGCGGCATGCAGGCTTAGCTGCTCTGTGGTATGTGGGATCATAGTTCCCCAACCAGGGATTGAACCCATGTCCCCCACATTGGAAGGTGGATTCCTAACCACTGGCAACTGGACCACCAGGGAAGTCCCGTATGTGGGGGCTTCTACGCAAGTCTCTCCCTCTGGTCAGGGCCCCTCAGGCTCGTCCTGACTGAGGCTGGGAACTGTCCCCAGTGCCCAAGCCACCCCCAGGTCCTCTTGGTTCGTACCTTAGCTTCTCACACATGGGAGGGACTTCTCTGAATCTCAACGTCCTGTTCTGCAAACTGGTGATAATTATAACAGGAAATGCCAGGAGACAACCTAGATACCTGACGACTGGGGACTGGGACAATACGTGATGGTGTAGCAGCCTGATAAAGGAGGGCTGCAGAGTTGTAGAAAATATGCTTGAAATAAATTCATTGACAAGGGAGCGATGTTCATAATCCATTGTTAGAAAGGAATAAAAGACAGATTATAAACTGGTATGTAGGTGATGGTTTCCTTTTTATGAAAGACACACACACACTTTTTTTATCCTAAAGAAAAAGGTTTAGAGCAGAAGTCAGAATTCTTTTTTTTTTTTTGGCTGTACCACACAGCTTGCGGGATCTTAGTTCCCTGACCAGGGCTCGAACCTGGGGCCCTATTCCTGGGCCCCAGCAGTGATGGCACAGAGTCCTACCAACTGGACCGCCAGGGAATTCCCAGAAGTCAACATTCTGAATTTGGTTCCAGGTTTCTGAATCTTAATTTATTCTTTGGGTGAAACTATGCTCGTGCCTTGTCATACCTGACTCTTTGAGACCCATATGGACTGCAGCCCACCAGGCTCCTCTGTCCATGGGGATTCTCCAGGCAAGAATACTGCAGTGGGTAGCCACTCCCTTCTCCAGGGGATCTTCCTAACCCAGGGATAGAACCTGAGACTCCTGTGTCTCCTGCATTGCAGGCAGATTCTTTAGGGCTGAGCCATCTTTGGGTAAACTCGTAGACATACTCCCGTTTGAGAAAAAGCTATCTAGAAAGATAGGCATCAAAAAACTTTTTTTTCATGTAACTAGATGATCATGATGGGGTTTCTTTCATCTCTTTGAGTATCTGCATTTTCTACTTTTTTACAGTGAACATGCTTCACATGAGTTGACATTCGCTTACAACTGCAAAAGGTGGGGCTAACGAATCCTGCATTGGCGGGACTGTGGCAAGGTTCACAGCAAACACACAATGGGCGGTGTTTCTCTGAGCCCCTTCCCTCTCCCAGCCAGGCTTGGCTGGGTGGGTTATGTCCCAGCATAAGCTCCCCCTGT
>NW_011488922.1:327603-334094 GCF_000754665.1 Bison bison bison
CTTTCCCTTCTCCAGGGGATCTTCCCAACCCAGGGATCGAACCCAGGTCTCCCACATTACAGGCAGATTTTTTACCAGCTGAGCCACAAGGGAAGCCCAAGAATACTAGAATGGGTAGCCTATCCCTTCTCCAGTTGATCTTTCCGACCCAGGAATCGAACTGGGGTCTCCTGCATTGCAGGTGGATTCATTACCAACTGAGCTATCAGGGAAGCCTCAGTTTACTCAAACACAAAATGAGAATAATAATAACCCCTGCCTCACAGACCCAGTGAGAGAAGTCAACAAGACCATGCTAATAATGAACTTAGGAGAGAGCTGACAGAGAAAGGAGCAAGTGAATGGTGGAAATGATATTACGATTATCACCACAAGTGATGTGTATGAGTAGAATGTGCAGGGTGAGGGCAGGAATGCAGTGGGAAGCAGGAAGAAGGAAGGTCTGTTCTGGTACCCTGACTTGGGGTGAACAAATGCAGTGAAGACACCTGGCTCAGTATATTCCTCTGGCGACTTCCCTGGCGGTCCAGTGGCTAACACTCTGTGCTTCCACTGCAGGGGGCGCGAGTTCGATCCCGTCAGGGAACTGAGATTCCCACATACTAACTGGCGTGGCCAAAAAAAGATATTCCTTTGTTCATTCATTCATTCAGTAAACATTTCCTGAGGCCAGTTCTAGGTTAGACCCTGTGCCAAGCCTTGCAATCCGGACGTGAACAATGGAAGTTCCCACTGAGATAGTGAAGAGGAATTGGGGGTGGCCCGGCTGCTCTCTCATCTGTGAGAGCTGCTTGCCTCAGAGGCCTCCCAACTGTCCCTTGAGGCTTTGGCTGAAAGGGGCTGAGCAGGAGCGTGAGGCCAGTGTGTACTTCAGGGATGTGTGTTCACACACAGAGGGATAGTAAGCTCTGTGCACATGGGCTGTGTCCATCTTTGTGTTTCACAGTCGCATGCACCAAGCCTGACACTCTGGGGACAAGCCGGGCTCCATTTTTTTTTCCCTCTGTTTTTTTTTTTTTTTTAATGAAAAAAGAAATGTTCAAAGCACCGAGCACAATGCCTAACACCTGGCAGGGTCCTCGATAAATAGTAGCTATTATTAGCATCATCATCACACACCAGATCACTCTTGATCCCCACAAAAACCTTATTTTGCCGACGAGGAAAGTTGAGATTTAAAAGGAGTGATGTGATTTGCCCACGGTCGCGGTTGGGAGTCAAAGCGGGGTGTGTGCGACCCCACAGTCTGGGGTCTGCCTTTTCCTGTGGCAGGCTGTCGGGGGAGGAGTCAGGGCCTGGGAGTGGGGGAAGGGAAACAGTAGGGGGGAAGCAGAGGTGCGATGCCGCGGCGGGGCGGGGTGGCAAGGATGCACTGGCTAGGGTGAGGGGAGCACTGTCAGGAAGATGGAGTGCAGTGGATGGGCCCCGGATGATGAGTCTGGAGTCCGGCTGCATCGAGGCTCAGGCAGGAGGAGGTGGCCTGGCTTGCCGATGCCCCTACACTGGTAGGTGTGCCCCCGCCTCTCCCCCAGAAGGTGAGATCGCTCCACCCTTGCTCAGCACCTCCAACATCCAGCTCCACCATTATGCTGGGCAATAGGATGGCAAGGGCCCAGCTCCTATTCACCTGACAAACGTCCTCTGAGCACTGAGTGTGCTGAGCATCGTTCCAAGCGGCAGGGATACAGCCAAGAACAAGACAAAGTCCCCGCCCTCACAGTGTTGACCTCTCAGTGGAGAAAGGGACACAACAGATGAGAATATATACTTCGGAGCTAGGAAAGACAATAAAGCAGGTGAAAGGGTGGGTTACAAGATGATGTCACTTTAGACTGTGAAGTCAGGAAAGACCAGTCAGAGAAGGTGGGTTTTGAGTAGTAGCCTGAATGAAGTGTTGGAGGCAAGAGCTTTCCTGGCAAAAGAAACAGCAGATGCAAAGGCCCTGAGGTAGGAACAAGGTCGATGTGTTTGAGGAAGGCCAGAGTGGCCTGAGCCTCTGGAGGCAGGAGGAAAGGAGTGGACACTGAACAAGCAGGTGGGTTCCTGTTCCTGCAGGGCTTCCAGGCTAAAGAGGATGCTCGAAGTGCGATGGGGGAATGACAGGCTTTCCCTCACTGTGGGAGATTCTATGCAGCAGAAGATAATGGTGGTCAAAATGCTGTGTGACCCTGGGTAAGTCACTTGGCCTCTCTGAAAGTTGGTCTCACCTTCAAAAACCAAGCTCCATCTTCATCACTTCCCTGCAAACCACGTGTGACCCATTCATTCTCTAAGAACAAGCTCTAGACGCCTTCAGTGAACCCCTAGTCCCAGATAAGGCCTTCAAGGGTTGACCTCCCCTACCTGGGGACTCCTCTGGGTCACGAGAGCTGCTGCTGCTGCTAAGTCGCTTCAGTTGTGTCCAACTCTGTGCGACCCCATAGACGGCGGCCTACCAGGCTCCTCCGTCCCTGGGATTCTCCAGGCAAGAACACTGGAATGGGTGGGTCACGGGAGGGACTGGCTCATCCACGCCCCTTGGCACCCAGCTCAGGCCCAGCCACAGGAGGCCTCAGAAAACAGCAGGGTGTCAATGGTTACTAAGAGGAACTGTAACCCTTGACTTCTACCACTCAGCACATCTCCCTGTGGGAGCAAGGTGTAGCTTGTTCAACTCTGTCCAGTGGGAGACAGAAGGGGCTGGAGCAAGGGGAAGGCAAATGCATCAGCCCCCTCCCCTGGCCAGGCCTTGTCTGGGGTTCCCAGCATGGACTGGCAGGGCAGGAGTTCACTCCCTCCAGGGCCTCCCCGTCCTCCTCCCGTCCCTCCTCCGCAGCAGACTCTGAGATCCCTGACTTAGTACCCAGCTCACATCCTGTCAAGTCCCTTCTGTGTGTGCGGTGCGCCCAGAATAAATCCTAGCCTCCTAGCCCTTCCCAGTGGTGTCAAGCCTTGTTTCTCGCCCCTACACACCCGCGGGTCCAGTGATGTTCACACTTGCTCACACCTCCATGCCTGTGCACAGAGAATGCCTCTGTTTCTTTATTTTTACTTATTTGTTTTTTTGGCTGCGCCATGCAGTACGTCAGATCTTAGTTCCCCAACCAGGGATCAAACCTGTGCCCCCTGCAGTGGAAAGTGTTAGTGTTAGTCGCTCAGTCATGCCTGACTTTGCAACCCCATGGACTGTAGCCCACGAGGCCCCTCAGTCCATGGAATTTTCCAGGCAAGAATACTGGAGCGGATAGCCGTTCACTTCTCCAGGGGATGCTCCCGACCCAGGGATCGAATCCGGGTCTTCTGCACTGCAGGCAGATTCTTTATCATCTGAGCCACCAGGGATGCAGTCTTAACCATTGGGCCGCCGGGGGAGGCCCTTGGAAGTGCCATGCCTGAACAGCTCTCCGCCTCCCCTTTTCCTCCAGACCCTGCCCACCATTCTCCAAGTCACTGCCTCAGTGAAGCCCCTGGACCCTCCCATGCAGCACGGCTCTGGTACACGCTGCGCACCTCTGTCAGCCTGGACATCTGGACCCCAGCCAGGGGGACCCCATTTCCCACCAGAGGAGTTTTCTAGAGGGTCACTAAGGCACGGAGGAGTGGGCTGGGGCCTCTGGGTCCTGCATGATCCATGCCTGTGCCGCCTCAGATAGTTTGGAGAGGGTTGTGAGCGTGCATTTAGAATCGATGTGTTGCGTCTGATGCTCAGCTTAAATGTCACTTCCGCAGAGGTGGAACAGCTGACCCACCAGTCTAAACCGGGTTCTCTCACATCCCCTTCCCCAGCCCCGTGTTCCTCTCCTTCCAAGACGTTATCTCTGTTTATAACTAACTACACACGGAGGTCCAATCAGTGGTCACCCTGTTGGCCCCGAGAGCTCTCCAAGAACACAGCCCAGGTCTGTCTTTTAAGTCAGTTTTCCAACTTCTAAGACGGACCTGGCTCACGTCGGGCCCAGTTCCCATGTGATGAACAAATTCATCCCATGAATGTTTTCAGACCTGAAGCATCTACCTATGTGCATTTTGCTGGAAGGGGACAAGTCTACAGGGGGGCTGTGTGTGTGCAGTAACAGGCCACGTCCCTTCTGGTCGCTGCATGTGGCTTCCCCCCGGGATGTCTGAATGTGGCCTGTGTGCTCCCATGGGCGTGTGGACTGGGGTGCGGCCATAGTTACTGTGTTTGTACCTTTGCTGCTGGAAAAAACTCTCCACACGAGGAGCACCCTGGCGTTTCAGTATTTGTCTTGCCCTGTGATGTCTCGGTCCCCATGTGCCCGTGTGGCTGTCTGGACTATCACACCTGTGTGTGAGTGTGTGCCTATCCTTGTTTCTGTACCTGGTGTGTCCATTCCAATGTGTCCAGAGACGTGGACAGAAATGTCTGCGTGAATCCGGAGGCATTAGTAGTTGTGCATTTCCTAAGAGAATCTCTGACTGAGGGTATCTGTACCTGGGTCTTGAGACCCACGGGCGCATGAATCTATCGTGGACTTGAGAATCTGTGCGAGTGTCTATTTTAGAACCACTGCATGTGTCTGCATGTAGATGTGTTTCAAAATCTCAAAGTCTCCAACTATACTCTGTAGTTTTGAGTGTGTGTGTGTGTGTGTATGTGAAGACTGACATGGACATGTGTACACCTGTGCATCTCCCTTCCCCCGGCTGCGGCTGGCTGCCTTTCCGGCCTGGACGAGGACCTATTCTCTTCTCTGCCTTGTCTCTCACACCCACCCGTGCTCATATGTACCGGGCGGGAAGGGAGGGGGCCGGGGTATCCGCGAGCTCCTGTGTCACAAGGTTAATTTCTCCGCAGCCAGGCAGGCTGGGCCCTGAGGGGAGTGGTGGGGGCGGGGCTGGTCCCCACAGCCCCTCTGATAAATATGTATTTGGGGATGCTGTGCTCAAAGGTCACGGCGGGGAGGAGGAGGGGTGGTCTGCACCGCGCGGAGCCTCTGGGTCCCAGCCAGGCCCCGGTGGGGTCGTGTGACCCGCTCCGGAGGGATGAGACACAGATTCAGGGGACTGTCCCCCTCGTCCAGCCCGGCCCACCCCACCCGCAGCCATGCGCAGAGGGAGCTGCTGTCGTGGACGCACGAGTATTCGGACTCTGGAGCAGGCAGGCACACGAGCCCACACCCGCTGACGCCCCAACAGGCTCTGATGGACACACAAAGACGGCCTTGCGGGCCACCAGGTGCTGGACAGCCGGAGTCCAAGGACACCCTTCTCCCTCGCCCCAACCTTCACACAACACCAAAAAACCCCACAAAACGCAAGCCCACCAGAGTGCATAGCACCTCACAAAAAGAAACGTTCTTACACACTCAATACACATATGCACACGTGAGCACAAAGGTGCACGGGGCGCAATAAGAAGGGCCCCATCCACTTTGTGGGTGGGCGTGTTTATATATACACAGATGTAAGTACACACAAAGATGCACACGAGAGTCTCCAGGACACAAAGTTCTACGAAGGCAGGTGCACACTGACGTATACACACACACAAATGCACATGCGCACATTCACACATACAAAGACCCCAAGATACCCACACCAGGCAGGATGCTGGCCAAGCTGGGCTGGGAAACGCACCCTGCCGCAATCCAGCCAGCTCCGGCCCTCTCCCCACTGAGGCGAGAAGGGCCCCCCCAGTCTCTGGTCCCTGGCCCCCCAGCCAGCCCCAGCCAGATGCGCCACCATTTGTCCAGCCCTGAGTCATATCAATTGTCGAGCCTCCCTCCTTGCTGACCAGCCCTCTCGGCCATCAGCGGCCTCGGCCATTACTCGGCTCCCGCCTCTGGCCTGTGTTTGTCGAGTCTCCCTTACCTGGCAGAACCGTCCAGACCCACGGAGCCCTTTCAGGGTCTGCCTGACCCCTTCCCCAAGGGATTCCGAGGCTCCCTGTCGTGTGCCCCCAGCCCAGGCCTCAGAGTGACCCCTCCCCTCGGCACAACGCTCAGGCGGTCATTCTTCAATGGCCGCTGCCCACAGTGGTTCTGGTGGGTCTCGAGCCTGTGTGTTTGAGCATGTGTGTGTGTGAGTCCGCTCGGAGGCATGTGTGTATGGCTGGTGGGGTGGCTACAGCTGTGCTTTAAGTCAAAAGGACTATATGTGCATGAGTGTGTGTGTGTGTGTGTGTGTGCACATGCACACGTGTGAATAAGGGGTTAGAGTGTCAGCAGCTGTGCTTAAAGTCAAGGAGCATCTGAGTGTGATAGTGCCTGTGCGGAATTAGGATGTTGGGACATGCTTCACACGTGTGTGCGTGTGTGTGCGCATGTGTGTGTGCTTGAATGCAGGGGGCACTAGGTGTACAGGTCTGGCCTTGGGGCGGGGGGGCCATGAGGGCTGTTTCTGTCTTGGCCGTGGGGGTCGGCGCGGTACAGGCATCTGCTTTTCAGACGGTTGTGAGCAAGTGGAGTGTGTCTCTCCCAGACTCTGTTGCCTGTGTTTGTGAAAGTGACAGATGCTGCCTCCCTGGCCTCACTGCGGCGGATTAAGTCTGT
>NW_011488922.1:334194-338256 GCF_000754665.1 Bison bison bison
CGGATTAAGTCTGTGAATGCCACATGAGTCTGCACCCCAGTGGGGGAGGGTCCCCGGCCTGCGCTGACACTCACGTTTGCGGGCCACAGCCCTCAACAGTATAGGGTCCTGGGGATGACGACTAAAGTCCCGCCTTCCGGTTTCTTTGAAGGACAGTGTGTCCGAATGGACGCCAGGGTGAAGGGCTCTGTGTGTGTGTGCATGGGCACTCACTCACACTCACACACTAGTCCATGTTGTCCAAGGCACACTGTCACGAGACGCACATGGGTGTGCCAGCTCCCCAGGGCCGCAGAGAGACCAAGTCCAAACTTCTCAGAACCTCCACTGACGGGCCCAGGGCACCAAGTGCGTCTCTGCTCTGAGGGCCGCACCCCCAGCTAGGCCGCTTCTTCCCGCTCCCTCGCCCGTCTTCCTGCCCCCTTCCTCAGCGCCTGAGGACCCTTTAAGACCCACTTCCCCGTTTAAACCCGAACCTCCCTCCTCCAGATTCCCCAGGACCCAGAAGCTCCCTTTGTGCTCCGGGCACCCCCCGGAATCTTCTGTAAGCCTGGTTTCACTTCAGAGCCCGTGATAATCGTTTTCAGGTAAGGAGTGATCATGCTACCATCGCCTGACTTCCTCAGGAAACTAACTGTACCTCATTCGGGGGGTGACACACCACTCAATAAATGCCTATTGAATTCAGGGGCCTGGGACGTGGGGAAACTGCCTGTCCTGAGGAGCTAAAGAAGGTGGGGCTGTGGGGAGTGAGGGAAGGGGGTCCTGCCTCCCAAGCCCACCGCCGGCTTCCCGGTTGGCCACGCAGCACCGGGCTCACCAGCACAGGTTGTGGAGGGGATGGAAGCTCATCAGTAATCCTGCCTTTGAAGAGGCCCAGCGCCAAATTGTCAGCCAGAGTGGGCTCTCGACCTCTCTCATTTGCTGGCTTTCTCTTCAGGACACAATGCGAAGCCCAGGTCCTCCAAGCCCGTGCTGAGCCCTATAAGGCATCCATCCACCTGACAGGCCCTGGGAGACGGGCTTGCGGACAGACATCTCAGGGGGCAGGGAGGAAGGGGGAAGGGGGAAGCCAGAGAAAACAAATGGTGCTGGAACAGCTACGGAGACATGGACAGACAAACCTCCAGAGACAGGCCAGGCTCGGGACCAGGAGCCAAAGACCTCAGTCCTGGCGCTACTTGGTTACTCATAGGCTGAGAGAACCGTATGGACCTCAAACCCTCATCAGTGAAAGGGGCACCATCAGGGCTGCCCTAAGAGCTAGGCGGATGGAAGGGGAGTCATCATCGCCAATATTATTATTATTATAATTAGATCAGGAGGTGCTGGGCCTGTGGGAATAACAATGAGTGCTATATATTTAGAAGAACAGACCCCAGTCTGAGGAGACCCCCACACCTACTCTCTCCTCCCAACAATTCTCTACACCCAGGATTCTCAACCATTTCGATCCTGAAAAAAATACTGGAAATTAACGAGAATGTGCTAGATGGGGAAACTGCTTCCCGGTCTGCATAGAAGTCCAAGTAGCCTCTGCCATGCCCATCTGTCTCCCCCTCCAGGGTCATGTTCCTACACACTAGGAATACCACCAGGGCAGTGACAGGCTCTACCCAAGGGGTGCTGAGCTTGGGGCCCTTGGTGTAGCTGTCTCATTGGTGGGGGAAGGGCCTCTGGTCTGTGGCCCCTGCATGCAAGGAGCAAGAGTGTGTGAACCAGAATGCAGGTGTCCTAGGGTGAGCACTGATGGATCCGCTGGAAAAAAAAATCTGGCTAGCATGCTGTTAAGGAGGTACAAGCTAACCTCCCTCACACACTCAGCATGGGTGTGGGCGCACACGCGCACACACACACATTCACACACACACACACTGTGGCTGCGTTCTTTTCATATCGTGATCCCTGAAACAGACACCCTCCATTTTCCCTGCAAAGACTGACAGAAGTGAGGGCGACTAAGACCCCCAAGGATGGCAGCCAGCCAGAGGGTGGGCCAGCAGCCTACAGGACTGGGGATCTGGACCTTCCCAATGGACATGGGTGGGCCTCTGTCCACCAACACCCAGGAATCAGGAAGTAGACGCGGAATCACATTACCAGCAACTGGAGACGCTGCCCGCGGCCTTGATTCGCTTCCCTCCTGGCCAGCCTGCCACCCCCTGACATGGGACGATGCTTTGTTACCACGGAGGAGCCAGGGAAGGTTTCTGTGGGCTGGCAGACTTCAGGGAGGGGGGATCTTTTCTTGTTTTGTTTTCTTGAACCCAGCTTCAAGGTTGCTGTGCAAGCATGCTGTTAAGCTCACCCCTACGCCCGCGACCTCTGTGCACATTTCTCATCGCTGCACCCGGGCTCGGCTTCACAAACCCAGCCTCCCTCTGACCCAGGCCACAGAGACCCAGAGACACCTAAGGAGAATAACCACCACAACAGTACAAACAGTTGTGTCGACATGATACTTTCACATATGGGACTTTATTTCACGTGTACTCTCGGGGCACACACCACAGTCAGACCTAGTACCTGCATGCAGAGTCTCTATGCCAACCACGCTGCACGTCCAGATGGACGCACCCATCGCTGATGCTGGACTTGGCACACAGACCTGCACACACGCCGACGGCCGCCTCGCACAGAGCCAGAGAGTGCCTCCCGAGTACACACGCAGCCAGGGCTCCATGAACATCGAGACAAGGGAAGGACCTCACAGGATAAATACTCGCGCCGACTCCTTCCTGCACACGCCTCGTCCACAATGGGAAGCCCCTGTACCCGGCCCCCCGCTGGACACACGTGTCACGATTCTATCCCTTTGGTTCTTCACTCTGCCAAGGCTCCCAAGCTCTGCACACAGTCAGTCTGTCCAGCACGCCTCTTGCAATGCACGCAGGCCATGTACACACGCACACAGCCACCATGGTCTGACTGTACACACCAGCCCCACCACCACCCACTGACGCCACGCTCTCCCTTTCTGCCCTGAGGGAGGGGGCAAATTCGCCTGGCAGAATGGTAAGAGACTAAAACCTACTGAGTTAAGCATCTCATTGGGTTTTTTTTTTGAAATCCAAGACCTACTCCCCAACTCCACAGGCCCCAGGATGGAGGGAGAAAGCGGGGAGTGGTTGGCAGGCCAGAGGCTTTCTCTTCCGATCTTTTACCTGGGGTGCAGGAGCTCTGTGGACCCTCTCAGATGGACCCCCACCCCGACTGCCTCCCCTTTCCACTTCCCACTAGCGATTCGTGTCGTTCTCTCCTTCGTCCACACCCTTCTCTCTCAGTGGGGCTGAGTCCAGAGCCCTGAGCCCTCACTTACAGTCCTCCCCTCCCCCTCCCGTGGCCCCAGTGAGCACCCTCCGGGACTTCTCCATGAGGCCAGGGAAAACAGGAGGGTGGCGCTATAGCCCCCCTCCCCAGGGCAGATCCAGGCCCCCAGCTGGGAAAAAGGAGGGCAGGAACAAACAGGGATGTGGAATAGGGGTTATGCTCTGCTGGGAACTTGGGGGAGTCCTGTCTCTGCACGGAAACCCTCTCCCTGGCATGCTGTTCAGGACAAATGATACAAAAGTGAAGAATAAATGAAACTGAGGGAGGGGGCAGAAGGGACAGGGCAACAGGGGAAATGAGTGGCAGGGGGGGGGATGAGAGAAAAGGAGAAAGGGGGAAATGGGAAAGACAGAAAAAGAAAAGGAGGGGTGGAAAAAAGGAAGCTGAAAAAAAAAAAAGAAAACCTGAAAAAAAAAAAAAGAAAACCTGAGGGGGTAGGGGGTAGTTTTTATGGAGAGAAGGAAGAGACAGAGAAACTGGAAAACAGGAGAAAGAGAAACCAGCAAAGGAGATGGAGAAAAAGAAGCCCGAGGAAGGACACAAGAGGAAGAAAAGAGCAGGGAGCTGAGGAGCAGGAGGAGGCAGCCAAGGGGCTCCCCAAGTTACAGACTTTGCCCAGAGAGCTGAGGGGCGCACCCGGCTCCCCAGCGTCGCTCCCAGGCCCTGGAGCTCCACCGCCCACCTCTCAGAATCCCATCCCAGCTGCTCCCCATCTCAGCTCCCACCCTTTCC
>NW_011488922.1:338356-339009 GCF_000754665.1 Bison bison bison
TTCTCTCGCCCTCATTCCCACCCCAACCCTTCCTGCTTCCCCGTGCCCTCTTACCTCGCCCCCCCCTCCCCACGCGCCCTGCTTGCTTCCGAGCTTCCGACAGCATCACCAACCGACATCCTCACCACCATCACACTACGGCGGCCCCCACACCCCTAGCAAAGGGAAAAAACAACAGGCGGCACCGCCACCATCCATGACCCCTCTCGTCTCATTTTCTCCACAGTCGCCCCTTCTCCAGATGCAGGGTCCAAAATGGGGATCCCGCCCAGCCCGGGGAGCCTCTCCAAAGCGCCGAAGCCTGCCGGGCACCCATGCCGCCTTGTCTCTCCTCTCTGCGCTCTCTCCTTTTTGTATATGATGGCCCCAGCCGCGGTGTGTTTTATTTTCGTCTTTTTATTGGTGTTATTTTTTCTCCTCTTTTTCTTTATTTTTTGGCCTGGGGACGGCAGCGATGAAAGCGCTCACCGCCCGGTCCCCTCCACCGGCTCCGGGCAGGTCGCTCTTTCTCTAGTCTGCGCTCCTCTGCCTCCCTCCTTTCTCTTCTCTGTCTCCGCTCGGCTCCTCCGTCCTTTCAGCTCCGTCCTCAGCCGACTGCTCTCTCCTCTTCTCTACGGCCGCCTCTTCCAAGCCTCTCCTTTCCCCTTCCTTCT
>NW_011488922.1:339349-339729 GCF_000754665.1 Bison bison bison
CCACGCACATCTCTCCTTCGGTTCCCTCGCTGCCACAGACAGTAAGCCGACCCCCACCACACACACACACCTCGCCCCCAAATAATAAAGATACCCAGCCAGGGGGCAAAGCCCCGACGCCGGGCGCCGGGAGGGAGGCGAGAGGGCCGGGGCCGCAGCGGCGGCGGGCAGCCGGAGCGCGGTGCGGAGCGAGCGGCGCCCGCCCGGCTCCCGCCCGGAGAGCTCTCTGCAATAGGCCGAGCCGGCTGCATTAAGCTTCTTGCAATCAATAAAGCGCGGGTCAGATTATGCAAAGCGCAGATATTAATATGCAAAGTTTTAAAGATTTTTAAATGGAAGGGCGAGCGCGGCGCGGGCGGGCAGGCAGGGGCTGCGAGGGG
>NW_011488922.1:339884-341519 GCF_000754665.1 Bison bison bison
GCTCAGAGAGAGAGCGCGAGCGAGAGAGCGAGGGGGGAGAGAGGGAGAGGGAGAGGGCGGGGAGCGCAGGGGACACGGAGGCAGGGAGAGGCCCGAGACTCAGAGACACAGAGACACGCAGAGACAGAGACACGCAGAGACAGGCTGAAACAGAGATGCAGTAACAGAGAGAGGAGAGTGGGGTGGGGAGTCGAGGGGGACACAGAGACAAGAAGCCCACAGAGATCTACAGAGACACACAGAGAGACACAGAGACACAGAAAGAGACAGAGGGGAAATGGGGGGCAGGGAAAGAGAGGTGGATGCAAGAGCAGGAAGACACCCTGAGGCTCAGAGATCCACAGAGACACCCTGAGACACAGAGACATCCAGAGACAGAGAAGGGGGGAGGGTAGGGAGAGGGAATAAGGCAGGCAGCACAGAGGACTGTGCTCATAGAGACAGGGAAAGACTCATAGAGACAAAGAGATGCCCAGAGACAGTCATAGAGTCAGAGAGACACAGAGATATACAGAGACACACAGAAACATATACACAGAGACAGAGAGGGGTGGGAAGCAGAGCGGGACTCAAAAGGCAGGGAGAGGCCCTAAGAGCCAGAGACTCAAAGAGACACCAGAGACACAGTACACAGGAAGGAAAGGGAGAGGATGGGAGTACAGGGGATATGGAGGCAGGGAGAGACGAACAGAGGCAGAGAGATGCCAGAGACACGAGAAACATGGAGACACAGGCATGGGGGGAGGGGTGGAGACAGAAGTGGGGAGAGCAGATGGGAACATGAAAGCAGAGAGAGGCACTAAGGACAGAGACACTCAGAGACAGAGATAAGAAGAGATCCAGGCAGAGACAAAGCGAGATGAAGAGCCAGAAAAACAGCCACAAAGAAGCAGACGCACAGACAGCAGATATGAATAGTCATACAGAGACAGAGACACAGATAAGAGAGAGAGACATGCAAGAATCAGAGATAGAAGAGCCACACTCAGAGAAAGAGGAAGAGGCAAGACAGAGTTGGAGAGATACAGAGATAGGAAGACACACAGAAAGAGACAGGCATGGAGAGATGGACACAGAGATAAGAGAGACATCCAGAGTCAGAGACATGAAGAAAGAGCCAGAGAGAGGCAATACCAGAAAGACACTGACAGAGACCAAAAGAAACAGAGACGGGGAGAGAGACAGAGAGAGGCGGGCAGAGAGACAGGGGCAGGGGACTAGTGAGATGCAGACAGAAACACGGAGAAACAAAACAAGGATTCTGAGAGGGAACCTAAGAGACAGAAAGACAGAAACGTGCAAAAGGAGACACAGAGACCAAGACAGAAAAAGGAACAAGAAGAAATACAGGCAGTGAGAGACGGAAAGCAAAGACAGATTGAGAGAGTCAAAGTGGTGATGCAGAGAAACACAGAGATGCAGACAGAGACATACACAGAGACTGCAAGAGATGGAAAAGGAGACATCTAAAGAGACAGAGAGAGATGGTGGATGGGAACAGATACTGGAACAAGCTCCCTGGTGGACAGAGATCCATAGGGAGATCCACGACAGGGACACCAAGAGATAAATGGAGAGTCCGAAATAGAGAATGGGAACTGGAAAAGGTGGGGGGTGGGGACAAAGAGACAGAGC
>NW_011488922.1:341619-360487 GCF_000754665.1 Bison bison bison
GAGACAGAGCCGAGGGAAAGCGGGAAGGTGCAGGCTGGGGTGAGAACAGAGGCCAGGAGCGTGAAAAGAGGGGCTAGGGGAGCAGCAAGGGGAGAGAGCAGGTGGGGGGAGAGCTGCAGGGAGGGGAGGGGAGCAAGGAGGGCAGGGCCTGGTCACGGAACACCTCCGCTGTGCGGGACACAGTAAGGCTGGGGAGGTTGAGGAGGAGGGCACCCTGGGCCCTGCGCCAGCCTGCGCAGGGTCTGAGGAGGACGCGTGTCTGCCGGCCCCGGCCGGTGGGGGCGCTGCGGCGCGGAGAGGAGGACGGGGCTGCTAGCGGCACCCAGGCCGGGAGGCGTTTGGGGGAGGTGGGCGCGGGCGCGCGCCGCGCGGTCTGGGCTCAGCTGCCGCCCGACGCTTTGTTACCCGTCCGGCTGCCCCGCGCGGACCGAATGGGCACACAGGACCCTCGCGTTGGGTGCGTGAGAAAAACATGAGAATCACCAACTGCCCACGTGTACCGAGAGGGCTCCCGGGACCTACACTGCAAGTGAGTAAGAGAATTAAATACAGGAAACACCTACCCCGCGGGCGTACAAAGTAAGTACACGGGACTGCGCAGCGCGCTTAACAGGCACGGAACTACCTATTGCCCCCCAATCCCCTGCCCCGTGTGCAGCAGTCTCCTGGGACCCACTCTGTGTGTACAACACAAATAAATGCAAGAAACACCCACCCAGCCACCCCTGTGCATACCAAGTAGGTACAGGGACTCTCGCAGCCCCTGCACAAGAAACTTAATACCCACTACACAGCACAGGCCCCTAGGCCCCACACTACCTGTTCAGGACACAGATACAGGAAACTGCGGGCCGCACCCGCACACAGACTAGGCACACAAGACCTACAAGGCATGAACACAAGGACAAGGAACCACCTACCAAGCAGCTGGTCCGAGCCCGCAGCTATGCACAGCACAGATGAACGCAGGAGCACTGATGGCCCCGGCCTGTAAAGCAGGCCTCCCTAGTGTGAACATGGCAGACGCCCACAAGCAGGGCCTGGAGCCCCAGAGCATAAGTATATCACAAGGTACTATAAGAAACCCCACTCTATTTGCACACCAAGGTACGTGGGTCCCACTGGTAAGAAGGAAACACCCAAAAAGGGTGTGTGTAATGGCTACATGGGCTTCCCAGGTGGCTCAGTGTTAAAGAATCCACCTGCCGATCAATGCAGGAGATGCGGGTTCCAGCCCTAGGTTGGGAAGATCCCCTGGAGGAGGAAACGGCAACCTTCTCCAGTATTCTTGCCTGGGAAATCCCATGGACAGAGGAGGAACCTGGAGGGCTACAGTCCATGGAGTTGCAAAAGAGTCGGACACAACTGAGCAACTCAACAACAACGACAGTGACAACACAGGAACTGCCCACCCTGGAAGGAGCAAGAAGGAACACGGACCCTGCAATGAACGTACCCAACTGACCCGGGTGTGTGCGTAACAGACAGAGCGTGACTGCTAGAAGGGAGGTTCCGGGCCAGGGTGGGGCCAAGGACAAGGATGGGCTGTGCTCTGCCTTGCCCCCAGCATCCTAAAAGGATGCACGTGCTGGGGGCTCATCCCTCCCAAGAATGACCAAGTCTGCGATAATTATGTGTGTGATGGATACGGGCTTCCCTGGTGGCTCAGACGGTGAAGAATCTGCCTGCAAGGCGGGAGATCTGGGTTCTATCCCTGGGTTGGGAAGATCCCCTAGACAAACAACTGATGAATATACACTAAAGACACAAGGACCAGGGTTAAGGATCCAAAAAAACATTGATTTGTTACATGGGAGACCCTTTAGGTGCTCACTGGACAGGGTGCTGAATGGTGAGTTGAGTCATAACCCCTAATTATCCAGAATATCCACCCTAAGCAGAAGCTGACACGCCTCAGCCAGGAGGAGAGCCTTGAGTGCAGGTGGTCCTAAATGCTGTCAAGGGCTCCCCCCGTCCTGAGTCATAACTCCGGGTGGGTTGAGGCAGCCATGAGGCACATGCAAAGATGTATGCAGGACATGGCACATGACGCTGGGAAAATGTGTGTGTGTGCTCTCTCTGCTTCTGAAACAGCCCCAGTTCCAGAAGTTCCGGATTCCCCTGAGGAGTGTGTGCATGTGGGTCTGAGTGAGGGCCATGTCCGGGTACAGGTGTGCATGCACGTGGCCCTTCCTGTGTAAGTCAACTTGGATGCTTAGCTCTCACCCCTCCTTGGCCTGCTCATTCATATACAAAAACGTGTAAAAATAACAGTACCTGGTGTATACTAAACGCACTACGTTGTAAGCTGTTGGCACTTGTCATTGTGTCTGCATATCTGAATGTATGGCACATGCTCACTAATGCAACCTATCTATTCATGCATATGCGGCCACCTGTGTGTGTGTGCGCGTGTGTGTGTATCTTTGTGTCTGGGTCACAAGTCTTGGATCTCCGTTATACCCCTGAGGATAAAGGGGGTAATTTATGGAAAATGGGAGCACAGGAGAAGGGAAGAAAGCTGGGAGAAGGAGGAGGGAAGTTGTACAAGAAGAAGCAGACAGTGGGGGGCTTCCCTAGCGGTCTAGTGGTTAGGACTCCATGCTTCCACTGCAGGGGCATGGGTTCAATTCCTGGCTGGGGAACTAAGATCCCCCATGCTGCACAACATAGCCAAAAAAAGAAGGGAGGGAAAAGAGAAGTGGAAGTGGAATGGGCCCTAGGGAAGGAAGGAAGGAGGCCCTGAGGACAGAAGGAGACGGGAGACAGTGGACGAGGAAAGGGGAACACAAGGACAGCAGGTGATGATGCCTGAGAATGGAGGGGAGGCCAGAGCAGAAAGGAGGTGAGTGGGGCGAACGGAGACCAGAGAAAAGTGAGCAGGCTGAGGGCATCAAGAAGAGGGACACAGACTGGCGAGAGGAGAAAGGAAATGTGAGGTGGAGGGAAGGAGGAGAAGGAAGGAAACCAGAGAGACAGAGGTTTTTCTGGCCTGTACAAAATTTAGAGATTCCCCCAAGGTCCTCCCATGGGAAAATGTTTGACTGGGGCACAAAGGGGATGGCAGGCAGCAGAAGACAGGAGGAAAGAGAAATTAAATAACACAGTGTTCCAGGATGGGGCAGCTCAGAGGAGCTCAGAGAGAAGGGCTCCTGGGGCACAGAGAAAGGTATCCAGAGCCAGCCTGAGGTGGGGAGGCAGCTGCAGCAGGCAGGTCCCGGAGATGATGGGAGGAGGGGCTGGCGGACGCAAGGAGGCCCCGGCTCAGTGGTACAGAGGCGTCCCAACCAGCAGGCAGGTGTGGGGAACCAGGAACCGGGCAGGGGGAAGAAGCTTAGAAAGCGGCAAGGAGAGAGAGCCTGCTGGCTTGAAATGGCCAAGGCAAGTGGAGGAGCAGCTGGAGGGCAGCATGAAGGCACCAACATGACGCTCATAGAGACCCGGGTCTGGGGCAGACAATAAAAAACAGACAATGAAATACGTGGCTACTGAGACACACAGCAGCACAGATGAACCCGAAAAGCAACGTGAACAAGGCTTGTCATGGAAGACTACGTGCGGTAGGATTCCATTTACACAAAATTCTATACAGAGCGAAACTGTAGTGACAGGAAAGCAGCTCCGTGGTGGAAAGGGGCTTGGACTGGGAGGAGAGACTGTAGCAAAGGGACAGGAGGGGACCTTGGGGGTCATGAGAAGGTTTGGCACCCTGACTGTGGTGGTAGTTACATGGCTCTGCCCTATGTGTGTGAAGACCCATCACACTGTAAACTTGAAATTGGTAAAAGTTATTGCCACCCACTCCCATATTCTTGGGGCTTCCCTGGTGGCTCAGACGGTAAAGAATCTGCCTGAAATGCAGGAGACCAGGGTTTGATCCCTGGGTAGGGAAGATTCCCTGGAAAAGGGAATGGCAGCCCACCCCAGTATTCTTGCCTGGAGAATTCCATGGACAGAGGAATCTGATAGGCTCTAGTCCAGTCGATGGGGCTGCAAAGAGTTGGACACACCTGAGCGACTAACACTTTATTGCATTTATACTGCAATAAGACTTCCCAGGCAGTCCAGTGGTTAAAATTCTGTGCTTCCATTGCAGGGGACATGGGTTCAACCCCTGGTCAGAGAAGTTCCACATGCCATGCACTGTGGCAAAAAAAAAAAAAAAACTATACTGCAATAAAACTGACCAAAAATGCATAAATAAACAAATATTATGCAGAATATTAAGGCTGAAGATAGTGAAAACTGTGCTCTGGAGGAACCAAGAAGTCGAAGAAGGGGCCGTGAAGGGGGCTTCCAGAAAGAGGTGACGCCTGAGATAAGACCTTAAGGATGGAGGTGGGGGTAAGACATTTCCACGGAAGCAGAACTTTCACATGAAAGCAGGTGTGAGCTGAGAAAAGTTCACTGTGTCTCAAACACAGAATGCAAAGTAGGACTATCAAGTAATGAGGGCAGAGAAAATTAGAGTCCAAAATGCAAATCCCGTGACCCCTGGTGTGCCAGGTTGAATAAACCCCACTAGCACCCCCAGAGACCCATTGCATGCAAGACAGAACTGGGAATTAGTAATCTGCCCATGGCCACCCCACAAAAAACAGTTCCTTCCCCTGCCCTTCTGGAACTTCTTCCCTGCTCCCTTCACGTGGGAACGTCCCTCCCCACCAGGCAACAGCCCTCACAGTGGGCCAGCAACACCCCCCACCGTCTGTGCCCACAGCTCACATCTCTGCAAGCTTGCAGGTCCCAGTGGATCCCTCCGACCTGGATTCTGTGTGGCCACTGCCCCCTGGTGGCTACAGTCATGCATTACTGAGGATGAAGGGACAGTGCCCAGGCCAGGCCCTAGTCTGCCACTCCAGAGCCGAGGCCAGGCCACGCCCATTAGTGTCCCCCCTCCAAATGGCCTCCTCCTTGCTAAATCCAACAGGCGCTTTTCAATCCTTCGGGACTTTCCTTCTCTGCAGCACACAACTATCTTTTAAAAATCCTCCTCTTCACATCTAAGAAAGTTCACTCCTTTGGTTTTCCTGCTGTCTGGGCTCTTCTCCCAGAAACTGTCTTCTCTCTGCTGATAACCCCAAATTTGTCCCCAGCTTATTGCTCTCTCCTAAGCTTCAGGCCAGATATCCAGCCACCTCATGGGGGGTCCCAAAGGCACCTCAAAATCAACAAGTCCAAACTGAAATGCCTCTTCCCCATCATGCCCCCCACACACATGCTCACACACACACACACACCTGGATTCCCTCTCCCCATGTTAGCAGCTCCATTCGATCTGGCAACCAACTCAAGAAAAATGTCCCTCAAGCCTGACAGCCTCCTCCTCATGCTTACATCCAAATTGGGCTCAAAATCCAATTCAGTTCACTTACCTCCTTAATATTAAGATAAACTGAGGGGGCAGGGGAGGGATAGATTGGGAGTTTGGGACTGACATGTACACACAGCCATATTTAAAACAGATAACCAACAGGGACCTACTGTATAGCACAGGGAACACTGCTTAATGGTCTCCAATAACCTAAATGGGGAAAGAATTTGAAAAAGAATAGATACACGGGTATGTATAACTGAATCACTTCCCTGTACACCTGAAACTAACACAACATTGTTAATCAACTAGACTCCAATATAAAATAAATACAATGTAAAAACCAACTGAAAAAAATAACTTAAGAAAAAAAGATGGGTGTTGAGAGAGGCTCAAGAGGGAGGGGACATATGTATACTTATGGCTGATTTACCTTGTTGTACAGAAGAAACCAACACAACATTGTAAAGCAATTATCCTCCAATTAAAAATAAATTAAAAAAGAAAAAAAACCCGATGAACCATACGAAAATTACCAATCATTCATCAGCTTTTCCTTACAAATGAGCAGTTTCATAGACTTCAACCTGATATTTCTCAAGTCCATCCCCTCTGCTCTCCCCTGCCCCTAGTGTCCTGGCTCAGGCCTCCACACCTCCCGCTCAGGCCGGTGCACCGCTTCCCACCTGGTCTCCCAGTGTCCAGTCTGACCCCTGGGGTGATCTTTCTACAACATGGCTCTGATGAAACCGCTCCCTGAGTCAGACTCTTCCAGGGCTCCCCGTTGCAAACAGAACAAAAGCCAGACCCCTTAGCCAGCTTTCCACGACCTTTGCAATATCTGGCTTTGGTCCCCTCCAGTTCCTACCACGTATCCTATCAACCACACCAGACCACCATCACTTCCTTGAATCTGACTCCTCTCACCTCTTGGCCTTGGTACATGTAGTTCCCTATAATTAGAATACCCTTCCCAGAAATTCCCTGGTAGTCCAGTAGTTAAGAATCCACCTTGCAGTGCAAGGGACACAGGTTCAATCCCCGGTGGAACTAAGTTCCCACATGCTTCGGAGCAACTAAGCCCAAGTGCCGCAAGTACTGAGCCCATGCACCACAACTGCTGAGCCTGCGCTCTAGAGCCCGTGCTCCTCAACAGAAGCCCCTGCAGTGAGAGGCCCGAGCACCACAACTCGAGAGCAGCAGAGAGCAGCCCCCGCTCACCGCAACCAGAGAAAAACTGTAGGCAGCAACGAAGACCCAGCACAGCCAAAACCAACTTATTAGCTAAGTAATTTTAAAAAATCTATTAAAAATGACCTGGGCCCCCTTCTGATGCCTATGTCAGAAGCTTTCTCTATCTCCTTTATACTTTAATAAAACTTTATTACACACACAAAAAAAAAAATGACCTGGGACAGTCAAATAAACAATTTTTTTTTAAAAAAGGATGTCCTTCCCACTCTTCTGCCCACTGGCTAACCTATTAGACCTGAAGAGCCAGCTCCCATATCCTATGCTACTGTCCATCTCCAGTTTATACATTCTTCCACTCAATACACAAACTGAGTGACCTATATGTGTGACTTCCATGGAAGCTGCTAGGGATGCAAAGCAGGAGAGAATATAACTCCTGCCCTCAAGAACTCAAATTCTTCGGAATTCCCTGGTGGTCCAGTGGCTAAGACTCCGTGATTCCAAAGCAGGGGACCCAGGTTTGATCCCTGGTCAGGGAACCAGATCCCATGTAATGCAAGTTAAGAGTTCACACATTGCAACTAAAACCCAGCTCAGACAAATAAATAAATATATTTTTTTAAAGAGCTCAAATTCTCCTCAGTTTTCAAGGGGAACTCATTCTCCTGAGTTGGAGGTGGCATGAAACTCAAGAGAGACGGTATGAACAACAACAACAACAAAAAGACACTTGAAGCAGAGCAGGCTGGGTGCGGGCAGTCAGGGCTATCACTAAAGCACAAGCTGTGAAGGAAAGATGCTTCTGGAAAGGCTGGAGGAGGCCCGGGCATTACGCATCTTTTGATCTCGGAGGCCATGGAGTTTGTTTCAAGGCAGCTTTGCATTTTTGAGAGGGGGCAAGCATAAGGAGGAGAAGCCTGAAAAATCTGGAAGTTGTTGCAATAGCCCAGGCTAGAGGTGCTAAAAGCTGGTATTACGACAATGGTACCAAGGACACAGAAGAGGGCGTGGGCTGGAAAAACCTTGAGGTGAACCAAATCAGCCAGGCTTCGTGTTTGATATGAGTGTGAGGGAGAGATGGTGTCAGGGCCTCACTCTTCAGCTGGATGCCCGAGTGTGTGGAGGTCCCATCTGCTGACTGGGGAGAAAATGAAAGGTGGCACAGAACTTATCCAATGAAGTTCTTTATGGAACTTCTTATGTCTGAGGTGCTCATGGGATATGAGTCTGTGTTGGCTTTGCAGCCAACATTAGGATATATTTATGTGCAGTATCACAGAGACAGGTCGGCACTGAAGATTTGGGCATCAGCAGCAGACAGGTCATAGCTGAATTCACGAGGATGGATGATGCCTCTCAGGAAGAATATGTAGACTGAGAGCTATGGACCAAGGAAGGAGCCCAGGGGAAGAGCCATATTTCAAAGGTGGGCAGAGTAAGAGGAACCCCTACCTGGACTAGAAAAGCTGTTGGGAAGGAAGGAGAATCACTACATCATGGAAGCTATGCTGAAAAGTGAAAGTTGTGTCCGTCTCTTTGCATCCCCCACCCCTGGACTGTAGCCTGCCTGACTTCTCTGTGGATGGAATTCTCCAGGCAAGAATACTGAGTGGGTAGCCATTCCCTTCTCCAGAGATCTTCCCGACCCAGGGATCGAACCTGCATCTCGCACACTACAGGTGGATTCTCTACCATCTGAGGCACCAGGGAAACTACGGTAGGCAGCCCCTAAGAGGCCCCGTGACCCCCACCTCCTGGTGTTCGTGCACTTCTGGGATCCCTTCCCTGTGAGTGTGAGCTGGACCCAATGACCCACTTCTTTTCCTTTAATATTTATTTTTCTTTGTTTATATGGCTGTTCTGGGTCTTAGTTGTGGCACGCAGGGTCTTCGATCTTTGTTGCAGGATGCAGGATCTTTAGTTGCAGCATATGAACTCTTACTTGTGTTATGTGGGACCTAGTTCCCTGACCAGGAATTAGACCTGGGCCCCTTGCATTGGGAGTGCAGAGTCTTAACCACTGGACCACCAGAGAAGTCCCGTGATTCACTTCTAATAAACAGAATATGGCAAAAGTGATGGGGTGTCACTTCCAAGATTAGGCTATTAAAAAAGATCACACTGGGAAATCCCTGGTGAGGAACTCCCTGTTCTCACTGCTGAGGGCCCGGGGTTCAATCCCTGGTTGGGGAACTAAAAGCCTGCAAGCCAAAAAAAAGAAAAGAGGACCACAGCTGCCTTGTGGGCTTCCCACGTGGAGCTAATGATAAAGAACCCACCTGCCAATGCAGAAGACGTAAGAAATGCAGGTTTGATCTCTGGGTCAGGAAGATCCCCTGGAGAAGAGCATGGCAACCCACTTCAGTACTCTTGCCTGGAGAATCCCATGGACAGAAGAGCCTGGCAAGCTACAGTCCAAGGGGCTGCAAAGAGTTGGACATGACTGAAGCGACTTAACGTGCACAGCTTCCTGGCATGTGTGCATGTCTTTATTTTTCCCCTTCTCTCCTAGGCCACGCTATCCATCCACACTCACACAACCCAAGCCTTCAGAAGAGACAACAACCCCTCAGCTAGGTTGTTCATGGATTTCTGACCTGCTCAAACTATGAGACAGTCAATGTTAGGGTTTTTTTTGGGGGGTGGGGCTGTGCTGGGCCTTCCTTGCAGTGCCCCGGGCTTCTCCAGTTGTGGTGCACAGGCTTATCTTGTTACAGAGCACCGGCTCTAGAGCATGTGGGCTCAGTAGCTACCACTCGACATGTGGATCCCCAACCAAGGATCACACCCACATCCCCTGCATTGCAAGGCAGATTCCTAACCACTGGACCACCAGGGAAGTCCTCAAATGTTTGTTATTTTGAGAAGCTAAGTTTTGGGTTGATTTCTTATGCTGAAGCCAAGGGAGGAAAAATTTTCAAAAGAGAGGCACTGGTCAATGGAATTAAAAACTGCAGACAAAAACTGAAAAATGTCCTTGGGTTTGGCAAGAGAAGGTCATTAACACGCTTGGTGCAAATGGTTTCCGTGAGTGGAGACTCAAATGGGAGGTGAAAGCTGGGGCCGGCGAGCAGTGGACGTCTGTTAATTCTGCCCGCCCAGCGTCCATTTCCCCATCGGCTACAACAGCTCCCTGATTTTTCTCTGAGCAACCACCCATGGCCTACGGGATAGGATTTCATGAGGCTGTGTCCGTCAGGGTGCCCAGCCCCTCCACAGGCCAAAGGGAGGGCCACATGACTCAAACTACACCAATCAGAAGCTCTCCCTGGAATTTGAATTGTGAGCTGACGTGACAGGATGCCTGAACCTGGCTGGAGCTGAATCATACAGCTATTCTTTCCTCCTTTCTTGATTCCTGCCCCTGCCCTGGTTCCAGCCTTTTCCAAAGCCTGTTTTTTCCATCTTTCCTCCACTGTGTGTGTCACCTTCATTTCCTTCTAATAAATTCCTTGTTTGCTTAAATTAGCAAGTCAGTCTCTATTGTTTGTAGCCAAAGAACGCTAACTCACATTTGTTCTTCTAAGAAATTTAGCGGGGGACTTCCCTGGTGGTCCAGTGGTTAAGGCGCCCATTGCAGGGGGCCCAGGTTCAATCCCTGGTCAGGGAACTAGATCCCACCTGCCGCAACTAAGAGTTCACATGCTGAAACTAAGATTCCCTCATACTGCAACTAAGACACAGTGCAGCCAAATAAATATTTTTAAAAAGAAGAATAATTCTGGGTGGGATGAAGAGAAACACAAAGGACAGGCACTAGAGGGAGCACAAAGTAAAGGGAGGGAGAGGTTTTCAGTTCGTTTTTTTTTTTAATGGTAAAAATTTGCACATATTTATAGCTAAGAAGGAGGAGAGGGAAGGAAGGACTGTTGAAGCTGAGAAGGGAAGAACGATGGAGTGATATTCTGGGAGTTATGATGACAGGTGATGCATGGGTGGAGAGGCTGCACTCGCACAGAGCGTGGAGCAGTGAAGTAAATCTGGGTGTGAATTCCTGTGGGTGTATATAGGAAGCTGAAGGAAATGCATGACTGATTAGCCTTACTTTTATGTGTTGAGACTGAAAGGGGAGCGCTGGGGGATGCTCATGGGAGAGTGGTGACAGAGAGAGAGGGCTGACCAAGAAGTCGGAGTGGCACCTGTATGTATCATTTCTCACCATTTGTGTTTTTTTGGCTGCACAGAGTCTTTGTTGCTGTGCCCGAGCTTTCTCTAGTTATACAGAGCAGGCGCTACTCTCCAGCTGCGGTGCATGAGCTCCAGAGCGTGGGCTCAGTGGTGGTGGCACATGGGCTTATTGCTGCACAGCATGTGGAATCTTCTCAGACAAGGGACTGAACCAGTGTCCTCTGCATCAGAAGGCAGGTTCTTAACCACTGGACGTGCCAGCATTCTCCTCTGAGCCAATCTCGAAGCAAGGGTAGGGGTGTGCTGATGATGAGGCAGAGGCTAGGGCGCACAGGAGTCAAGAGCGTGCTGGCCATTTCCCCTTGCCCCCTCCAGGCCCACCTCCGCCCTTCTCAGCCCATATGGACAGCATTATCCGGGCTCCCTTGCCCCCTGACTTCTAACTGGGTCCTTCAGGGACAGCACCAGCAGGACATTAGAGAGTGGGGTGAGGGGGTGGGGAAGCACTGTTCTGGATTTTTCATCTCCTGCTCCCAGCTCTGGATCAGTACCGTACCCTCCACACCGCTCAGGTATGCTCCATGGTCTCACCATGCTCCAGTAACACCCTTTCCCTTCCTCACCCCTGCAGACCACGGAGGGGCCCCAACATCCTACTGCCTTCACCTCCCTTGCTGGTTCTCTCAACCTGACCCACACTCTCTGCAAAAGTCCCTTCGTTAAATTATCTTCAAAATCCCAGCTGTAGGAGCCCTCTGTTTCCCGCTGGGACCCTGACAGCTAGAGAGCTAGCCAGAGAGATCAGATGGTCCAACGTGAGATCCTGGCTGAGCAGAGAAGGGTGAGGAGCCAGGAGGTATCTGGCCAACTGGCAGGAAACAGAGGGATCAAGGCAGTGGAGCTCTCTCTGTGAGTTGGTGCTACAGGTGTGATGGCAGTGGAGGCCTGCCAGACCTGGAAGGCAGGTGTTGGGATCAGAGCCCAGAGTACTGGATTTTGAACATGGAAGACAGAACAGGGTTGTGGTTAAGACCCAGGGATTTTTAATTTGGGACCCAGAGAGTTCTGTGTTATTAATACAATCTTGGCTCAGCCCTTTACTAAATGTGTCACCCAGGGAAGTGACTTCACCTTTCTGAGTGTGTATCCTCATCTTTAAAATACCAACACTACAGGTTTTTGTGAGGAGTAAACATGTAAACCATTTGGCACAGGGCCTGGCATGTGGTGTAAGTGCATGGTAAACGCTCACTATGTGCCCTGCACTTCCGGGTAATGACTAAGGCCAAGGTGTGGTCATGGCAGTGGTGGCTGGCGTGGGAAGAAGGTCACTGAGGATGAGGTGGGAAAGACCAAGAGACCAGATAATTAGAAGGATGGGTCATCACACAGAGGTTAAGGATCCCAGCAGAATGGCAGGAGCTGGCGTGGAAAGGAGGTCTGTGACGATGTGCTAGAGTCTTCAGGAAGGAGAAGGAACCGAGGAGTCCACAGATGTCAATGAGGAGGTGGAACAGAGGGTGGTAGAACCCGAGGACATAAGGCTCAAGGAAGCCTGGGTTCTGTGAAGCCAGATTAGAGTCAGTGTCTGCCTCATCTGAGTTCCCATGGCCCCTTGAATGTCCCTTTCAGATGCCCTCAGGACTTCCCTGGTGGCTCAGTGGTTAAGAATTCCTCTTGCAATGCAGGGGACGTGGGCTCGATCCCTGGTCAGGGAACTAAGACCCCACATGTCATGGGGCAACTAAGCCTGCACAATCCAACCACTGAGTCCCTGTGCTCCATAACCCGGGCTTGGAGACCATGGACGTCTGCCTGCCACAATCACAGTCTGTGCCCCTCCACAAAAGACCTTGCAAGACCCAACTAAGACTTGATGCAACCAAATAAATAAATAAATATTTTTTAAATCATTAAAAAGACAAGGAAATGCCCACAGTGATCACATTCCCCACAAAGCCAGAGCATGTCAAGAATGGGACAGGATCTAACCCATCCTGTAGTAGCTACAACAGAAGTTGCTGTTGTTCATTTGCTCAGTCGTGTCCAACTCTTTGCGACCCCATGAACTGCAGCATGCTAGGCTTTCCTGTCCTTCACTATCTCCAAGAGCTTGCTCACATTCATGTACATCGAGTAAATGATGCTATCTAACCATCTTATCCTCTGCCACCTCCTTCTCCTTTTGCACTCAATCTTTCCTAGCATCAAGGTCCTTTACAGTGAATTGGCTCTTCACATAAGGTAGCATCGGCGCTTCAGCTTCAACGTTCAGTCTTTCCAATGAATATTCATGGTTGATTTCCTTTAGGATTGACTAGTTTGATCTCCTTGTAGTCCAAGGGACTATCAAGAGTCTTCTCCAACACCACAGTTCGAAGGCATCGATTCTTCTGCATTCAGCCTTCTTTATGATCCAACTTTCACATCCATACATGACTACTGGAAAAACCATAGTTTTGAATATATGTACCTTTGTTGGCAAAGTGATGTCTGATTTTTAATATGCTGTCTAGGTTTGTCACAGCTTTCCTTCCAATGGGTAAGCATCTTTTAATTTCATGGCTGCAGTCACCATTCACAGTGATTTTGGAGCCCAAGAAAATAAAACCTGTCCCTGTTTCCACTTTTCCCCTTTCTATTTGCCATGAAGTTTTGGGACCCGATACCATGATCTTAGTTTTTTGAAGACTTCGTTTTAAGCCAGTTTTTTCACTGTCCTCTTTCACCTTCATCAAGAGACTCTTTAGTTCCTCTTCGCTTTCTGCCATTAGAGTCATATCATCTGCATATCTGAAGTTGTTGATATTTTTCCTGGCAGTCTTGATTCCAGCCTGTGATTCATCCAGCCTGGCATTTCGCATGATGTACTCTGCATAGAAGTTAAATAAGCAGGGTAACGATATACAGCCTTGTCTTACTCCTTTCCCAGTTTTGAACCAGTTTTTCCATATAAGGTTCTAACCGTTGCTTCTTGACCTGCATACAAGTTTCCCATGAGGCAGGTAATGTGGTTTGGTATTCCCATCTCTTTAAGAATTTTTCACAGTTTGTTATGATCCACACAAAGGCTTTAGCAGAGTCAATGAGGCAGAAGTAGATGTTTTTCTGGAATTCCCTTGCTTTCCCTTTGATCCAACGAATGCTGACAATTTGATATGTTTCCTCTGCCTTTTCTAAGCCAGCTCACACATCTGGAAGTTCTCAGTTCATGCACTGTTGAAGCCTAGCTTGAAGGATTTTGAGTATAACCTTACTAGCATGTGAAATGAGCACAATTGTACGGTAGTGTGAACATTCTTTGGCATTGCCCTACAAGAGAAGTACATGTTGGTAAATGACTGTTGAATGACTTGGGGGATGAGGGAAGGAGAAAAGTCATGGGTGACATTTAATAAAGGGACAGAGCCACGATAGTAACACAGGACTCTCTGGATCCCAAATTAAAAGCCCCTGGTTTTACAGAAAAAGACTCAAAGACATATGGGGAGGACTGGGAGTTTGAGATTAGCAGACGAAAACTATTATGTATAGAATAGATAAGCAACAAGGTCCTACTGTATAGCACAGCGAACTCTATTCAATATCCTATGTTACACTATAATGGAAAAGAATATAAAAAAAAGAATGTATATGTATGTATAACAATCATTTGCATATAGCAGAAATTAACACGAAACTGTAAATCAACTACACTTCAATTAAAAAATAAATTCAAAAATCCCTGGTTTGAACCACAGTATTGTCTTCCATGTTCAAAATCCTGTACCCTGGGCTCTGATCCCAGCACCTGCCTTCCAAGTCTGGCAGGCCTCTGCTGTCATCACACCTATAGCATCAATTCTTAGAGAGAGCTTCACTCCCTTGATCCCTCTGTTTTCTGCCAGCTGGCCAGACCCCTTCCTGGTTCCTCTCTCTGACCAGCCCAGCCAGAGCCTCATACTGGACCATCTTATTTATCTTTGATTTTTTTCCATTTATCTCTCTGCATACTTTTTTGCTTTTAGTAACTTAATGCTTAAAAAAAAAGCAACCTCTTACTCAATTTAAGCAAATGACTACTGAGACCTTCATACACGCTATTCCACCTGTCTATAATAGCCCATTCTATGCACCCAAATATCTACTATTCCTCATTCAAGAATAAGCAGAAATTAATTATCAGGGAGGAGAAAGATAACCACAATGATATACTGCCACATGTCTATCAGATTAGCAAAATTAAAAGTGTCTGATGGGTGGGAGGGAGGTTCAAGAGGGAAGGGACATATGTATACCTACGACTGATTCATGTTGATATACTGTATATACAATACAGTGCTGCTGCTGCTGCTGCAGCTAAGTCGCTTCAGTCGTGTCCGACTCTGCGTGACCCCACAGACGGCAGCGCACCAGGCTCCCCTGTCCCTGGGATTCTCCAGGCAAGAGCACTGGAGTGGGTTGCCATTTCCCTCTCCAATGCATGAAAGTGAAAAGTGAAAGTGAAGTCACTCAGTCGTGTCCGACTCTTCTCAACCCCATGGACTGTAGCCTACCAGGTTCCTCCGTCCATGGGATTTTCCAGGCAAGAGTACTGGAGTGGGGTGCCATTTCCTTCTCCAGATACAATATTTTAAAGCAATTATTCTCCAATTAAAAATTTAAAAACTTAAAAACTATCTGATAGCACCAGGTATTGGCAAGGACGTGAAGCAAAGAGAATTTTAACTCTGTGCTGGTGGGATAGTAAATTGCTATAAACACATTAGAAAAGAAGTTTTTTAGTGTAGCAGGCCAAAAAACATCCCTCAAGGGAATTCCTTTGTGGTTTAGTGGTTAGGAATCTGCCCCCCTTTTTTTTTTGGCTGTGTTGGGTCTTCGTTGCTGTGCATGGGCTTTCTCTGGTTGCAGCGAGTGGGGGCTGCTCTCTAGTTCCGGTGCGGTGGCTTCTCTTGTTGTGGAACACAGACTCTAGGCTTCCGGGCTTCAGCAGTCGTGGTTCTTGGGCAAAGAGTGTGGGATAAGCAGCTATGGCACACAGGCTTAGTTGCCGTGAGACATGTAGAATTTTCCCAGACCAAAGATTGAACCCATGTCCCCTGTGTTGGCAGGTGGGTTCTTAACTACTGGGCCACCAGGAAAGTCCCAGGACTCTGCCCTTTCACTGCAGGCGAAACAGGTTCAAACCCTGGTCAGGGAACTAAGATCCTGCATGTCTCTCAGCAGGGCCACAAAATAAAAATAAATTTTAAAAAGAAAAAAAATGTCCATGGCTTAATCCCTGGAGCCTGTGAATGTTATTTTACGTGGCAAAAAGGACTTTGTTGATGTGATTAAAGATTTTGAAATAAGACTATTCTGGTATTCTGGATTATTCTCATGAGCCCTAAATGCAATCACATGTAGCCTTATAAAAGAGAGGCAAAGGGAGATTAACACTGACAGAACAGGAGGCAGTGTAACTACAGAAGCAGAAATTGCAGTAACGCAGCCACAAACCTGGGGATGCTGGAAACCACCAGCAGCTGGAAACCACCAGAAGCTGGAGGAAGCATGGAACAAATTCTCACCTAGACACTCCAGAGGGAATACGGGCCTGCCAACACCTTGACTGTTAGACCTCTTGCCTAACAGTGAGAGAACACAGTTACGTTGAGTTAGTCCACTAGGCTTGTGACAATTTGTTACAGCAGTCATAGGAAACTAATCAGGCAGTGTCAACCAAAACCCTTGTCCATATCCAGGAATTCTCCAATTCTTCTAAGTACATCCCAACAGAAATGTAAGCATTTGTCCATCAAAAAAAAGTGTACAGATGTTCACAGCAGCATTATTTATTACAGCTCCAACTGCTAAAAACCCAATGTTCACCCCCAGTGCAATGCATGAACTACCTGTGGGATAATCATCCAGTGAATACTGCTGCAGCTATTTAGTCACTAAGTTGGGTCCAACTCTTTTTGACCCCATGGACTATAGTCCGCCCAGCTCCTCTGTCCACGGGATTTCCCAGGCAAGAATACTGGAGTGGGTTGCCATTTCCTCCTCCAGGGGATCTTCCTGACCCAGGGATCAAACCCTGAATTGGTAAGCAGATTCTTTACCACTGAGCCACCTGCGAAGCTCACAATGAATACTACGCAGCAATAAAGATGGGTCAACTACAAATAAACAAAACGTGGAAGAATCTCACAAGCACAACACTGAACAAAAGAAACCAAAGGCAACAGGACACATATTGTTCAATTCTATTTATATCAAGTTAAAAAAGAGAAAATTAACTATTTCATTGAGTGACACAAAGCTAAAAACTTAAAAGAAAAGCAGGGAATTATTACTCTAAGAGCCAGGATAGTATTTCTAGCTAGGGAACCAGGAGGGATGTGATCAGGAGGGAGTACATGACAGAAAGGGGGTGGGGACTACTAGGGTGCTACTAATGGATGTCTTCTCATGGGGCAGGTGTTTTACAACAGCTTTTTAACTGTACATTTATTTTTATGCACTTTTATGAATGTTATATTTCACAATTAAAAAGTATCTTGGTGCTGGTGGCAGTAATTTTTTAAAAAATATTTTATTTATTTGACTGCACTGGATTTTAGTTGTAGCATGTGGGATCTTTAGTTGTGGTATGTGGGATCTAGTTCCCTGACCAGGGATGGAATTTGGGCCCCCTGCATTGGGAACCTGAAATCTTAGCTACCGGACCACTAGGGAAGTCCTGGCAACTTTTCATCAAATGAAAAGGGAGCTTTCTAATCCATGAAGCCTTCCTGGGGGTCATCTCAGTCACTGGCCACTCTGGGCTGTGACCCACGGCGTCCTGTCTGGCTCCCCCACCAGAAAAGGAGCGGTCCAGAACCAGCACCCTGAGGCTAGAGTCCTCTCAGTGTCCCCAGCAGGGGTCAGCCAGCCCCAGGCCGGGGCCCCCTTAGGAGTAGGGGAACATGTGAGGCCCAGCTCCAGGCACACCAAGCCTGCCTCCCCAACCACCTCACACCGTTGGGGTCACTGTCGGGGGCCCCTGGGTGTCGGCCGTTACTGTGGTAGCAGATGACTGCTGACCGAGAGAGGGCGGGGCTGACTGCATTGCAACTTACCTTTGACTCTGTCTTGTCACATCCCATTCAGGAACGTTCCCAAGGCCTCCTCGAGGAACGCGCTCTGCCTGAAATGGCCCTTCTCTGTCAGTCTACTGAACTCCTACTCGTCCTTCAAGAGCCAGCTCCCGGTTCATCTCCTCTGTGAAATCATGGTCCGCCTTCCTCTGAGCTCCCACAGGCCCCTATTTCTCTTGGCTGCAGCCTGTCTACGTCCTGCTCCAAAGAATCCTTCTAGAGTTCCGAAGCTCTCTGAACTCTCCGGTTGTTCTCAGAACCTGAGTTTTATCCACTTCTCAGCCTCAGGACTCTGGGAAACACCAGACGCGGGTTCCAGCAAGCCCAGGCCAACGCTCCGGGACATTCTGGAAGCGCGAGACACTGCCTCGAGGTTCCCGCCACCATGGATTCCCGGCATGCACTGCGCCTGTGCAGGCTCCGGAGGCCTCAGGCTCGCTTGGCCTCGAGGTCAGGATCACTTACTTCCGGTGTGCACGTGCCACAAAATACACACTTCCCTCCCAACGGCCCCCCTGAAAAAAGTGGAGCGGGCGGGGCCTAAATAATGGGGCGGGGCCTGTAGGGAAGGCCTAAGGAATGGGGCGGGGCTGAGCTTTAACAGGGAACTGAAGTGGGCGTAGGTGTGGAGGTTGGGGCAGGGCCAGGGCCTGAATCTTGTACAGTAAATGGGCGGGGCCCACCATTCCTAAATTCAGGGTGGGAGCCTGAGGGAGAGGTGAAATTCGGGGGAGGCGAGGACAAACAGCAGCTCCCACCCGACTACCGCAGGGGTTCCAAATCTTGAAAGGTCGTGAAAACAAAGCCTATTCCCACCCCAGCCGAGCCCTCTAGCTGAGGGAAGGAGAAAGCTCATGGAAGCCCCAACTTGCCTCCCCAACCTGCCTGCAACGGCGAGAGCTGTTTTCCATCTCAGTACTTCCCTACTCCTCAGGCAAGTCACTTTCACTCTCTGAACCCATTTCCTGTCAAAAATGGTAAAATCCCTACCTTACACAGAGTGGCAAAGTATTAAATAAATCTTATTTAGGAGCCCAGAGAAGATAAATGGAGACAGTCTGGGATGGACCAGGTCTTGACTCCCGGGCAAGATTCAACTCCTGGACTTGCCACTGTATCCCTGTCTATCAAC
>NW_011488922.1:362544-364843 GCF_000754665.1 Bison bison bison
CTGCCCAAACCCGCCCACCTGCCGTGCCAGTGCCTGGGGCCGCCGCGAGGCCACGCCCTGCTCCAAGGCTGGCCCGTGCTCACAGTACTCTGCTCGCACCCTGAGCCGGATGTCTGTGGAGGAGGAGGGACTGGTCAGGGAGGGGCCGCCACCCGCCCTCCCCTCCCCACTGCGCCTCAGCGTGAGTTGCACTGCCCCGGCCCCACATCCTTCCTCCTCCTGGTAACCACACCCAAGTGTGGGTGACACCCTCACTCAGCTTTGCTCTTGTGGTCTGACCTGCTACCTCCTGACCTGGGGGCCCTGCGCTTCCCCTCACGTGCCCCACTCCAGCCTCGCCACCTCCGTGCTCCTCCCCCCAACACCCCGCAGATTCCACCTGGCTCTGGCCCTCCTGTCCTCCAGCTAGGGATGGTCTCTCCCCACTGTCTGCAGGACTTACTCTCTCATTTCCTTCAGGTTCAAACGCCGCCTTCCCAGTGATCCTACTCTGACCATCCAATCTACCACCGCCCCCAGGCCTCTGCACTTCCCAGACCCCATTCCATTTCTGCTCCATTTCCTCCCCCCGGCACTTAGCATCTTCTAACCCACCCCGAGCTTTCATTCACTGTCAAGCTAATCACCTATCTGCCCCCAATGTGAGCTCCCTGAAGGGAATTTTGTTTCTTGTTCGCTTGTATAGGTAGCCCCGTGGCACGTAGTAGGTACTCAATACACATTTGTGACAGAACCAACGCATGAATGAATGGACTGGCTTTTAGGTAACCAGCCGTCCCCCTCTTCTACCCCCAAACAGTAGATTCATGTGGGGCCAACCATATCCCCAGCCCCCCACCCACCAGGCAGTCACCAGGCCCAGGAGACTCAAGGCCAAACTGGGCTGGCTCTACAGAAGCAGGTGCTCTCAGTTCCACAAAGGCTGCCCAGAAGGTGGGCTCTGAGCCCAGGCCTGCTGGGGGCTATTCTGCCAGGGGCGGGGAGAAGGAAACCTATACAAGGCCAGGGACAGACAGGAAAAGACTCCTGAGTTCATCATGTGTACATGGAGCACCTGGATTTTCAGCTCTGATCAATTTCCTTTCTGCTTAAGCCAGTCTGAGGTGTGTCTGTCACTTATAACCCTGCCCACATCCACCCAAATGAGGTGGCAGCTCTGGGCAGGGGGTGGGACGTGGGACTTCCAAGGCCATCCCTATAAATGTGACCTCAGGCGTATCACTTCCCCTCAGTTCAGTGGAATGACTGAACTCCCACCTGTGAATCTGACTGCTGACTACTGATACCCACTCACAACACAGGCTGCCCTGATGATCAGGTGTAAGCTGGAAATGACAAGCAGCAGAGTCATATGAACTCATTTAATCTTCAAAGGACCCTGTGAGGCAGGCCCTAGTATCCCCCCAATTTACAGATAAGGAAATGAAGTCAGATGAGGAAAAGGGGATAACAGAGGATGAGATGGTTGGATAGCATCACTTACTTCACGGACATGAGTTTGAGTAAACTCCAGGAAATGGTGAGAACAGGGAAGCCTGGCCTGCTGCAGTTCATGGGGTCGCAAAGAGTCAGACATGACTTAGCGACTGAACAACAAATGAAAGCAAGGAGAAGTGACCTGCCCAAGGTCCCACGGGCAGGGAATGGCAGCGCGTGACAGTGCGAGGGTCAGAGGGCAGGGACCCTCCCAGGCCCAGACAGCAGCTTCAGGTCAGTGGAGCTGATCCCGCCCCAAGAGCCTTCAGGCACTAGCTATGTGACCTGGAATGAGTCACCACCTCTCTTGAGCCCAGGGTCTTGCCTAAACCAGAGGACAGTCCCTCCTGGAGAGGGTTGTTCAGACGACCATCCATCAGTGGGTGCTACAGAACGGCAGGCACCAGCAGCACGGATGCAGGGGCACGTTCACCCTCTTTGACAGATGAGGCTGCTGAAGCTCTGGGAGGGGAGTGTCAGGCCCCTGACTCCTTTCACCTTTCAAAGACTGTGTCAGCCGCAGAGCAGAAAGCAGCAGGCAGGTCCCCGCTTCCCCAGGCAACTTCTCAGCACCACCCACTTCCTCCTCCCACCCCAAACCCCAAATGCTTCCTCTTTCTGCCTCGAGGGGAAACTCACCCTCTCTGCTCGAGGCCTAGGAAAACCTGTCCAGCCTGGACCCCCAAGACTTCCCACGACACTCAGGCCTGGCTCCCTCCATCCTAGGATCAGACAAGATCTCTGGGCCCACATCCTTGACGCCTCTGAATATCTGACCAGGCCCTCAACAGGCATGAGCTGGGAAGCAGCTTAAGTCCTACGA
>NW_011488922.1:364943-374305 GCF_000754665.1 Bison bison bison
ATCCTTGACGCCTCTGAATATCTGACCAGGCCCTCAACAGGCATGAGCTGGGAAGCAGGGGACCAGGGGGCGGGGTGGGGTGGGGGGAGCAGCACCTGTCCAAGGCCACACGGGGGTGCTCAGCAGCAGAGGCACAGAGCCAGGTGGCGGAGAATGACAGACCTTGAGGCGAGTCCCGGCTCTGCCACTCTCTAGCTGTGGGGCCTTGGGCATGTGACCTCACCTCTCTGAGCCTGTTTCCCCATCTGAAAAACATAAACAAACAAGAGGTCCCTGCTGCACGACGGGGTCATGAGGATCAAATAAGGCAACGCATGAAGCATTCGACCCAGAGCCTAGGCACAGAAGGCACCCCAAAAACAGGAACTGTGATTTCGACACTCCCCTCTACCCCCATGGCCCCTGCCTAAGCCCTGTGCCTGCTCACCTGGGCCCGAGCCAATGTCCTCCCTTGTCTCCTCCTGCAATCCCAGCTCCATCCTCCATACCCTGCCCTCCAGTCACAAGGGAAGTGCTCCCAGCACAAGCCTTACTCACAGAATGAGCTGGCCATCTCCTCTGCCCAGAATGCCCGTCACCCACCAAGGCCTGGCTCACCGGCAGCCTGGGGCCTGCAGCCGCCCAGGTGAACCGCCCCCCAGCTGGCATTTCTCCTCAGCACAGCTGGCTACTAGACATGTGGGAAAGCCTATCTGTTCACACAGAGCCCAACGGGCACGGTTGGGGTGGAAGGAGGACTGGACCAGGGGGGACCCGCACATCCCATTCATTCTTCCATTTAACAGACATTTACTAAGTGCCAGGAGCGCTGGGGAGACACAAGTGGGACTGTAAGACCTGTGAGCCGCAACCAAGGAGCACTCTGTGCGGGTCACACCCTGCGTGCTGTGCTTTGGTCAGTCATGTCTGACTCTTCACGACCCCATGGACTGTAGCCCGCCAGCCTCCTCGGTCCATGAAATTTTCCAGGCAAGAATACTGCAGCAGATTGCCATTTCTACTCCAAGGGATCTTCCCAACCCAGGGATCAAACCCGCATCTCTTGCATCTCCTGCACTGCCTGGCGGATTCTTTACCACTGTGCCACCTGGGAAGCCCACCGCACACACGTGACACTCAGTACTTACTGCACCAAGTACTCATTCACACCTGCTGACCCTTTTGATGATGCCTGCAACCTTATGAGGCTGTGCTGCTGTCCCCTTTTGTAGACGAGGAAACTCAGGCAGAGAGGGTGAGTCACCTGCCCCAGGCCACAGAGGCAGGAAATGGCAGAGCTGGAATTCCAACCTAGATGCTTGCCTCCAGAGCCCAAGCTCTCAACTATCCCTAAACTGTGTGCTGCCTCTCACACAACCATACACAGAAGTCTATAATTAAAAGACATTCCAAGGGTCAGGAGAGAAAAGTATAGAGTGCGAGTTGTAATTTAGATCAGAATGATCAGAGACAACCTCTCCAGGAAATGACATTGGAAATGCAACGTGAAGGAGGACAAGGAGGTCGAGGCAAACAAGCAGTGAAAAGAGAACAGCGGCTTTCCCAGAAGAGAGATCAGTGTTTGTGAAAGCCCAGAGGCAGAGCATGAACTTGGGGCATTCATAGGCCGGGGGACAGAACGGGCGGATCACGCTGGAAAAGGGTACAAGGGGACACCTGGAGGGGCCGGGCTGACTGCGCCCTGGTAGGCTGGGGAGGCGGGAAGTCTGGGGTCTTCCGAGCTGACCGCACATCTCCGCACCTTGGTGGCCTCCTCCATAAAACCACCTCACCCCAGCACCTGTTCTCATGGGGCCACTGTGAGGATGACAAGGCTGGATGCAGGTAAAGGGCAGACTGAGGTCAGTGCCTGGCAGGTAATGAGCCCTCTGCAAGCAGCAGGAAGGAAGTGGCCTCAGGACACCAAGAAGCAGGGGAGTCAGGAACAGAGCCAGGGAGCACTGGGGGAAGGCCAGAGGGTAGCTGAATAGTTTCCTCGGGCCAGGAACATGGAGCTTTTGCCTGCGGTCCCTCTCCACAGGTAGGAAACGCTGCCTGCCCCCAGGGTGGAGGGCGGGGCCAGGTTTTCTTAGAGAAGAGAGCTGCTCCTGCCTCCTGCACTCAACTGGGCACCAGCACCCCCTTGGCTCCCCTACCCCACACCGCATCAGTCTCTCTTCAGGGGCAAAATGGGCCCCAGAAGGGAATGGGAGGGGCTTTCCAGTGGGGAATCGGGGAACATTTGAGGGACACAGGCCCCGGGAGAGCAGGTAAGCCACCGTGCGTGCCAGACCGTGTGCTGCATATGGCTGGAGCCCAGAGACGACTCTCACTCAGGTCCCCCCTCCGGGAGTTAGTAACAGGAAAAGCTGGGGACCAACAGGATGGGTACCCAGGGGAGAGCAGCCGGGACAGACTCTGTCCCCCAACGCCAGCACGTCCTCTGGACAACAGCCCGCCCTACCCTGGCTCCAGGTTCTTCCCCAAGGCATAGGCAGAAGTCCTTCAACTTTCCTGAACTAATGGACAGGGAGGAACTGTGGGGACACAGGCCACTGAAGTGAACTTGGGAAAAAAAAAGAGACTTTCCTGGCGGTCCAGTGGTTAGGACTCCACGCGTTCACTACTGAGGGCGGGGGGTTTGATCCCTGGTCAGGGAACTAAGATCCTGCAAGCCGCACAGCACAGCCAAAATTAAAAAAAAAAAAAAAAAAATCAAACCAGAATCTGATCAGGCCTCTCCAGGCCCAACTGTCAATTTTTAGGAAAAACAGACAACAGAGGAACATGGTCAGTCAATCCTATCGCAGAATGTAGTTGGCAAAATCCAATTTTTGGGAAACACAACCACACAACTACCTTCAACAAATACAATGCAAGGCGGGTGGGGGAGGAACAAGACAGGGGGTGGGGGTGGGGGGTGGTGGTGGTGCGTGGGCAGGGTGGATCCGATAGATTAGGAGAGACTCAAGAGCACCAATATTTAGAATAATTTAACATTTAGGCACTGAGAAGACATTTAAGAGTAAGAAGTTACTGGGTTTTCCTTTGTGAGTTTTTTTTTGGCCGGGGGGAAGGCAGGGGGCAGATGCTGAGCTGTGCAGTTTGCAGGATCTTAGTTTCCTGACCAGGGATTGAACCTGGGCCACTGCAGGGAAAGCGCCAAGTCTGAGTCCTAACCACTGGACCACCAGGGAACTCAATTCATATCTTCTCGAGATACACAGTGAAAAACCTACCCCTGAAACTACAGGACACCTGGAACTGACTCCAAAACAACGTGGCTAATGAAACCATGGCCTGACAGTGGCAGAGGCTGGGTGCTGGGGAGCCCAGGGTCGAGGTTCTTAATGCTAGTCTGTCTGCTTCTGTTTCTTATCCAGAAACAGATGAGGGGATGGGCAAACAGACTGGGGGCGGGGGGAAGTGGAAGCAAAGCTCAGCCTGTCATTCAAGCCCTCCAATTGCTTCCCATCATTTAAAAGACGCAAAGGCCTGGCCTGAGGCTCACTGGCTCTGCAGGACAGGCCCCTGGTCACTCTCCTGCCCTGGCCTCCTTACCGCCCCCGCACTCCCCCTGCTCCAGGCTCGCCAGCTTCCGCTCCACCACTGACATGTCCCTGCTCAGGTCTCAGCTCCCGCTGTCTCTTCAACCTGAAACACCCTTCCTCGGCCATCCACACCCACCTGCCTCTCTCCCTGTCTTCTGAGAGGCATTCCTAGACCACCCTACCCTGAAAATCCATCTAGAACTGCATTTCCCATCATTCTCTATGCCCTGTCCCTGCTGGTTTCTCTCCACAGCTGACATCGTCAGTCTCTCTCTTCCTTCTCTTAGCTTTCTCCTCCCACCAGAATACAAGCCCCGTGAGGGCAGGGCCTCCCGTCCCGTCTATGGGATGTGAGCACATAGTCAGTGCTCTATAAACGCGTGTGACAACCAAATGAACAAACCCAGGCTTTTGCCCAGCCTGTCCGCTCCACACGATGGTGGACGGTATCTCTACCTCAGGGGCCATCTTGAGGACTCAAGGTCCGGAGTAGCACGCTCAGCACAGAGCACAGTGGACGAGGGATGAGGAAACTCAGAGGTCCCGTGGCTGAGTCCAGGATCCCCCAGGGCCCATTCCTCACACTCTGGGGCCCTCAGGAGTTCACTTTGGTTCTATCCCTCAGCGGAGTGCCGTTGACTGGAGGCTCCAACCCCACGGGTGGCACAGGTGAGAAGGCGGGCCCCCCTTCCTCAGGTCTGGAGGGCCTCCTTCCAACCCCAAGACTAAGCCATCTCCATTTTCAGGGGAGAAAACCTGGGCCCTACAGGGGAGAGCCTCATGCCGGCCCCACCCTGCCTGGTGAGTCAGCAGTCAGACCTGCTCACTCATCCCCTACATCAGGAACCGGTCACACCCAGGTTAACCACCTCCCCACCCTCAGTCAAGACGCTGAAGCCTCCACCAGCAAGACCGCTCCCTGGCCTCAGCTTGGCCTGCTCCCCAGGGAGGCAGAGGCTCTCCGGGCCCCCCAGCCACGGGGTGGCCCTAATTACCACCTGACTAGGGAAGAGTCACAACCAAGCAGCCACCCCCTCACGTGGGGGCCCTCTGGGGTCACGGCTGGGTCTGCTGGGCTGCTCCTCCTGACAGCACCCAGGACAGGTATCTGCAGCCTCGGCTACGGGGTGGCTTTGGTGCCCAGGGCCTGGGGGGCCGAACTGGGCACCGAGAGGAGGCAGAGCATGCGCTCCTGAGGGGTGGAGGCTCTGCAGGTGAGGAGGAAGGCCTCCCGCCCCCACTGGAGGCTGAGGTCTCCTGGGGAATGCAGAGTGCTGCCACTCCCCCTCAATCTTCCCACTTGTGATCCCATCCCCACCCAGTCCAGCCTGAGCCTCTCACTAGCTGATACCCTGTGACCGAGCCTTGTCCCACTCAGAAGGGGTACCAGAGCAGCGTGTGGAAGTGTGAGAGAGTGAGTCCTCTCCTCACAACCAGTGAGAACTTCTCATGGGAAGGTCTTCATGAGTCTGCACAGCGGAGTCCCCTACCCCACCCAACCCAACAAGTCTGCAGGTCCAGTCAGCTCTATGGTTTATTTCCATAGGTTCACCTCCTTCTCGCCTCTCCAATGCCACTACCCCAGGCCAGACCTCAGCCCCATCCGTGTTAGACTTGAAGCCACTCCACTCAGGTCCCTGCTTCCCCTTTGTTGCCTGTATTTCCCAGGTACCTGGCAGAGCATGTGCCTGTCCAGCAGTGTTCTAAATACTGTGCAAATTCTAACTCATTCACTGATTTTCTAGATGGAATCAGAGTTCACCTTACTGCCACACCAAAAGAAAAACTCCCTTGGAAAGACTTGACTTCTAGTATAAAATCTAACTCCCATCTGCCCTGAGGCCTGCCAAGCCCAACCTCTCAGGCTCTGCTTGGCTCTTCCAATAAAAAATGAAAATGAAGGTAAGGGATTGTCAGGAAAGGCCTCCTGGAGAAGGCTACACACAACATAATCCTTCAACTATGGGTGGGAGGTAGACCACCAAGATGGCTACAGAAAGGGCAAGAATTCTGCTGTGCTGAACAGATGCCCGAGCCGCTGCCCACCCCCTGGGTGTCAGACAGGGGGGTGCTTCACCCGCCTCCAGCTCTACACTGTACATGCACTCCCCGAGGCACACACCAACACCTACCACAGGTCACTTTGCCTTCTGAGGTGGGCCGGGCTGGCTCCTGCTGCTGCTGGGGAGTGGTGGTAGCCCCCCTCCGCCGCCGTCTGGCACCACCACTGGGACGGCCCCGACTCCGCCGCTGTCGCTTAGTTGGGGGAGAACCTGAGGAGAGAAAGATGAGGTAGGCTGAGGACCAGATGACAGGTGGAGCATCAAGATGGGAGCCCAAGGAAGCGCTCAAGTCTGGACTCTGGGCTGGGGGACCCTGGGTGAGCCCCTCTGCTTCCTGGGCCAGAAGATGGAGAGTACAGACAAGTAAGCATCATGTAGGACAGGTGAGCACACCCCACCTGGCAGTTCCACCCTCAGGTGTGACCCTAGAGAAACCCTGACTACTCACACCAGGAAACAGGCAGGACAACAGCTGCGGGAGCCTGGAGCTCTGTTTATAGTTTCTAACCATGCAAACCTGAAAACAATGTAAATGTCTGACAAAAAGTGCACAGGGGAGTTTCCAAATAGATTGCTGAGTGAAAGAAAGCAAGTAGCTACAGTTTGCTACATTCTATATAAAAAAAGAGAGGAAACAAGATGTATACATTCTTTGCTATTTCTGCAAGATGAAACACTATAAGTCTATAGGGGAAATGAAATTGATTATCTACTGGGAGGGAAAGAGACAACAAAAGAAATGATACTTCTAAGAACATATTTTCTGCGTATTTTAGATTTGACTTTGGAATCCTGTAACTGTTTTATGACATACTCAAAAAAATAAGGAGGCAAAATAGAGCATAAAATTAAACAGAAACAAATGAATCTACACATATATAGAATAAGTAACACACAACAGGAGAAAAGGATTTTAAGTAACTAGGAAGAATATTGTGACCATAAACTCTTAGTAGGATATACTCTGAAAACAAAAATCACACAAAAAAATCTTATGTTTCATTCAATAGACATGGTTAGCACTTTTTAAGTTTGAAATTGCTTTATTATTGTTGTAAAATGAAGCAAATAAGTCCATGTCTTAATGTTACCAAGACTTTCAGACTAAGATAAAAATGTCCTTGTAAGGACTTCCCTGGCAGTCCAGTGGTTAGGACTCTGTGATTTCACTGCCAATGATGCAGGTTCAATTCCTAGTCAGGGAACTAAAATCCCCACAAGCCAGCTCAGTGCAGTCAGGAAAACAAACTAAAAAAAAAAGGTCCTTGTAATGTTAATTTTGAACTGAAAATACTAACATGAATTTGTATTTAAAGGCACAGTTTCTAGTTTGGTTCACTGTAAGAGCCTAGAAACAATGCACCTACTCAGCCCCTGAATCTTGGTCTCTAAATACCACTGCCTCTAAGAGAAACCAGGCTTCTGGAAACAGCTGATTCCAGGGCTGGGGAAGGAAAATACAAGGGAACCCAGGACATCCTGCAGTCCTACCTACAAACCAAGAAGCACTCAAAGAACGAAGCAGAAACACCAAAAAGACACAGGAGCTAGCCAATTTGAACATCAGGAAGAATAACTGATTCTAACACTTTAAACACACAAGTATATATGAGTCCATGGTGACACTCCTCACTTGAAAAAGAGAGGGAGGGATGGATGGAAGCAAAGAGAAAAGTTAAAACTCCTTTTGAGAAAATGCCAGATAACAGACACAGGAGAGAATCAGAAAATCATCACCGTGAGAACACCAGTACAACAACTGGTTCAGGCAAAGATTTCCAACGGCTGCTAAACCCACTGGGGATGCTGCTGGGGAACAGGACGGGTAAAAATGTCATCCCACAGATTATCTACTAACCACGAAGGGAAAAATACCTCTGTACTAAGGGCAAATATACCAGATAACCAGGTAAACAAACTTGCTCGCTCACAAAAGGAAAACTAGGTCTCCTCACGTGCTCCAACGTGAAGCTGATGGCATCAACCAAGGAACATCCTGGCCAAATCCACATAACCTGAATCTAACCAACTCTCTAAACACCATTCCCAAAATACAGAGGACAGAGGTATAAGTTAAAAGATACTCTCAGGAAATTATCAGACACATCCAGAAACAATCAGGACACTAAAAAACAAGTGGCCTGGTCAATGTCATGAGGAAATAAAGAAAAAGCTACCCGGTGGCAGGGGGTGGGGGTTCTATAGTAGAGATTAAGGTGACTAACAACTGAGTGCACAACAACACATCTGTCAGTGGATCCTGAAAGTCCAGACAGTATGGAGAAGATCTGAGACAGGCTCATTAGGATACCAGAGGATTAGTGCTCATGCCCTTTCTCAGGTATGATAATGGTCTTGAAGTGGTATCAGACAATCTCCTGATTCTCAGGAGATGCCTGCTAATTTAGGGGTAAAGTGTCCTGATGCCTATAATTTACTTTCAAAGAGTTCAATAAAAAACCACAGAGTTACATACACACACACACACAAAACAAAACTGGCAAAACGTTAAAATTACTGAATCAAGGTGAAAGATATGAACAAGTTCACTGTACTAATCTTTCAACTTCTCTGTGTATTTGAAATTACATTTGAATGATTAAAAACTTGGGAGAGGGGAGGAGAATAGATAAATTCACTGCCATGGCAATGTAACAAAACCAGTTAGAAACCCAATGTGAATAAATCTCAGGAACACATCCAATAAATACAGCCATGTGAAGGATAACACCTACAAGGTGATGCCATTTAAACGACAAAAAACCATAAGAGACAACTGCACAGGTTACTTTTGGACCCAGGTCTTTGCAGCAATAAACACACAAACCCACACACAAACACAAAGGAAAATGAGACAGAATTGGGACTTCCCTGTTGGTCCGCTGGCAAGCAATCCACCTGACAATGCAGGGGACACTGCTTCGACCCCTGATCTGGGACGATCCCATGGGCCTTGAGGCAACTGAGCCCATGCACCACAACTATTGAGACTGTGCTCTAGAGCCCACAAGCTGCAACTACGGAGACCATCTGCGCAACTACTGAAGCCCGTGCACCCTAGAGTCCACGCTCTGCAACAAGAAACCACTGCAGTGAGAAGCCTGCACACCCCAATTAGAGCAGTCTGCACTTGCCACAACTAGAGAAGGCCCGAGTGCAGCAATGAAGACCAAGCACAGCCAAAAATAAAATGAATATATACATTTAAAAGAGAAACAGGCAAAATCACCCCTCAGGCTCCTTTCTTGATGGGTCAGGATAAGGTAGGTTCATGAGGGTTCAGAAGGGCCAGTGAGGGACACGCACCTGTCTCCCACTGACCCTGCTCAGCATTTGAAGAACTGCTTGACTGGCGACGGCGACGGCAGCTGCCCTCCATCCTCCGTGAAGAAGAACTGGACAAGCCATAGCTGTAGCGCTCTGGAGACACTGGGGATGGGGCAGGGGATGGAAAAAAGTATTTGAAACCTCCAGCCTCTCCCAGGCCCAGCCTCCAATTCTCACCCCTCCCCCCAAAGATGAAAGCCTGCCCCACAGGGTGCCTGAGTTCCCCAGAGGTCAAAGCCCAGACAGCCACTCCTCCTCAAACACCTCCAGCCCAGTAACTGCTCCGTGCCTCCCAGGATAGCAGACTCATCACCTCCTGGGGCCACCCAATCCATGTCTATAGCAGCACCAACTGTCAGAGCTATTCTGTAAGCTGAGTTATGGTCAGGATTCAGGCAACGCTGCCTACGCGCTCCCAACCACCCCGGGTCTCCCTGAGGCC
>NW_011488922.1:376131-378166 GCF_000754665.1 Bison bison bison
GCAGGAAGGCTAGCAGCTCCAGCTCGCACTCGGTCAGCTGCCCGCCCACCACCTCGAACATACGGTGAAGCGATAGCATCCCGTAGTAGTCCAGACACTCATCCTCCTCCCAGCTCGGGGCCGGGGTCGACCCGGTCAGCGCCATACCCGGGGGAGCGGGGCAGAACAAGCTCAGAACCAGGGCCTAGAACCCACACAGCGAGCAGGAGGCAGCGGTCAGCGACGCGGGGACCCAGACCTCAACCCCTGCCAGTGCGTGTCCCCAGCCGCGTCCAGCCGGGCAGGGCCACCCTCAGTCCCAGCCCTTGGAGCCTCCCCTCTCTGCCACAAGAGAATGGTATCGCCCGAGGTCCCCTAGTAACAGGTCCAGACGCCAGACCCCGCTCATCCTCCTACCACTCGGACTGGCCAGACCCGAGGGCCCCTCCCTAGGTGGTATGTTCCGAACAAGCCTCCCAACACAGCAAGTGACTCGGTCCGAACAAGCCTGGGGGCCCGACGCGGGGCACCCCGCCAATCGCCCTTTGTGAGCAATACTGTCCGGACATGCTCCTTGGCTCCGTCCAGAGGTACTGTCCGATCGGCCATACAGGTCAGCCTAAGTGGTACCGCCCGAAAATGACCCTCTGTCCCCTACAATGAGACCGACCAAAGCCGCCCTTCGCCCCACACAGGTGGCGCTGTCCGAATCCGACCCTCTTGCCCTGGAAGGGCGGTACCTCCCTCTCCCCAGCACCCAGGTGGTCCCGTCTACCCGCCACTAGTCGCTTGTAGGCCTCTCTATAGCCTTACCGAATTCCGGCGTCTCACGACTCCCAGGCGACGGCCGCAGCCACTTGTTTTGGATCTTTCTGGCACCTTCTCTATTATTACGCCTGCGTCACCTCGCCCCTCCTCCTTCGCCCAACTCGCGCAGGTGCGACCGCCACGCCCCTTAAGCGCAAGCGCAGAGCTTCCAGGCCCCTCCCCTGGGTCCGCCCCCAACCGTAGTGTCTGGCAGGCCTGTGCTGCGCCTGCGCAGAGCGAAAGTGGCGCCGCAACTGGGCTGGAGTTGGTGGTACCCTTTTGCAGGGTCGACTCGAGCTACAGTGTCCTTGTTGCCCCACATCCCGACCTGCTGAAACTACTCATGTCATGGACTACAACCCCCTCCTAATCACGACCTAGAAGCCCACGTTACCACTGTTTTCACCTGCCCGTGGCAAAGGACCATAATCACGATCGTCCTGGCTCTGGGTAGTGCCAAGACTCCTTATGATCAGGACTTGGACTTCCCTCCATTAGACTGCCCCTTACTTCTATTGGCAACCTATACCCCATCTGTGCCATCTCGTGATCCTGACTGGAATCCCACCTCATCCCACCCTATAAATTCCTTCCTCACTCAAGGCTAGGACTCTCCGTCTCATTTAAGGAGCCAGTACCTCCTTCTTGATTCCAATAGGCCCCTACATCTTGATTGTGCACTTCAGGATGGTGTCCGTCATGACTCCCCCGTTACAGTCAGAATCCCCTCCAGGAACTCTAACGCCCTGCCCCCCAAACCCTTTAAAATCTCTGACCTCCAAGGTCACAGGGAACTCTCAATACGCCTCTAATCTGCACCTACCAATTTCACTCTGACAAAAGCAGGTCTATATCAAGAGAGTTGGTGTCAAGGCTGCATGTCTAAGTACTACCACCCCCCACCCCCACCAACCCTGCGGCAGAGCCCTGGACGTTTTGGCCATCCTGCCCCTTCCCCACTTGGGTGACTCAAGGTGAGGGCCCTCAAGTGTCTTGGGACAGGTTCTGGGACCGGTTCCCATCCCCTTGGGACTCCTGGGTCCTGCCTCGCACTGGCTATAGCAGTAACCTCGGAAGAGTTCCTTCCCCTCTCTTTTATGGTTCTTTGCCACCCTACGGACTGTAACCCGCCAGGCTTCTCCATCAATGGGATTTTCCAGGCAAGAACACTGGAGTGGGTTGCCATTTTCTTTTTTTTTGGGGGGGGGGGTTCCATTTTCTTCTCCAGGGGATCTTCCCACCCCAGGGA
>NW_011488922.1:380161-382762 GCF_000754665.1 Bison bison bison
ATGGTGGGGATTATATTTGGAAAATTACGTACTGAGGCGTGCGTGGGGGCAGTCTGAAGGACTCTGTACCCCATTGTGTGAAGGGGCCTGGGTTGGGTTGAGCCTACACCAATAGAGGGAGATAGGGGGCACATAGAGGGAAGTTCAAAAGTTAAAATCCCTGCACTTGATCAGTGGTTTTGTTGATGACAGCAGCCCCTACAATGCATCACATCTGCCTTGCCAGCCTTCTCAGTCTGATGAGTTTATCTCAAGTTCATGATATTTGCTATGATGGAGGTGGCACAGAATACTATAAGAACCCCAAGGAGGGACTTCCCTGGTGTTGCAGTAGTTATAAGTGTAGGGGGCACAGGTTCAACCCCTGGTTAGGGCAGATCCCACATGCTGAGAGATGCAGCCAAAAAAAAAAAAAGAACCCCAAGGAAGAGGGAGTGGCCACCACCCTGTGGATATAGATATGTTATTTAAAAAGACTTCACAAAAGGAAATGCTGGGTGGGAGTTTGTTAGACAAGAAGAGAAAACTTTCTTGCCAGAAAGAATAGCAGCATCAAAGACTTAGAACAGGAAAACATTTCTGGAGAATTACAAGTAATGATTCTATCTAACCTTGATCAAGTACCAGGGACTTTGTGGTCATTAGTACTTTTAGCCCATTTCACAGGTGAGAAGACGGTCTCAGAGAGACAAAGTAAGTGGTGGAGCTCAGATTCAAGCCGAGGGCAGTGTGGTTCCAGAGCCTGTGCTCTTAAACTTTGCTGCATCCCTTTGTGTACACATAGATGGAGGAAAGATGCTGCGAAGAGAGGACATGCACAGGCAAAAGCCAGCAGGCCCCTAAAGATACATTATGTTCTTGGAAAGGGTGTGACCAGCCCTCTGGGTAAGGAGGGTGGCCTCAGAGGCCAGACTGAGGAGGGCTGTCTCCTTCTTGCAGATGCCTGGGCGCCATGGGGTGCAGTTCAACTACAGAGTCATGGGCTCACTGAAGACTGAGGTATAAACATTGGATCCAGACTTGCTGATTGGTAGAGACTGGTGAGTGATGACGTGGGCAAGGGAACTCCTGAGACATCCCCCCTCCCCTGAGTTCCTGGTGTCTCATTAGGCCCCCCTCCTTTCTCCAGGCACCACCTTCCGCGCAATGGCAGAGGTGGTGGCTGAAGTGGCTGAGGTAGCTGAGATGCCGACACAAATGTCACCAAGGGTAATGGAGATGTCAGCACCGATATTAGGGGAGAAGATGGAGCTGTCAACGGAGCTGACTGAGATGACACCTGGGGAGGCCGTTGCCTCCTCCCTCTTCTTCCAGTTCATGTGCTCTGAATGTGGCAACCTCTACAACACGCTGGAAGAAGTCCTCTCACACCAGGAGCAGCACGTGCCCACTGTCACAGAGGAGGAGGCACTGACCACCCAGGACACTGGCCTGGAGCCGGAGCTGGTGCCAGGCACTGAGGAAGGGCCTTTCCAGTGCGGCGAGTGCAGCCAGCTCATCCTCTCCCCCAGGGAGCTCCTTGCTCACCAAGATGCCCACCTGCGGGAGTCTGCAAGCCAGATCCAGTACCAGTGTGGAGACTGCCAGGAGCTGTTTCCCTCACCTGAGCTGTGGGTGGCTCACCGCAAGGCCCAGCACCTTTCCACTGCAGCAGCTAAACCTCCGGTGCCGCCGCCTCTGCCTCCCGTCACACCACCACCTCCACCCCCTGCTCCACTTGAAGTCAAGATGGAGCCCTACGAGTGCCCCGAGTGTTCTACCCTCTGTACCACCCCCGAGGAGTTCTTGGAGCATCAAGGCACCCACTTTGACTCCCTAGAGAAAGAAGAGCACAATGGGCTAGAGGAGGAGGAGGAAGATGATGAAGACGACAATGAAGAGACAGAGGAAGAGGAAGAGGCAGCAGCTGAGGTTGGTGACGATGCAAAGGGAGGTGACAAGTCTGCAGCTGGCCAGGCCCAGGGCAGTGGGGATGGTCCCCCACACTGTACCTCAGCAGGGACACGCCGGCGACACCGGCGGGCATCCCACGGCCCAGCCTCAGCGGCTCACCCCTTCTACTGCAGCCAGTGCCAGCGAAGCTTCAGCTCTGCAAACCGGCTTCTGGCTCATGGGCGGGCGCACGTGGGTGGCACCCATGAGTGTACGACCTGCTCCAAGGTCTTCAAGAAAGCAGCCTCCCTGGAGCAGCACCTGCGGCTGCACCGCGGTGAAGCCCGCTACCTCTGTGTGGACTGCGGCCGTGGCTTTGGCACGGAGCTCACTTTGGTGGCCCATCGGCGGGCCCATACTGCCAACCCACTGCATCGCTGCCGCTGTGGCAAAACATTCAGCAACATGACCAAGTTTCTCTACCACCGGCGCACGCACGCAGGCAAGAGTGGGGCACCCCCCTCAGCAGCACCACCCACGGTAGCATCTGCGGTGGCCTCCCTGGCTCCAGCCGAGCCCACACCTCCCCCCCCAGCCCCTCCCACCCCACCTGCCCAGCTGCCTTGCCCTCAGTGCCCCAAATCCTTTGCCTCGGCCTCCCGGCTCTCCCGGCACCGGCGCGCCGTCCACGGGCCCCCTGAGCGGCGGCACCGTTGCGGCGTCTGTGGC
>NW_011488923.1:0-1783 GCF_000754665.1 Bison bison bison
TGCAGTCCATGGGGTCGCTACGAGTCAGACAGGACTGAGCAACTTCACTTTCACTTTTCACTTTCATGCATTGGAGGAGGAAATGGCAATCCACTCCAGTATTCTTGCCTGGACAATCTCAGAGACCGGGGAGCCTGGTGCGCTGCCCTCTATGGGGTCGCACAGAGTCAGACACAACTGAAGCGACTTAGCAGTAGCAGTAGCAGCAGGCAGAAGGCTACTGGCAAGCAAATGGAACTCGGTAATTAACAAGCATTTTGTTCTGGTCAGACTGCATGTTGAATAAAGTCCATCTTTCATTTACTCATATTTATTTAGCCCCTAATCTTTGTCAGGCTGAATGCTAGTTACTAATAAGGAATAAATAAGGTATATATAGTATAGTGAGAAGACAGATATATATAAATAATTATACAAATAAATGCAAAATATCTGAACAGTGTGACAGATGACAGTCATAAGCCGTCATGAAAATTGAACAAATAAGCAATAAGATATATTGATTTACTTAGTCAAAGGTGTCAGAACTATCCCTGTAAAATCTGATAGCTTAGTATGTTTCATTTCTTAAATATGTTAATAGCTATGTTTATTTGCCTGTTAATTTGTTGGTTATTCATCACTCCAAGTACATCTGAGAAATAAAGATGATCTGAAATATCATGCTAGAGATACACTTCACTGATGGAGTTCAGACATGTGAGAGACATGCAAACTGTCATCTTGGTAGACACCTATGTTCATAAAATACATTTTGATCTCCAAAAAAGCATTTTGTATTTTTCAAGATAATAATGATTCTAAATGCAATGTCATTCAAATTTATCTTCAGGCTAAATCTTTAAAAGTATACACAGGACTCCTGGGAGGCAGTGGAGTATGAGAAACAGAAAGAAATTCTCTTTTGATAACTAGTGAAACACCTGAGGCTAAGTGACATTTTATGATCCCATGGCATGCAAACTCAGGGGAAGGAAAGGGTGCCATGATTTTTCAGTTATCGCTGAAAATTTTAACTATGATGTAAATACAGAAAAGATCTATCAAGCATTTCAAATACTTATAAACTATCTTGCTAGCTCCTCGTGACTTTTCCAAACTTGTGTCTTCTGAATTTCCCAGAAAATTGAGTGTCTCACTCAACAACAGTAGTTCAAAACTTGAACTTCATACTTTTTTCTTTTGTTAGCCAAATATTGATTAAGTCACTGGTTAAGTTTCTACATACTAATACCACTCCAAATACCTTACTATATTTGAAAAGATTTTCTATTTGTCTTCTGAAATTTTCATGAAGCTCAGTACTTCCCAAACTATCTAGAATCCGTCATCACCTCCTGCACAATTTAATGTGGAAAACTAATTTTGTAAAATGCAACAGGTACAAAGCACTACAAAAATATAAGCAATGAAGACATATAAAATGCAAAATCTATTTTTATTAGAAACAAGAAAGAAAATCACATTACAGTAAATATATTCAAGATAAATATGATAGGAACAAAGTACAAACATTTTATGCATTTTTATGGAAACTATGCAAGGGGATTAATTTGGATAATTGCTTTTACAATTGATTGTTTGCCTCCTACAGTGTTAAATGTAACACTGTAGAAAGAAATAAAACAGTGATTTCTCATCTTAACTACCTATGTGCAAACATTAAACAAGCCTATTTGTCACATTAAAACTCAAAATATTGACATACACAGTATTTGTCCAATGTGTGCATGTATTTTGACAACTGTAACTCAAAAATGTATAAAAATGTGCTTGTTGAGTT
>NW_011488923.1:5816-7827 GCF_000754665.1 Bison bison bison
ATCAGGAAGTTCACGGTTCACATATTGATGAAGCCTGGCTTGGAGAATTTTGAGCATTACTTTACTAGCGTGTGAGATGAGTGCAATTGTGCGGTAGTTTGAGCATTCTTTGGCATTGCCTTTCTTTGGGATTGGAATGAAAACTGAGCTTTTCCAGTCCTGTGGCCACTGCTGAGTTTTCGAAATTTTCTGGCATATTGAGTGCAGCACTTTCACAGCATCATCTTTCAGGATTTGGAATAGCTCAACTGCAATTCATCACCTCCACTAGCTTTGTTCGTAGTGATGCTTTCTAAGGCCCACTTGACTTTACATTCCAGGATGTCTGGCTCTAGGTCAGTGATCACACCATCGTGATTATCTTGGTTGTGAAGATCTTTTTTGTACAGTTCTTCTGTGTATTCTTGCCATCTCTTCTTAATGTGTTCTGCTTCTGTTAGGTCCATACCATTTCTGTCCTTTATCGTGCTCATCTTTGTATGAAATGTTCCTTTGGTATCTCTGATTTTCTTGAAGAGATCCCTAGTCTTTCCCATTCTGTTGTTTTCCTCTATTTCTTTGCATTGATCACTGCACAAGTCTTTCTTATCTCTTCTTGCTATTCTTTAGAACTCTGCATTAGGTGCCCAATATGCTACTGGAGATCTTTCCAAGCCAGGGATCAAATCTGCAATTCTTAAATCTCCTGCATTGGCAGATGGGTTCTTTAAGATTATATATTTCACATATTGATGATGTCTTACTATTCAGTAGTTTGCATTAGGCTCATTTAGAGTATAACAAAGTCACTGAGTCATCAAATACACTGAACCCCTCGACCCAATGGGTAGACATTTCCAGAATCTCTAGTGACAGGATAAGACAGCATTTATTGAGAAGCTGTCCTGATGCCGCTTAGCACCTCCCTGACACATAACAATAGCCCTCCAACATAGACAGGCTTTTTCTAGTTTTAGAGATGAAGATCTATGAATTAAAAGACATTAAGGAGTCTGCCTTTAGTAAGCAATCAACAAGTAACACTGTTGAAATTTTTATCCAGCTGTGTATTTGAGTTGGCAAGAAGGTAAAGAATCTGCCTTTAATGTAGGATACCCAGGTTCAATCCCTGGGTCAGGAAGATACCCTGGAAAAGGGAATGGCAACCCACTCCAGTATTCTTGCCTAGAGAATCCCATGGACAGAGGAGCCTGGCAGCCTCCAGTGCATGCGGTCGCAAAGAGTCAGACAGGACTGAGTGACTAGCACTTTTCCTTTTTGAGTTTGTCATTCTATCAGACTGATAGTTAGAAGTTGTTTTAAACTGATTGAATATTACTGAAAATAAGTTCTCAGCAGGAATAAGAATGTCATTGGCATATCAGCTGTCTTTCATCTACATGCGATGGTATTTAAATGAACTCTTGCAAGAAAGTTCAATGAAAAGCACATGAAGGTGTTTCCTTTCTCTTTTTCTCTTTCATACAACTTAAAATTTAAATATTTTTTCTTGAAAGAAATGTGATAAAGTATTTTAATAAATATGCCACTGATTTTATGGTAAACTCTATACTTCTTTTATTCTCCATATATCCATTTAAATTCATGTTCTTGTATGCTTATGATCTGTTCTTATTTCAGCCTTCATACATAAGCCATGATTCTTAAAGTAATAATTGTTAAAAACTGGTCTCAAGTTATAATAAAATAAGAACTGGAAAACACTCTGCCTTTGATATTTAGGAAAAGTTAAAAAGCTTTGAGAATAAATCTGAATGCCCATATCAGAGACTTGCCATTTTGATAAAAAATTTAGACCAGTGTGCTTAACCTAGTATTAAGGTAGTCTTGATTCCTTCTTTAAATATAATGTTTCTAATTATCAATAATTAAAACACATTTTGGGATATAATTCTTATTAAACAAGGCAAATGCTGCATGAAAAGTAGTGTGACCTTTTTATTACTGCTTTGTCAGGACATTTCTCCAGAGACATTTATTCTTTTCCAAAGCTTTCTATGTCTTTAAAGAG
>NW_011488923.1:11003-11901 GCF_000754665.1 Bison bison bison
AATAGCAAGAAGAGATAAGAAAGACTTCTTCAGTGATCAATGGAAAGAAATAGAGGAAAACAACAGAATGGGAAAGACTAGAGATCTCTTCAAGAAAATCAGAGATACCAAAGGAACATTTCATGCAAAGATGAGCTCGTTAAAGGACAGAAATGGTATGGACCTAACAGAAGCAGAACATATTAAGAAGAGATGGCAAGAATACACAGAAGAACTGTACAAAAAAGATCTTCACGACCCAGAAAATCATGATGGTGTGATCACTGACCTAGAGCCAGACATCCTGGAATGTGAAGTCAAGTGGGCTCTTAGAAAGCATCACAACGAACAAAACTAGTGGAGGTGATGGAATTCCAGTTGAGCTATTCCGAATCCTCAAAGATGATGCTGTGAAAGTGCTGCACTCAATATGCCAGAAAATTGGGAAAACTCAGCAGTGGCCACAGGACTGGAAAAAGTCAGTTTTCATTCTAATCCCAAAGAAAGGCAATGCGAAAGAATGCTCAAACTACTGCACAATTGCACTCATCTCACACGCTAGTGAAGAAATGCTCGAAATTCTCCAAGCCAGGCTTCAGCAATATGTGAACCGTGAACTTCCTGATGTTCAAGCTGGATTTAGAAAAGGCAGAGGAACGAGATTTCAATTTGCCAACATCCACTGGATCATGGAAAAAGCAAGAGAGTTCCAGAAAAACATCTATTTCTGCTTTCTTGACTACCAAAGCCTTTGACTGTATGGATCACAAAAAACTGTGGAAAATTCTGAAAGAGATGGGAATACCAGACCACCTGATCTGCCTCTTGAGAAATCTGTATGCAGGTCAGGAAGCAACAGTTTGAACTGGACATGGAACAATAGACTGGTTCCAAATAGGAAAAGCAGTATGTCAAGGCT
>NW_011488924.1:0-306 GCF_000754665.1 Bison bison bison
CTCACTTGTTCAGTCGTGCTGTGGGGAGGGAGGAACACTGCAAACAAATATCACTGGCATGTGTGGGGAGTGCTCACAGTGTCTCGGTTGCACTGGGTTTGCCCCCACTCATGGCGTGTGTGCTTTCCCAGACTACACTGCACAGTCTTCAGGTTGCTCTGCAGGGGAACTTTCTGAGGTAGGCCCTGGGTTGCATGCACTTCCCAGGTCTAAGCCGCTCAGGTTCAGGTTCTCAGGCACTCCACAAAGGCATAGACTCAGTTGGGCCTGCGTTTTGTGCCCTTCCTAGGTCCGAGCAGCTCAGGC
>NW_011488924.1:406-841 GCF_000754665.1 Bison bison bison
AGAAGAGAAGAGGGAAGAGGGAGATAGCAGTGACCAGTAGGAGAAAAGGGGGAATTAAAAGGGGGGAGAACAATCTAGCCAGTAATCAATTCCCTATGTGCTCTCCACAGTCTGGAACCCTCAGAGATGTTCACGGAGTTACATAGGGAAGAGAACAGGGAGGAAGGAGATAGAGGTGACCAGGTAGAGAAAAGTAGGAATCAAAAGGAGAGAGACAGATCTAGCCAATAATCAGTTCCCTAAGTATTCTCCACAGCCCAGAACACACAAAGAGATTCACATCATTGGGTAGAGAAGAGAAGGGAGAAGGAGGAGATAGAGGTGACCTGGGTGAAAAAAAGGAGAATCAAAAGGGGGAGAGAGTAGTCAACCCAGTAATCACACTCATAAGTAAAAATGGGTACTGAAGTTTGAATTCTTAAAGGTACAAAATTG
>NW_011488924.1:3024-3340 GCF_000754665.1 Bison bison bison
TAGATGTCTATTTGGAGAATGGAATGATTGGAAGAAGGTGAGACTAAAGGATGAGAAGCCAGTGAGATTATTACAATGGTCCAGATAAGAAATGGGACTTCCATGGTAGCTCAGCTGGTAAAGAATCTGCCCGCAATGCAGGAGACATTGGTTCAACTCATGGGTCAGGAAGGTGCCCTGAAGAAAGGATAGGCTACCCATTCCAGTATCCTTGGGCTTCCCTCGTGGCTCAGGTGGTAAAGAATCTGCCTGCAATGCAGGAGACCTGGGTCCGATTCCTGGGTTGGGAAGATCCCCTGGAGAAGGGCATCACAAC
>NW_011488924.1:3440-4731 GCF_000754665.1 Bison bison bison
CCCATGGACAGAGGAGCCTGGCAGGCTACAGTCCATGGGGTCACAAAGAGTCAGACATGACTGAGTGACTAAGCCAGCACAGATAATAAATTATGAACAACTGGATTAAGTTAAGAGCTACAGAGAGGCTTCCAGCAAGTAGAATACTCAAGACTTGGTATAACTTGAATTGAAGTGGGTTGAGGCAAGAGAGGAGCACTGAGGGCAACACCTAGATTTCTGACTTCATTAACCATTATCTAAAATGCAATATAGGAGGAAGAGCTGGGCTGGCTTTTCAGAATAAGCCATTTCCTAAAGTTCCTCCTTTATATCCATCCCCAAAACTCACGTCTGGACTTAAACCTCAGTGCTGAATCTTTGTCAGTTGATTGTTTTACTCAAACAAAGACTTTCCACCTTAGTATAAAATACTAGGGTAAATATTAAATTTCAAGGAGATATTTCATTTATGTGCCAAGAGCTCTTTCATAAATTAGAAGAATAACTTCGACTAAGGAAAAGAAGGAATAAATGTCCTAAAGCATCCCCAGGGTAGTACATAGGTGAAAGTGAAGTTTTCCACAAGAGGGCAGCATCGCCTAATAAATTATGTTACTGAAAGCTTCTTCCAACAGGGGTTGAAAGGAGGCTGAAAGGATAGAAAATGTAGGCTTAGGGAGCCATAGGACCTGCCACACCATGAAAACCAAAGGGTCCCACCATTTCCAAGGCCATAATTATAGCTATTCCAAGTGACTAGCAGTGGCAGATGTCACCACAGCAGGGAGAATGAAGACATAAAACTCATCAATGGAGGATAAGTGATTGACACACCTGAAAACTCTCATTCTTATGACTGGATCAGAAGCCACTGCTGCAGATCATGTCTATACTCTTTCTAAGTGTTGATATCTCTGTATAACCAGTATTTCACAAGGGTCTTTATTTCCTGTCAGATCTTTTTATTCCTAATGGTTTCCCAGCAAATCTTGTCTCTGAAGGTTAGTTTGCAAAGCACAATACAGTTTGTTGCTCTCCTTATTTCATAATGGTGGTTGGTTACTCCAATTATGCTTCCTTTATATCCTAGGGAAAGGAGTGGGGCTGAAGTTCAGAGAACCCATTATGATAAAGGCATTTTACATAAATTGCTTCATTTAATCATCACAATAATGCTATTACATAGGAACTATTATTTCCCATGTGACAGAACAAGGAAACAGCATACATGTGTCTGTCTGACTCCAAAATGACACAGAGAGGGAAGCAGAGGATGGGACTAATTGAGATAGCAGCATTGAAAGATATA
>NW_011488924.1:4991-6282 GCF_000754665.1 Bison bison bison
TTGTCTAGCTCTTTGCGACCCCATGGACTGTAGCCCATTAGGTTCCTCTGTCCATGAAATTCCAGGCAAGAACATTGGAGTGGGTTGCCATGCTCTCTTCCAAGGGATCTTCCCGACCCAGGGATCGAACCTGCATCTCTTATGTCTCCTGCACTGGCCAGTAGGTTTTTACCATTAGTGCCACCAGGTACATGGGCAGGCATGGCTTAATCTTAAGGACCAGCAGGCTTTAATAATATAATAAATCAGTGGGATCCTATATATTTTCATCTTTACTAACTGAGATCATTTGGACATAGAGCAGGAGAAAAATGGAGGAAATAAACAATGGCTTGGTTTACTAAGGGTCTGGTGGTCCCAGTCACTGAGATCAGGAGCTTGTGAGAAGAAGATGATGTATTAGGTTTTGAGCATGTTTTGTGTGAAATGCTTCTGAGAAATCTAAGTATAAATGTCCAGTAGGAAGTTGGCCACAGGGGTCTGGGGCATAAGAGATATAGTCATCAACATATAGATGATAGTTGAAACTCGGGGATCAGGTGAGATTTTTCCATGGTATATTAATGAAAATAGAAAGGATAGAACTAGGGGAAACACCAGCATTTAAAAGGGATGGGCAGAGGAAGAGCAGGTGGTAGAGGAACCTCATTTAGAAAATGAACAGAGAGGTAGAAATAGAAAGCAATAGAATATCTTGAAAGCAAGAAAGTAAAGTTTCACAAAGAAGGGCATAATCCAGAGCAACAACGTCACATTCCAAATGTAAGTCATATACAGTGAAGACTGGAAATAACCCATTGACTTTGACAACTAGGAGGTTTCATATATACATACATACATTTATATATACACACACACATACATGTGTGTGTGTGTGTGTGCATGTGTGTGTATATAAAGAGAGAGAGAGAAAGAGAGCAGTTTCAGTGGACTTCTGGGGGTCAAATTCAGACTGCACTGGGTGGAAAGCTAAATGGTAAGTAAGAGGAAACAGTGAGTATAGACTCTCCTTCTGGATATGAATTAAAAGAAGATGGGGCAGAAGCCAGAAGGGGAAGTATGACTGCAGGAAGACACTTAAATTTTTTTCTAATAAAAATAATTAAGATGGAAAAGCTTGGGGACATGTATAAGATAAAGGAAACACACAGAAGGGGAGAAGTATGAACTCCAGTAGTACAAAACAAATATACAGCAGCAAAATGAAAGGGAGACCAATGGAAACCTCACCAATAGGCAGATGCTTTGACAACAATAGAATGACTGTCCTTATTTTCCTCCTCCTTATGCC
>NW_011488924.1:7733-11576 GCF_000754665.1 Bison bison bison
TGAGCATAGAATAGCAATCCGTGAAAACAAATTAGGGCCAGAAGAACTAGGCTCAAAATGACTTTTGGCAAGTTTTTTTCTCTCAGTAGGCTCTGAAGTCTGACAAACTTGAGCATGAGTCTTGGCTCTAGTATTTCCTAGCTGTGTGACCCCAAGGAAGTTACCTAACATCTCCATGTATCAATGGCCCCAAATGAAAAATACAGAAAATAAGCGTCCCTACTTCACAGGGCCATTAGTATATGAAATGTCTGGGGGCAGTAAGTTCTCAATGAATGTGAGCTCTGATTATTGCAGCAAGGGGGTTGACTCTGAAGACTTTGAAGGTGGCTTCCAGCTCAACCTTCTGTGAATGGAATCGTAAAATATACAAAGGTCATTTATCAATACCTCTTCAACAAGCACCTAGCACAGTGCTTCCAGTGTCTGTCACACAGTGGGCACTGGGCAAAACGGGAATATAGGTATTAACTATTCCACCACAGCCTACAGAATTTCCATTGGTCAAGGGCAATCTTGGCAGGAATGTAGTGAGGCTGGGAGGTGGGCATTGAAACCAAAGGAAGAACTAACAGCCACTGGAGTAGGTGAAAGCAAAGCAGAATGTCCCCTAAGGATCCTTATTTACATCTACCTTTGTATGTAACATTTTTTCTATCACAGAGGTGAGTTCTACCTATGGGAACATTAATTCCATCCTGGTGATAGGAGTCATCTCATCCATCCTTTAATCTATTCTAAAGTTTTTGGTTAATTTTTGGTAAAGTTTTTGTATGCAAGGGACAACATGCTAACTGCTAAAGATACAGAAATGAATGAGGCACACATAGCTCCCAGATTCAGGGGTGGATTACCATCTAAAGTTCATACGTCCATGGAGATGGGCGGGTGAAAACAGGTCCAACCTATGAATGGAATCAAGAAGAGATGTTTGTTTGTTTGTTTGTTTGTTTCTCTCGGGGGCAAGAAAAAGTTGAAGATGATTAAACCATATAATTATTAGGGAAAGTCAGGTTCGAAACTGGACAACTAAGGACTGGTTTTTGCTGCAGGTATTTTTACATTTCTTGTTCCAATCTTTCTTTCAGTCTTTTATAGCATCGCTCCAATCTATCCCCATACTGTGTAAGTTAGAATATTGATGAGCTTTTGGTTGGCCGGCTCATGTGCAGTTTGGCAGATGAGACCTCCTGAGCTCAGAGAAAAATGTTAATTCAGGATTTAAAAAATCCCATCAAATAAACTGAAGTTCTGACTTAAATCACAGACTGTTATTAAATTTATTGCTGCTAATCCAACATTTTTTTAAATTAACCTTTGTCTGACAAATCATAGGTTAGCCAAGTGACATTGAATATATATATACCTTTGTCTAGTACCTGGGCCACCACTTAAGACAAAACAAGCCAATATTGGTAAATGGGGAACAACTCTCAGCAAATTAATTAGGATCTCTTATTTCCATTGTCATCATTATTATTACTTCACAGTCACTGCTGCCAAAAAAAGAAAAAGAAGCAAAATGCTATATTTGAATGTCAGAAGTTCTATGTGAATGACTCATTCCTTTGGCATCCATGGAAAGTTGTTAGGCAGGATTTTCAACAGGCATTAGTTATCGGAAAGGGCTTCCTTAGGCTAACAAAGAACCATAAACAGGAGTCTAACTAATGAATACTAATAGATTTTTCCTGTTGATGTACATTAGTCTTAATTTACTCTACCTATTTTTAAATTCATATAACTCAATTATCCATATTACCATTAACCATAGCAAGTCTTTCCTTCAGTATGTATTGATATTAAGTACCACCTCGGGTTTATTAAGCACTTTGTAACATCAACAAGATTTGTTTATTCTAGATGAGAAAATGAAAGGGGGGTACCTCTTAAACCAAAATGCTTAATTATGGCTGCATCAAAAGCTCAGGCATTTTTCATTCCCTACTGCCACTCTGCCTGCCACCATCTGAATCCTTGCAGGGACTCTTTCTTGGAATGTAGCCTCAAGCCAATTGTTCATGCCACTTTTTCTGTTTCATGCCCTTTCTCAGTCATCAGCAGCATCACCTTCAGAACATGAATAATAATAATTCCATTTTAGCCCAAGTGTGAGGATTTGCAGACAACAAACCAGAAAATTATGAGCATTCAGCACAACCCCAAAGTACAGACAGGGCCAGATCAGGAAATGAAACTCCATTTGGTTCAAGAGCCCTTGGACTATACTCCAAACTAGCTCCTTCCCGGACCCAGGGAATTCACTGAGCTATACAACAGATTCCTTCTTACTCCTCCTGACTTTTGGATTCTAGTAAAAAATATTGCTCACTGGTCTTCCTTCTCCTTCCTCCACCTCTATATTCATGGGATCCAGCATGTTTTCCATTTATTGTTTGGCATCCTGACAACCAGTTCTCCAGGTCAATGGCTCAACCACATATTTGTTTATATAAAAGATAAAGCAGCTGTTCATTTTTTCTAGCAAGGAAAAACAATGAAAAGGAAAGAGAAGGGAAAGAAGAAGAAAGGGAGAAAAAATAATATGTATATTCTTCTATAAAAGATATTGTTTTTCCCTTCCTACAGTGCAACTTATAACTGGTTGGGGTACAGGAGAGGTGTGAATCAACAAACATGTTTGGAATAACATGTTCTGCTTGAGGGGCTGTATAGCATCATTTGATGCTATCCATTCAATATGGCTAGTCAATTTTCCAGCTCTTCCTGAATCAGCCCTTCAGGGTTTCTTTCTTTCTTTCATTTGAAGTGTGGTGAATTCTCAGATTGTACCCATACACACTGGAATGTCAGTAATAAACACACATCTTTACAAAGCCCAGTGTAAACAATGGTTAACTTATGTGTCACTTTGGAATATTTAAGTGATCATTGGGCTAGCAGTGAGTGGCTCAAATAATTGAAAACTGATTGCATAGTCAAATGGCCAAAAGCTGGCTGGTGTTTGGAAAGTTGGGAAGGGATGACAGACCTTGTGTGTGTGTGTGTGTGTGTGTGTGTGTGTTCACTCAGTTGTGGCTGACTCTTTGCGACCTTATGGACTGTAGCCTACTAGGCTCCTCTGTCCATAGGATCTCCCAGACAAGAATTCTGAAGTGGGGCTGCCATTTCCTCCTCCAGGCCATCTCCCTGACCCAGGGATTGAACCTGTGTCTCCTGCATCTTTTGCATCGACAGGTGGATTCTTTACCACTGAGCCACCGGGGAAGCCTGGTTGACGTTGGACAAGTCTCTCTCCCCTCCTTTGGCCTCTTCTACCCTTATTGGTTAAAAAGTGGGGGGTCTGACTAGATGACCTCTGAGGACCTGTGGATCTCTGACATTCAGTGACCTGTGTACAGTTAGCAAAGTCATGCATTATCATTCTGCTGACACAGATAATCCCACTGTGTTTTGCCTTCACTCATGTTTCACTCCTATGAAACTGACTAATCAACATCCATCTCTCATTTCCCTGTGGTCTTTATCCATTGTTTCAGAGTGGTCCATCAAGGTTGGAACATTTGTAAAAGCACAGCTGGGACACTGAGAGAAATAGACTCTTGAAGCCCTATTTTGTGCTAATGAGCTGGTGAACTGGAAATTTTTGATGAATCCATGAAGCATGAAGTGCTCTAATATCTGTCAACAAAGTGACAAATTGGCTTCTTGAGAGTAAAGACAAACAAAATGGACTTAACAGTATTTACTGGCTTTCTAGTAGCTTTTATATTAAACAAAAGATATTAGCAGATACTTGGGCTTCCCGGGGGGTGGTAAAGAATCTCCCTGCCAATGCAGGAGATGAGGGTTCCACCCCTAGATCGGGAAGATCCCCTGGAG
>NW_011488924.1:13840-14519 GCF_000754665.1 Bison bison bison
TATCTACTATATACCCACCTCAGATCTGGGGACACTTACAGACTGAAAGTAAGGGGATGGCAGAAGGTATTCCATGCAAATGGAAATCAAAGAAAGCTGGAGTAGCAATACTCCTATCAGACAAAATGGACTTTAAAACAAAGACTGTTATAAGAGATAAAGAAGGACACTACATAATAATCAAGGATTTAATCCAAGATGAAGACAGAACAGTTACAAATATATATGCACCTACATGGAGTACCTCAATATGTAAGGTAAATACTAACAACCACAAATGGAGAAATTGAAAGTAATACAATAACAGTGAGGAACTTTAACACCCCACTTTCATCAATGGGCAGATCATACAGATAGAAAATTAATAAGGACTTCAGCATGTGGTACAGCTTCAGATTTTCCTCCATCACCTCTACCTAGAGGCAGGGTATAGAATACCCAGGAAGGTCTCAGGGGATGCCTGGGAATCATGGCTACACAATTTTGCTCAAAGATGAATGGTGACTGATTTTAACTCCCCCAGAACTAGTGCTAATTTATGCATAATCTCTCATCTACGGGCACAGTAGTGGCATTCTTCACCTGGAAATTTCTGCAGGAGAGACATTTTAACCTTCTTGCAGTTTCTTACAGACAGGTAGGGTACCCCCACCAAAAAAAAAAAGAAAATTAATAACAA
>NW_011488924.1:15085-15636 GCF_000754665.1 Bison bison bison
AACATGTGGCAGTTAAACAATATGTTACTAAACAACCAATGGATCACTGAAGAAATCATAGAGGAAATAAAACAATACCTAGAGAAAAATGAAAATGAAAGCACAATAATTCAAAACCTATGGGATGCAGCAAAAGCAGTTCTAAGAGGGAAGTTTGTAGCAATACGATCTTACCTCAGGAAACAAGAAAAATCTCAAGTAAACAACCTAACCTTACACCTAAAAAACTAGAGGAAGATGAACAAACAAAACCTAAAGTTAGTAGAAAGAAATCATAAAAATCAGAGTAGAAATAAATGAAATAAAGACAAAGAAAACAATTGTAAATATCAAAGAAACTAAAAGCTTGTTCTTTGAAAAGATAAACAAAATTAACAAACCTTTAGCCACACTCATCAAGAAAAAAGGGAGAAGACTCAAATCAATAACATTAGAAATGAAAAAGGAGAAGTTACAACTGACCCCACAGAAATACAAAGGATCATAAGAAACTGCTATGAGAAAGTGTATGCAAATAAAATGGACAACCTGGAAGAAATGGACACATTCTT
>NW_011488925.1:0-305 GCF_000754665.1 Bison bison bison
TTGGAATGAAAACACACCTTTTCCAGTCCTGTGGCCACTGCTGAGTTTTCCAAATTTGCTGGCATATTGAGTGTAGCACTTTCGCAGCATCATCTTTTAGAATTTGAAGTGCCTCAACTGGAAGTCCATCACTTCCACTAGCTTTATTCATAATGATGCTTACTAATGCCCGACTTCACATTCCAGGATGTCTGGCCTGGATCACTCCCAGGGGAGTGATCACACCATGGTGGTTATCTGGTTCATTAGGATCTTTTTTGTATAGTTCTTCTGTGTATTCTTGCCACCTCTTCTTAATATCTTCC
>NW_011488925.1:4487-4947 GCF_000754665.1 Bison bison bison
TTTGGACATGGAACAATGGACTGGTTCCAAATTGGGAAAGGAGTACATAAAGGCTGTATATTGTCACCTTGCTTATTTAACTAATATGCAGAGTCCATCATGCAGAATGCCAGACTGGATGAAACCCAAGCTGGAATCAAAATTGCAGGGAGAAATATCAATAACCTCAGATATGCAGATGACACCACTCTTATGGCAGAAAGCAAAGAGAAACTAAAGACTCTCTTGATGAAAGTGAAGGAGGAGAGTGAAACAGCTGGCTTAAAACTCAACATTCAAAAAACAAAGATCATGGCATCCAGTCTCATCATTTCATGGCAAATAATGTAAAACAATGGAAACCATGACAGACTTTATATTCTAGGGTTCCAAAATCACTGCAGATGGTGAATGCAACCATGAAATTAAAAGATACTTGCTCCTTGGAAGAAAAGTTATGACCAACCTAGACAGCATATTA
>NW_011488925.1:9054-9846 GCF_000754665.1 Bison bison bison
ATAAAGATGACTGGGGAGAGAGTAAACTAACTTATCAGCTAAAGGAAACAATAGTCTCCACTAGACAATCACCTTCACTGGTTGATTTGACCTTATGAATTTATTTATCAATTCCAGTCACTATCTGCCTTAAGTATTGATTCTCCCTGGTCACCTTTACATCACTAAAGTTTACTAAGAAGTTTCTGTTAGAATTTAAACTATTCGAACTTTTTAAAAATTTATGTTTTTATTTATTTTAATTGGAAGCTAATTTCTTTACAATATTGTCGTGGTTTTGCCATACATTGACTTGTATCTGAATTAGGAGTATTTGACTCATTGACTCTTCCTGATCATTAGATGCATAGGTCTATAAGAGACCAAATCCTTAGTGTTTTTGATAGTAGAAAACGTTCATCTTTATTCACATTTCACAGAAACTATGAATAAAACAATGCTTACTCTCTGATCTTCTGCACATGTTCAGATATGGCTGCATGAATCCAGCAAGGTATATAGAAACTAGCCCCTGCCAATATCAAAAAATTTTATAAATATTTTATTGTTGTATTTTTCCTGCACTCAGTAAGTGTGATCAAGTACTAAATTCCACATTGCCTATTATCTTTCCACCAGCTTAAGTCCAAGCCTAAACTCAAATTTTAACTTGCTTATGCAAATTTAATTTACATAGAAATATTTAGTTCTTCAGTGAGATTAAAATTTCCGAGATGCCAGTCCAGGTTCAATGCACGATGCTGGATGCTTGGGGCTGGTGCACTGGGACGACCCAGAGGGATGGTATGGGGC
>NW_011488926.1:0-2918 GCF_000754665.1 Bison bison bison
CATATATATGGAATTTAGAAAGATGGTAACAATAACCCTATGTACGAGACAGCAAAAGAGACACTGATGTATAGAACAGTCTTATGGACTCTGTTGGAGAGGGAGAGGGTGGGAAGATTTGGGAGAATGGCATTGAAACATGTATAATATCATGTATGAAACGAGTTGCCAGTCCAGGTTCGATGCACGATACTGGATGCTTGGAGTTGGTGCACTGGGATGACCCAGAGGGATGGTATGGGGAAGAAGGAGGGTTCAGGATGGGGAACACATGTATACCTGTGGTGGATTGATTTCAATATTTGGCAAAACTAATACAATATTGTAAAGTTTAAAAATAAATAAAATTTTTTAAAAATAAAATTAAATTTTAAAAAAGCAGAGACATTACTTTGCCAACAAAGGTCTGTCTAGTCAAGCTTATGGTTTTTCCAGTAGTCATGTATGGATGTGAGAGTTGGACTGTGAAGAAGGCTGAGTGGTGAAGAATTGATGCTTTTGAACTGTGGTGTTGGAGAAGACTCTTGAGAGTCCATTGGACTGCAAGGAGATCCAACCAGTCCATTCTAAAAGAGATTGGTCCTGGGTGTTCTTTGGAAGGGATGATGCTAAAGCTGAAACTGCAGTACTTTGGCCACCTTATGCAAAGAATTGACTCATTGGAAAGACTCTGATGCTGGGAGAGATTGTGGCAAGGAGGAGAAGGGGATGACAGAGGATGAGATGGCTGGATGGCATCACTGACTCGATGGACGTGAGTTTGAGTGAACTCCGGGAGTTGATGATGGACAGGGAGGTCTGGCGTGCTGTGATTCATGTCGCAGGGTCAGATACGACTGAGTAACTGAACTGAACTGAACTGAACACATAGATATTATTTATTCTTTTCAATAAACAAAAAAATTTAAGATAAAGGATTCTTAAAGGTTCATAAAGTTGTTTAGCTCTTCCTAGTCACCTTTAATATATCTGATTTATTTTATTCATTGACTCCTGGTTCTGTGAAAGTAAAAGTTGCTCAGTCATGTCCGACTCTTTTCGACCCTATGGACTATACAGTAGCCTATATAGCTACATGAACTTAACAGAGACTCAGGTTTCTTCCACCTCATTGCTCTGTTACTTACTGTCAGGCTTCAACATGAAATGCTATACTGGAGTGGGTAGCCTATCCCTTCTACAGCAGATCTTCCGGATCAGGGAATTAAACCGAGGTCTCTTGCATTACAGGCAGATTCTTTATCAAATGAGCTATCAGGGAAGTCGTATGTTGTTCTATGGTTTGCCCTCAACAAAGGCTTCTAGGTACCTCCCCAAATTCATTGATAACAAAACCAGATATTTAGCTAGGCACATTATCACCAAACTAAATACATGCCCCAGCTTCACTTGTACCTTTGGTTGGTGTGCTTCTGTGACTACTTACCAAGAAGCAGCAAGAGGGTCGTGGATGTGTCTTACTTCTGAGAATTCACCTTAAAGTGAGGAGAAGGGAAGAGGTCTTTCCCTTCCTCCAGGAAGCTACCCAGAAATGTATCCTGATAAAACAGTAGCATTTCATGTTGAAGCCTGACAGTAAGTAGAGCAATGAGGTGGAAGAAGCCTGAGTTTGTTAACTTCATGTTAACCTTTGAGTGCCTACTTCTGGACTTGTATTATGTGAAAGAGAAATAAACTTTTCCTTTGTTTCAGTCCCCATTATTCGAGCTGTTTATGCTTTAAGCAATTGTACCAAATCCTAATTCATTCGAGCTTCAGGTTTTTACTGCAACAAAATACATATAAATAGAAATAAACTTTTACTTTTTTTCGGCTCCCTTTATTTGAGTTGTTTATGCTTTAACCAAGTACACCTAATCCTAGTTAACGTTTGCTTCTGTTTTTTGCCAAAACAAAATGCGTATACGCCTACATGCCTATGAAAGAGCAGCAACAATCATTCTTGAACATACAGCCTCACATTCTGATGCTCTTATTTTAATAAAATACAGTCTCAAGAGTAGCATTTCTGAATTGAGAAGTCTGCAAATTTTTTATGTGAAGAGATTTTATCAAATAGCTTCCCAAAAGGCTGCTTTTAAAAATCATATATGTGGTACACTCCTTCATTGTTGTCAGTCTGCTATGATAGAATGGGTATTTCATTTTTGCTTTAATTTCCTTTTCTGTGACTATTAATAAGGATGATTATCTTTTCTTATGTTTACTAGCCATTTTAGATTTGCTCTTTATGATTTATTTATTCAGTCTTTGCCAATTGGTTGCTTGAGTGTTACACGTTTTCTCATAAATTTATATTTTTCTCAGTATTTATGTTAGCTAACATTACTTGTATTTTGCAGTTTAGACATTCCCCCAACCTAAAATTGATTTATGTCATCTACTGCCATACAAACTTTTATTTTGTAACATGTGTATATTTTATAATTTCGAATTCATATTTTGGTTTTAAAAAATCTTCAAAACCTCAGTCTTTACTACATCTGGAATTACTTATACTTATTTTATGAAGGAGAGTTCCAATATTATTTTTTGTAGATGAGAAGCCAGCCCGCTCATTATTTTTTCCAGTGATATAAAATAAAACTCATATATTTCAATATAAACTGAGATCTATTTCTTACCTTTCTATTCTACTCCTCTATTCAACTGTTTGTTGATTTTATTACCTTAATATAATGCTGACAAAGAAGGTGCAGTTTAGCCTCTTGGGTAACAAAAGAATTCATAGGTTTGTTCAGGGCATAGCTGGTCTGCAGTAACCAGACAAGCTGAAAGCCTTTCTCCAGACCACAGGTGAGGGCAGGAAGAGAGAGCGAAACTCAGCAGAAAGCTCTGGGCAGATGAACCTAATAGCATAGGCCATGTGAGCATCTGAAGAGAGGATGGGGCATTGGAGGGGCAGGAAGCCTTCAGAG
>NW_011488926.1:3754-14196 GCF_000754665.1 Bison bison bison
TGAAGGAGATCAGTCCTGGGATTTCTTTGGAAGGAATGATGCTCAAGCTGAAACTCCAGTATTTTGGCCACCTCATGTGAAGAGTTGACTCATTGGAAAAGACTCTGATGCTGGGAGGGATTGGGGGCAGGAGGAGAAGGGGACGACAGAGGATGAGATGGCTGGATGGCATCACCGACTCGATGGACGTGAGTTTGAGTGAACTCCGGGAGTAGGTGATGGACAGGGAGGCCTGGCTTGCTGTGATTCATGGGGTCACAAAGAGTCAGACACGACTGAGTGACTGAATTGAACTGAACTGATACATATTATTCTTTTTGAGATTTTTTCCCATATAGATTACAACAGTGTATTGTGTAGAGTTCCCTGTGCTATATACAGATAAGGACCCTTTTTATAAGGTCACTAATCCCATTCATGAGAGCTCAGACCTCATGGTCTAATCTCCTCCCAAAGAACTCACCATCTAAAACCATCACCTTGTGTATTCGGTTTTCAACAGAGGACACAGGACATAGACATTCAATCTGTAGCATGATCAAAACGGACATTAGTACCTCCTTTTGGCACAGGAATAAAGTGTGTGAATAAAGACCACATCCTTATCTCCTGATCCAGTGCATTTTTTGGTTCACCTCAGTGGATCTCTACCTCCTGTTTCAATTTCCCCTCCCTCTAGGAGGCTTTCTCTAACCTCAAGCCAGCATTTCACTTAGCATTCTGAGGAATCTGTTGCATAGCAATGGACAGTACTTGCAAACAGTGATTCTCTAACTTTAACTGAACATCAAAATTAACTCTGTGTGTGTGTTTGGGTGTGTGTGTGTGCTCGCCAGTCTTTCAGTCACATATGACTGTTTGTGACCTCATGGACTGTAACCCACCAGGAGCTTCTGTACAGTGAATTTTCTAGGCAAGCATACTGGAGCGGGTTGCCATTTCCTACTCCAGGGGATCTTCCCGACCCAGGGATTGAACCCACGTCTACTGCACTGCCCGCATTAGCAGGCAGATTCTTTACCACTGACCACCTACGAAGCCCCCAGAATCACCTGAGGGCTTGATAAAACACAGATGACTGGGCCCCACTCATAAGATTTTTCATTTAGTAGGGCTCATTGGCAGGGGGTAGCTTAACATAATTTGCAACTTTCCAGGTGATGAGGCTACAGGTTAGGAAACCAGTTTGGAAACCATGGATTTAGAAACTAGCTGCATTTCCACACATATCCTAGGTTTTATCTGCAAGTCCAACACAGAAGATGCCAAATCTTAATTTTCTCAAGAAAAGACTTCACAAGCTTAGTCTTTTTTTTCTGGATGTTCAAGGGCCTTGAGTGCTAAGTGACTACTTCCCTGGTAGCTACAGAGGATTTTATCTTGACCTTCAAATTTCTTCGCATCAGAAAGGGCTGCTGTTCCTCTACGTTTCCTGCTTTTCTTATCGAGGCTAAGAATAGAGCAGACAGCTGGGCCTCCACTAGCACTCATGCCTGTCCAAATGGGTTCAGCCCAGCTCATGTATAGTCTCATTTAATAGCTATAAGTGGGAGAATCTGTCTCCATCCACTCTGAAAAAACAACTGGCCACGTGAGAGAAATATCACTACCAAAAGTAGCTTTTTCTACATTATATACCCACACTATGATTTCTCCTCTTTTAATCAAGTTACATGAAGTAAAAACTTGAGACACCTCTGTTTCCTACAACCTAACTTTCTTTTAAAATGTCTCTCTTTGTAAATTCAGGTTCAAAATAGAAGCTAGGTTCTGAAAGTGAAAGCATTAGTCGCTCAATCATGACCAACTCTATGTGATTCCATGGATTGTCTCTCTGTCCATGGGATTCTCCAGGCAAGAACACTGGAGTGGGTTGCCATCCCTTTCTCCTGGGGATCTTCCTCACCCAGGGATCAAACCCAGGTCTCCTGCATTGTAGGAAGACTCCTTACCATCTGAACTACCAGAGAAGGTTCTGAAATTCTCAATGTATCATTCAGGACAAACTTTTTATACCACAGACACAAACTGGGAGGCCTAGGGTCATCCAGCAGAGGTGTATTTGGAGTATCCCACAACCCCAGAAAAGCTGATTTAAAACTCAGCATTCAAAAAACAAAGAGCATGGCATCCGGTCCCATTATTTCATGGCAAATAGATGAGGAAACAGTGGAAAAGGCAGCAGACTTTATTTTCTTGGGTTCCAAAATTGTGGTGGTTTTGCACTGAATAATACAAACACACAGTATTATGACAGACAGCACAGGGAGAGCGTTCAGAGAAGCAACTTCCCAAGAACCTACAGAGCACATATTTTATTGGTAACTTATCTTGTAATCTTTAACTAAGACAGGAAAGCAAGACAGAGACTAGAATTCAGGGATCAAAGAGGCTTCCTCCTGGAGGTCTGGAGGTAATGATATAAGAGTCCTAAGGAAAGGTCTTTGAAGATAAGGGGGTTTGTTCTGTGTACAGAACAGCATCTAGCTGACACTGAGGTGTCAGTCAGAACGTCTAAATTAAGGGTGGCGGAGAGCAAGCAAGGAAGAGGGAATGAGTATTCAATTCCAGGAGACATTTCTGAGAAATCAGTAAAACATGGTTCCCACACAGAATCACTGCAGATGGTTACTGCAGCCATGAAATCAAAAGATGCTTGCTCTTTGGAAGAAATATCTGACAAACCTAGACAGCATATTAAAAAGTAAGCACGTTACTTCGCCAACAGAGGTCCATCTAGTCGAAGCTATGGTTTTTCCAGTAGTCATGTATGGATGTGAGAGTTGGACCATAAAGAAGGGTAAGTGCCGAAGAATTGATGTTTTGAACTGTGGTGTTGGAGGAGACTCTTGAGAGTCCCTTGAACTGCAAAGAGATCAAACCAGTCAATCCTAAAGGAAATCAACCGGAAATATTCATTGGAAGGACTGATGCTGAAGGTGCAGCTCCAATATTTTGGCTGACTTGTTAGAAAAAACCCTGATGCGAGGAAAGATTGAAGGCGGGAGGAGAAGGGGACGACAGAGGATGAGATGGTTGGATGGCTTCACTGACTCAATGGACATGAGTTTGAGTAAGCTCCAGAAGATGGCGAAGCACAGGGAAGCCTGGTATGCTGAGCAACTGAAGTGAACTGATAGGGTCGCAAAGAGTCAGACAGACTGAGCCACTGAACAACACCCCACATATTGTAAAGGTTTCTATCAACACGCTAACATAGGCTTGTTCACATATAATGCTAGACCTGTTTTTCTTGAAAAAAAGGTGGGTTACAGCCAAGCCAAAGTCTTACTTTATACTTCACAAGGAACAGTTGCACTTGCTTCCTTGGAACAGGAAAAGGATCTTCCAGTTGACTGCATATTCCATCATTCAAATAATGACCACACAGTTACACTGCAGCCTTTATCTGCTTGTCCCTGATAGGTATCTGAGTTTGCACTTCTGTTTTTTACGGAACTATTTGGACATATACACTTGCAGTATACTAAAAGAAAAAAAAACATACTTAAAACTTCTTAGATAAAATGTTCAAAATGTGTGACAAGAGCTGCCTGTTCTCCGCTTCTTCAAGGTAACCCTCAAATTCTGAGGGCTAAAGCCCTGAGATCCTGAAGTCCAGACAGATAGGTGTGGTGAGGAGAGTCACGGGATATCTTGATAGCGGCTGTGAGAGAAAACAGAGACCATTAAGGAAAAGGGAAGAGGAGAAAACCTGGGCAGAGGGGTTGAGGTAGGGAGGAGATGGAAAGGAGAGACTTACCGGTGCTTCCTAAACCAGAAGACTAAGCCTCCAACAAACAGAAGGACGAACCCCAGTAGTACCAGGGCAACAATCAAGCCCCTGGAGACACGGTTCCCATCTGTGTGGGGGACACAGGATGTGTCTCAGTCTGGGAATCTGCATATATCCCCTACTATAAGCACATGTGAGCATGCCAGATGCTTATTTCTTGTCCTGTTTAATGTGCCCACTTGTATTCCTCTGAAGTTTTTAGACGCCCCATCTTTTCTTGGGGTCTGGACATCTACAATTCACTTCAGCATATGCTCGTACTCATATGGAGCAAGGCACTAGTTTCACAGCTAGTCCAAACCTGAGTCTAAATCCAGCTCTTCCACTTTCTAATGATGAGACTCAGACAGGCTGACCTGGCTTCGCCTCAATTTCTCATCTGTAACATGAAAACAATAGTACCTGCTCAAAGGACAGCTGGGATGATTGTTCATACATCCTCTGCTGTATGCAGAGTGTTCAGCTCACACCGAGAAAGCACTCAACAAACCTCAGCTATCTTTTTTACCCTGTCTTTCAAAGTCCCCAGTTGCCTCCTCTGGGGAACAAATCTTCCTAGCATTCTGCACTTGCCACCTATTTCTGGAACTGAGGGGATTTTAGTCTGTTCTTTCCTGAATAGGGAACACCTTGTCTCAATCCTTGTTGAGTTCAGATCTTTGTTACTCCCCTTTGAGAATCCCCTCCTTCTATCACTCCTGGCTGGGGCTTCATTTCCTCCATCCAAGGTGTGTCATTTCCCTCCCCTTCCCTAGGCCCTCCCTCTGTGCTTGAGGACCACCTCTTCCCATCCCCAGCTGAGCCCCAGTTCCTTCTCACCCCAGTACAGGATGATGTCCTGGTCTCCTAGACTGCTGTGCTTCACTCGGCAACTCAGGCCAGCTGCCTCCCCAGCCGCCACATCCAGGGTTACTCGCAGATACCAAGTCGAGTCGGCATTGGGCATGACGTCTCCTTGCCGAGTGCCAGGCTCCTCCTGCTCGCCCCTCATCCACATCACCCGCACAGGTTTTGGGTAGAATCCTGAGACGTGGCACACCAGCAGCAGATGGCCAGGCCCAGGACTGGGGCCACTGGACAGCCAAGCCTCCGGCTTCACTGTATTCGATAGCAGAATGAGACATCTTAGAGTGAAGACTCCACATCAGAGGCTCTGGACTTCACAGCAGGCTCATCAGTCCTATAATTCTACCTCTGGAGATGAACTCCCACCGTTTCAATCCGATTGTATTAGCTTCTCCAGGAAAGCCTTCCCCGATCCCCATTCCCTTCCCTGGTCCAGTCTCCGATAAATGCCCCTACTCTGTACTCCCAGAGCACCCTGTGTTCAGCTGTAACATACGTAGCAAGTTTCTAAGTGTTAGTCACCCAGTCATGCCTGACTCTTTGCAACCCTTGGACAGTAGCCCACCAGGCTCCCCTGTACACGGAATTTTTCAGGCAAGAGTACTAGAGGGGGTTGCCATTTCCTTCTCCAGGGCATCTTCACAACTCAGGGGTCAAACCCGGGTCTCCTGCATTGTGGGCAGACTCTTTACCATCTGAGCCACCAGGACACTGCTTTAACTGTTCATCTGCTTCTCTCCCTCCTCAAGCACAGATCCTGACTGACCCCCAGGGTTTATTTAATTCAATTCATGGAACCCAAAAGGTACCTAGTTAATGTCTGTTGAGAGTTTAAATACCCTCACACCTTATCCATCCCCTCTTCTTCCCGTGATGCTTAAAAGGATGTGAACCCTGGAATGAAAACCCCAGATGGAGCCCCAGAGTGGAGTGGAGGGCAGGAGGTGACAAAGGCAGGCTGACCTTGCTTCTCCAGCTCGGACTTCCCGGTCTGCAAGAGGCCTCTGACCAACTCGGGGCAGATGTCATGGAGGAGCCAGTGCACTGTTTCCTTGGTCCCTTGGTCCAGATTGATCACCTTGCAGACCTCCTGGACCCAAGGCGGGGCATCTGGGGCTGACACCCAAGACATTCCTTGGAAACTCAGGACATCCCTTCCTTGAAATGCTGCACGTAAGAAGCTTTCTGAGGTGTTCCCCTGAAGCAACTCACATCCTGCAGATCCCTGGATCTCAAGAGGTACTGAGGAGAGGAATGGAAAGAAATCTATGAAGACTGAAAGGAGTTGAAGAAATTGGTGTGAGGGTTATACTAGGGACCCCAAAGTTCATGTAAATGAGAATGGATGACCTGCAGCGGGATGAACAAGGGGTATTTTGAGGACTCAAGCTGGGACCTCTCAGGCAGAAGTGGGACTCAAAAGGGAGAGAGGAGACAATCACGTGGGGCCAGAACCTCCCGGTTGGGCTTCAGAATCCACTGTCCCCTCTGCAATCCCATCCCTCAGCTCACATTCAGCGTGCAGCCTTTTGAGGAATTCCCAGATGTCCCTGGTGAAGCTGCTGCGATAAACCAGAAATGTATGCTGCAGCTGCTCCCACTGCTGGTCGCTGAATGTGCCCCGAGACCAAGGCTTCAGGAAGCGGATGGTGTCCGACTCATTGCGCCAAGTATAGGGCTGCAGCTCCCCCAGCCACCCCAGGCAGTCCGTGCGTGTCCAGCTGCTGTTGGCCAACGAGGAGATCTGGAGGCCGCGGAAGGAGAAAGGCAAGTGCGGGGCTGGAGAGAATACAGATCGGAGGAGCCGGGGAAACGGGAGGGAGAGCACAGAAGGGACAAGGAAGAAAAAAAGAAAGAAACAAACAGTTAGGTTTGGGAAGAAAGGGTTATGTCTGCTCGCTCTGAATCGAGCTCGGTCTCCAGGGGCCAAGCAGCTGAAGGCAGGGAGTAGCAGGTTCTCGGGCTGGTGGATCAAGCTCCCGGCTTTGCGAGGTGCATCAGTCTCCGCCCGCCCGCCGCGAGCGTCGTCCCCTTTCCCTGCTCGGCTCCCTCTCTCTGCCCTCAGCCCAGTTCCACTCATTCTCAAAACTCCGCCAAGTCTGCGGAAGCCCCCAGAAGAACAGAAACAGCCAGCACCCCACTTCCTAGCTCTGCTCTCGGACCTCGAATCTCCGCCCCACCCCCCACCTCCTCCGTCCTTCCCCAACGACAGCCCACACACCCAGGGTTTCCTGGGCTCCCGAAAGCCTGAACTTGACCCTGTTGCTAGCCAATTCTTAAGCCTGGAGGCAGGCAGGACGCCCATTCTGACTCTCCCGGGACTTGCTTCCAACCCCCTCAGTCCAGGGATCCCTGTTTCATCTGCCAGGTGGTCCCTCTCATTAGCTATCTGAGCTGCGAAGAGCCGTGGTCACAGCCACTCACTTAAGTATCATGTTTTTCACAACCGGCTTGTCTAAATCTCTTTTTACAACATAGAGTTACAGATAGATACGTGGAAAAAACTTTACAACTACTATTTAAGTTTTAAAACAGGACATAAAGTTGTATCTATGGTATAACGTCTACCATGTTTTTAAAAACAAAGTTTTTGAGTGGGAGGCAAGCAATGGATGTCTCTAGAAAGGGATTATGGAAGATTTAATTTGTTTTACATTTTTTGTTTTCCAAAATGTCTAGGAGTGCAAACATCATGTTAATGATAAAATAATAAGGGATGTCTCTGGTGATCTGATCTGGTGATCCAGTGGTTAGGAATCCACCTTGCAATGCAAGGGGTGTTGGTTGGATCCCCGGTCAGGGTGATCTCAGCCTGCAACAGCTCCCAAAGGGCTTGGATTCCCAACCAGAGACTGAGGTTGGGTTGCAGCGGTGAGAACACCAGATCCTAGCTAGTAGACCAGTGATCAGTGACAAGGGCCCTGGCCTTCAGCTTTGCAGAAAAGAATTCCCACAAAGAAACAATGTAGTGAAGCAAGTATGGTATTTATTGAGAGGAAAAAAGGACAGTACAACAGGGAGAATACGACTCAAGGAGAGAGTCACTGAGTCTCACCCTCCTGGCAGTTTGAATAACTTTTATAATAAAGGGCATTTCTTCCACTTTTCCTTTGGCCAATCATTTTAATTAGCCTGTTTCACAGTCCATATTTGGTATATTTCAAGATCCTCCCATGTGTGAGCATGCATCTCTTAGCCAAGATGGATTTTACTGAAAAGGCATCTGGGTAGAACAACCCTTGACATAACTCTCCTTTGGCCTCCAAGGAGCCTTTTCTGCACATGTATGGTCTGGGAGGTCTCCTAACTTTGAGAAATATGTGCTCTGGACAGGGCCCAGCATCCTCTCTTAATTGTCCAGCTAATTGCTGCTGCTGCTAAGTCGTTTCAGTCGTGTCCGACTCTGTGCGACCCCATAGACGGTAGCCCACCAGGCTCCCCCGTCCCTGGGATTCTCCAGGCACACTGGAGGGGTTGCCATTTCCTTCTCCAATGCATAAAAGTGTGAAGTGAAAGTGAAGTCGCTCAGTTGTGTCCAACTCTAAGCGACCCCATGGACTGCAGCCCACCAGGCTCCTCCGTCCGTGGGGTTTCCCAGGCAAGAGTACTGGAGTGGGGTGCCATTGCCTTCTCCCGTCCTGCTGTTAGGGAACTTAAATAAATTGTCTTAGTTAGGCTGTATAAGTTAAATATAAGTTTATTTAACTTAAATGCAGAGTACATCATGAGAAATGCTGGACTGGATGAAGCACAAGCTGGAATCAAGATTGCCGAGAGAAATATCAATAACGTCAGATATGCAGATGACACCACACTTATGACAGAAAGTGAAGAAGAACTGAAGAGGCTTTTGATGAAAGTGAAAGAGGAGATTGAAAAGTTGGTTTCAACATTCAGAAAACTAAGATCACGGTATCTGGTCCCATCACTTCATGGCAAATAGATAGGGAAACAATGGAAACAGTGACAGATTTTATTTTGGGAGGCTCCAAAATCATTGCAGATGGTGACTGCAGCCATGAAATTAAAAGACGCTTGCTGCTAGGAAGAAAATCTATGACCAAACTAGAGAGCGTATTAAAAAGCAGAGACATTACTTTGCCAACAAAGGTTCATCTAATCAAAGCTATGATTTTTCCAGTGGTCGTGTATGGACGTGAGAGTTGGACTATAAAGAAAACTGAGCACAGAAGAATTGATGCTTTAGAACTGTGGTGTTGGAGAAGACTCTTGAGAGTCCCTTGGACTGCAGGAAGAACCAACCAGTCCATTCTAAAGGAAATCAGTCTTGAATGTTCATTAGGAGGACTGATGCTGAAGCTGAAACTCCAATACTTTGGCCACCTGATGCAAAGAACTGACTCATTTGAAAAAACCCTGATGCTAGGAAAGATTGAAGACTGGAGAAGGGGACGGCAGAAGATGAGATGGTTGGATGGCATCACCAACTCAATGAACATGGGTTTGGGTGGACTCCGGGATTTGTTGATGGACAGGGAGGCCTGGTGTGCTTCGGTTCATGGGGTTGCAAAGAGTCAGACGCAACTGAGTGACTGAACTGAACTGAACTGAGTGGTTCAACCCTGGCTCTTCCAGTCTTCTTCCTGGGTCTGCCTCTACTCTCAGGTTACATAAATCTTCCCACTCCCATGGCCCACTCCTCAATTCTCTTGTCCCTCTGATCTTCCTTTGTCTTCTGTGTTCATTATCGTCCCTCATTTTCAGCTGAGACACAGTGATAGGAAAGTCTTTAGTCTCTGAAACTTCTTTTACTACCTCTGGCTGAATCTTCACATGACTTGCCTTCTTCTTTTACTGACGTTATTGAACCATCTCTCTGGCAGTGTTCCCCTACATTTTTGTCCCTGCTTTTCACCCTGCAGAACCACCTTTCCTATTTTCTTGTGAAAATCAGGATTAGCCAATAACACCTCCCTCGTCTTTGCTCCCTGGTTTATACATGACCTTTGTACAACTTTCCATCTTCCCAAAACACATAGAAACTTTCCAGCTCTCCAAAAATCCTTCTTGTCACTTTGTTAAAAGTACCTCATACCCTTGGTCTCATGCAACCAGTGCTCTGCTTTCTGTCTCTATAGATTTGTTTCACCATCCTGAGAATTTCATGTACATGGAATTGTGCTTGTTGTTTTGAGAATCATCTGTATCATTGCATGTATCAGTAGTTCAATCCTTTTCATTTTTCTGTAGTACAGTATTTTCTTGTCTGAACATAGCATGACCATCCACTGACCTACTGATGAAAATTTTGGGATTCGTAGGAATAAGACTGCTGTGATCAGATGTGTATGTCTTTTGTGGACTTAGGTTTTTATTTATTTTGGGTAAATATGTAAGAATGGACTTGCTGAGTTGTATAGTAAGTGTATTTAACTTTTTGACCCATTGGTTATTTAAAAGTGTGTTGTTTAATTTCCAAATCTTTGCAGATTTTCCATGTGCCCTCTAGGTATGAACTTTTAATTTGATTCTCTTTGATCAGAACACACACTCCATGTGCTGTCAATCCTTTAAAGTCAGCTGCGACTTTTTTAAGGCCCAGTATGAGTTCCAAAGAATAGCAAGAAGAGATAAGAAAGCCTTCTTCAGCAATCAATGCAAAGAAATAGAGGAAAACAACAGAATGGGAAAGACTAGGGATCTCTTCAAGAAAATTAGAGGTACCAAGGGAACATTTCATGCAAAGATGAGCTTGATAAAGGACAGAAGTGGTATGGACCTAATAGAAACAGAAGATATTAAGAAGAGATGGCAAGAATACACAGAAGAACTGTAAAAA
>NW_011488927.1:0-475 GCF_000754665.1 Bison bison bison
CAAGTCCCACCCCTTAGGCCCCAGCCGGGTCAGCCTGCCTTGTGTTGTCAGTAGCCATTGACCCCAGGTCTACGTGGCAGCAGCTGAAGCTGAAGGTGAAAGAGCAACGTGTCTACCTATTAGTTCTGGGGCAATGGAGTCAGAGCTGATAAAAGAGCCTTGTGATTACCAGGACTGGGCAAGAGTCACCCATAGGTTCCTGGCCATATTGTTGCCAGCACCCCACACCCCGCCCTGTCCCTGAGAAGCCCAGGACTTGGGCACTCTGGTCCAACTCTGGTCCCAGGTTGGTGGTCCCACCCATATGCTGTGAGAGGCCCCCAGGGCAGGTAGGTGGTGGGCATGGCCTGGCTCCTTGGGAGAGCGCTCATCCACGATGCAGGCTGTCTATGGACAGGACTCCCTGGGGGCCAACAGCCATCAGTCACCCATGTGCCTAGCTAGGGCTTTGGACGGAGTGATGGACTGAAGGGGC
>NW_011488927.1:4786-5263 GCF_000754665.1 Bison bison bison
GTGGCCACACCCCCAAGGCCCAAGTACGCTCTTCTGGATGAGTGTACCAGCGCTGTGAGCATCGATGTGGAAGGGAAGATCTTCCAGGCGGCCAAGGATGCAGGCATCGCGCTGCTTTCCATCACCCACCGACCCTCCCTGTGGTAGGTGTGCCCTCCCTTCCCGAAGGAACTCTGGCATTAGGTCCTGGCGGCCCGCTGAGTGCCTCCTCCCTGTCCCTCTCCTGATGCAGGAAGTACCACACCCACTTGCTGCAGTTCGACGGGGAGGGTGGCTGGAAGTTCGAGAAACTGGACTCAGCCGCCCGCCTGAGCCTGACTGAGGAGAAGCAGCGGCTCGAGCAGCAGCTGGCAGGCATCCCCAAGATGCAGCGGCGCCTCCAGGAGCTCTGCCAGATCCTGGGCCAGGGCCCCGGGGCCAACCAGGGCACTGCCACTTGACCGAGGGCCCTGGCTCTCTCTTACTTGGCCCTTGGCC
>NW_011488928.1:0-304 GCF_000754665.1 Bison bison bison
ATGAGAAAGCAAAGAGCATCTGGTAAACAGCAAAGAGTTTGCACTGGAATTATATAAACACCCTGTTATTTTATCACTTTATGATGGCAATAAATTATTCTTCACAATTCTCTGATCTAGAGCATAGGTTTGAAGCAAAAAACCTAGCAAATATCTTATAGTTACATACTGATTTATCTTACAGCTACATACTTTGCGTTTTTGGGCTCCAAAGTCACTGTAGATGGTGACTGTGGCCATGAAATTAAAAGACACTTGCTCTTTGGAAGAAAAGTTATGACCAACATAGACAGCATATTAAAAA
>NW_011488928.1:404-873 GCF_000754665.1 Bison bison bison
AAAAAAGTACATATATATTAAAAAAGCAGCCCCACCGTTTACTATTTGGGAGACATTATCCATAAAATAACTTCTTAGAGCCTTTCTTTCTCTATATACAAAATGAAAAGTCTAATAGGACATTTAAAGTTGGATTATTATAATAGTTAAATGAGAGAATACATTTTTAAAAAACCACAAACGGATGTGCACCGCAATCCTAGTGATTTACTGTGTGTTCTCATTATGATAAAATGGCAGTCTCCATCTTGGTTTAGGAAATGTGGGTGGTGGCATGTAGGGTCTCAACATGTGGGTGAAGTTGACCTATGAGATTTGATCTATGAGATTCTAATTTGAACAATAAGAATCACACACTAAAAGCTATGAGTTTTGGGCTTCCCTGGTGGCTCAGATGGTAAAGAATCTGCCTGCAATGCAGGAGACCTGGGTTCTATCCCTGGGTTGCGAAGATCCCCTGGAAAAGGGA
>NW_011488928.1:973-1749 GCF_000754665.1 Bison bison bison
AGTCAATCCTAAAGGAAATCAGTCCTGAATATTCGTTGGAAAGACTGATGCTGAAGCTGAAACTCCAATACTTTGCTCACCTGATGCAAAGAACTGACTCATTTGAAAAAACCCTGATGTTGGGCAAGATTGAAGGCTGGGTGGAGAAGGAGATGACAGAGAATGAGATGATTGGCTGACATCACTGACTCCATGGAGATGAGTTTGAGTAAGCTCTGGGAGTTGGTGATGGACAGAGAGGCCTGGGGTCCTGCAGTCCGTGGTCGCAACGAATCAGACATGACTAAGTGACTGAAATGAACTGAACTGAACTGATAGTTACATCCTGTTGAAGCTAGCAAGATCCATACAGAGAACATGCATTGCACAACTTCCCACTTGTGCAGATGAGCAAACTAAGGTGCAGAAAGAGGTTAAAATCTGTCTAATCACATATTTACATAAACTCATCTCCCAAGTCCGATAACTTGAATCTGTTAACAATTTACATTTATATAGTGCTCATTCTCAGTACACATTTACATTTAATATGTTGGGTTTCCCTAGTGGCTCAGATGGAAAAGTATCTGCTTATAATGCAGGAGACCTGGGTTCAATCCCTAGGTCAGGAAGATTACCTGGAGACAGAAATGGCAACTCACTCCAATATTCTTGCCTGAAGAATCCTGTGGGCAGAGGAACCTGGAGGGCTACAGTCCATGGGGTTGATGTTAAAAACTACTTAATCCTCTTAACAGTCATACAAACAGTTAGGTGTTTTGTGGACCTTTACACAT
>NW_011488928.1:3923-5480 GCF_000754665.1 Bison bison bison
TCATCTTAGTCAGGACATAATATTTTCTACATCTCAGTTCACGAACTTACAAAACTTAAAAGTTGGAAAATGGTCCATGAAGACCCCTCAGCTTCAACAGTGTGAAACTCTACAGATACTTTGTGGCTTAAATTTTGTTTAGTCTGTACTTCAGATGTGGAGAAGTTCAAATTATCCCATTAACGAAATATTTGTATATGTGTATATATGCACATATGCGCCCACAATGCTGAATTAATTTCACTTTCAATCTCCCATTTGTTTATCACTGTGCTCCTTTCTTTTTCTTTGCCATAGGACCTCCTGTGATTCAAAAACTGCATCCATGAGGAATAATACAGGAGTGCCTGATTTCATCCTGCTGGGACTCACCAGTGCCCCCGGACTGCAGGTCCCCCTCTTTATAATATTCCTGCTCATTTATCTTGTCAATGTGGTCGGGACTGATCCTGCTGATTCTCTTGGAGTCTCGTCTCCACATTCCCATGTACTTTTCCCCTACAAATCTGTCTCTGGTGGACTTTTGCTACTCCACAGCTGTCACTCCCAAGGTGATGGCTGGGCTCCTTGTAGGAGACCAGGTCATCTCCTACAATGTATGCACTGCTCAGAGGTTCTTTATTGCAGCATTTGCCACTGTGGAAAGTTACCTGTTGGCCTCAATGGCCTATGACTGCTACGCAGCAGTGTGCAACCCCTACGTTATAACACCACCATGACAGCAAGTGTGTGTACTTGTATGGCTATGGGTCCCTACTTCTGTGGTTTCCTGAATGCCTCTGTCCACACGGGAGACATTTTCCGGCTCTACTTCTGTAGGGCCAATGTGCTCCACCACTTTTTCTGCGATATTCCAGCAGTCATGGCTCTCTTTTGCTCTGATAAACATATCAGTGAGCTGATTCTCCATGTGGTGGCAAGTTTCGGTATTGAGTTTGCCCTCCTGGTTATCTTGATTTCCTATTTGTTCATATATACCACCATCTTGAAGATGCACTCGGCTGAGGGATATCAGAAGGCTTTATCCACCTGCGTGTCTCACCTCACCACAGTCTCCATCTTCTATGGGACAGGCATCTTTATGTACTCTCAGCCCAGCTCCAGTCATTCCATGGACACAGACAAAATTGCGTCTGTGTGCTATACCATGGTCATCCCCATGCTCAGCCCCTTGGTCTATAAACAAGGAGGTCAAAAATGCTTTCAAGAAGGTGGTTAAGAAGGCATAATTTTCGAAGCTACACCTTTGAAAGTTGTAGGATCCAAATGACTTAGTTTCTTTCCCCTCAGACTGTCATCATGCAGTAATTCACATTTTAAGGCTTGTACTGCACCTAAATTACTACAGTAACACCATTCCTTTTTTGAAAACCTATCGTCTAGAAAAACAAAAAAATTAAGTTCAAATATGTGATAGTTGATTGAGGATGGCCAGAGGGGACCTTAAGAATATTAAAATCCTGCTTGTAGTGAATTTTGTTAATTATATTTGATTTATTTGCATGTTGATATTATCTTTATCATGTGGCAATGGTGCTGCTGCTGAGTCGCTTCAGT
>NW_011488928.1:5580-7536 GCF_000754665.1 Bison bison bison
TATTTGTATATATACATATAAACACATGAATAAATAAATTAAATATATATCTGACAATTAGAAGTACAATGGTAGAGAAGAATAATAGATGGGCCTGTTAAAGGACTAAATTCAAGTAAGAAATATTTAAGGCACTCTTCCTACACCAGAACATGTTGATATAAAAATTTCAAACATGGGGCTCACCACCAAACCAGACCTGTTGGCAGGCTGAAGACTGCCAACAAACTAGGAAATTTTCAACCCTTGACCTCTGTGGTTCAACTATGAGAAGACAGTAATAAGAGAAAGGATGAGTTTCTAAAAAGAGGCTCTGGGAATTCCCTGGCAGTCCAGTGGTTAGGACTCCAGGCTGTCACTGCCGAGGGCCTGGTTAATCCCTGGTTGGAGAACTAAGATCCCACAAGCCACATGCAATGGCCGAAATAAACATAAAAAAGAGACCCTTTGAACCCAAGCTAAAACATGGATTTTAAAGGAGCAACCTGAGCCAAAGAATCACTCGCATGGAATGACCAGAAGAGCCTCTCTGTACAGCGGGACAGCCTGGGAAGGCCTGGAGGACACAGGAAAATGTCAGTGGGCCAAAGGCGAGAGGAAGCCACAGCACTACAGCGCTCACCCCCGCCTGGACCTCGCACCTCACCACCCACGCTTCTCAAGCAATCATGGAGGTGACCAGTTCATCTTAGTACTAACACTACATCTGATGTGATCAGACTGTACTCAATACCCAGCATTCTACTCATCGTTTTTAATATGTTTATCTCCTTTAATTCTCATAATGATACCTTGTTAAGTCTCATTATGCAGGGACTTCCCAGGTGGCTCAGCTGGTAAAGAATCCGCCTGCAATACAGGAGACCCAGGTTCAATCCCTGGGTTGGGAAGATCCCCTGGAGAAGGGAATGGCAACCCACTCTAGTGTTCTTACCTGGAGAATTCCATGGGCAGAGGAGCCTGGCGGGCTGCAGTCCATAGGTTGCAGAGTCGGATGACTGAGCAACTAACACTTTTTTAGTTTCATTACGATTGTCACTTTGTAAATGAAAAAGATCGGTTCAGGGGAGTTAGGTCAGGCTCAGTGATTCCCAGGTAGTGGGAGGCAGGCTGTGTGCACCGCATCTCAGAGCCCAGGCTTCTTGCTGGATGCTGCACCCCACCTCGCTGAACTGTCTCTGCAGGTTGTACAGCCTCTCCCGCCCCAGTTATCCCACCACGGGCACTGGGCATGTGTCTCTCAGTTACTTCACTGTAAAACTGCAAAGGCTGGGTTAGAACACTGGAGACAGAGTAATTGTAAACTGAATTAAGTTCAACTTGATTTTAAACTCAGTTAAGACAGTGGACTTACACTGGCAGTGGAATCTCTTACAATTCCAGTGAATCACTCACACTTCCAGTGGAATCACGCACACTTCCAGTGGAATCACTCACACTTCCAGTGGAATCACGCACACTTCCAGTGAATCACTCACACTTCCAGTGAATCACTCACACTTCCAGTGGAATCACTCTGAAAGTGAAAGTCGCTCAGTCGTGTCCTACTCTCTGCGACCCCATGGACTGTAGCCCTCCAGGCTCCTCGGTCCATGGGATTCTCCCAGTAAGAATACTGGAGTGGGTAGTCATTCTCTTCTCCAGGGGATCTTCCTGACAGAGGTATCGAACCCAGGTCTCCTGCATTGCAGGCAGATTCCTTACCATCTGAGCCACGCCGGAAGCTGGGTACAGACATTGTTCTGGCAGTCATAATTTTATAAACTTAAATACAATACTCAGCCTCTGTGCTTCATGAGTTAAATGGGGATAACAATCAATCTCATGGGGTTGTTGAGAGAAATAAAAGAAAATATGTGTCAAGTGTTCAGAGCAGTTTGGGGAAATTGAGCAATTTAGACCTAAGTATTTACTAGGCTGAGAAAAACTTAATTAACAGATATATTTATTCAAGAT
>NW_011488928.1:9230-10564 GCF_000754665.1 Bison bison bison
ATCCAACCATCTCATCCTCTGTCCCCTTCTCCTCCTCTTCTCTCCTTCCTTTTATTAGATAATGATATTTAGTATTGAGTGGTGTGTTGGGTATAGTTATTGCTACTGGGCATCACTTATTACTGGCCCTCTAAGCAGAGAAACCTGGAGTATAGATATATAGATATAGATATATAGAGACAAATAGATATGTATATTTATATAGATATAGATAGTTCCATGAAAGGAAAAGTGAAAGTGAAAGCGTTAGTTGTTCAGTCATGTCTGACTCTTTGAAACGCCATGGACTGTAGCCCACCAGGTTCCTCTGTCCATGGAATTCTCCAGGCAAGAATACTGGAGCCAGGTAGCCATTCCCTTCTCCAGGGGATCTTTCTGACCCAGGAATTGACCCCAGGTCTCCTGCATTGCAGGTAGTTTCTTTTACCGTCTGAACCATCAGGAAGATAGTCTCATTGTTTTGACAAATGCATAGTCAAGTATCTATCATCCCAGTACTATATAGACTAGTTCTATCACTCTAAATATTTCCTTATGTGTCTCTTTTGCAGAAAACAGCTCTTCCTTTTCCCAACCCACCAACAATGAACAATTTGGAAAGGAAATTAATAGCTGTACAGTTGAGCTTTGAGCAACATGGGTTTAAACTGAATGGGTCCACTCATATGTTGATTATTTTTCACTAAATATGTATAAGAGTAGTACACAATCTATGGTTGTTTGAATCTGCAGATGTAGAATCACAATTTGTTTTAAACTTATATATGATTTTTTAACTGTGCAGAGGGCCTATGCCTCTAATGTTGAGGAGTGTTTGAGGCTCAACTGATTTACAATAGCATCAAAAGGAATTAAATACTTAAGGATAAGCTTAATCAAAGAATTGAAAGACTTGGATGTACACTGAAAATTACAAAGCATTGTTTAAAAAAACCAAAGATGATACAAAAAAACGAAAGATAGTCTATATTCATTGATCAGAAGACTTAATATTGTTAAAACGGCCATACTACCTGAATTGAAAGAGACACACATACCCCAGTGTTCATCGCAGCACTGTTTATAATAGCCAGGACATGGAGGCAACCTAGATGTCCATCAGCAGATGAATGGATAAGAAAGCTGTGGTACATATACACAATGGAGTATTACTCAGCCATTAAAAAGAATACATTTGAATCAGTTCTAATGAGGTGGGTGAAACTGGAGCCTATTATACAGAGTGATCAGATCAGATCAGGTGAGTCGCTCAGTTGTGTCCGACTCTTTGCGACCCCATGAATCGCAGCACGCCAGGCCTAGCCAGAAATAAAAGCACCAATACAGTATACTAA
>NW_011488928.1:10664-11761 GCF_000754665.1 Bison bison bison
ATTATTACTGATATTTTCAATTATGTCATTTTGCTCTCACAAATCTAATCAAGGACACAACATTGCATATATTAGTTATCTGTCTTTATTCTCCTCTGATTTGTGACAGTTTCTCAGTCTTTCCTTATTTTTCTTTAACTTAATATCCTTAAGGAGTACTGGACCAGTGTTTTGTTGAAAGTCTTTCAACATATGTTTGCTGATTTTTTGGTCACAGTTATACAGAATGTATAAGTTTGAGAAAGGATAAGTGGCCTTTGTATCACATCCTATCAGATAATGCATTTTACCAACAAGACTTGTCACTGGGGGATGTTAACCTCGACCACCTGCTCAAGATACTTTTGCAGGTTCTTCAATGTAGTGCTAACTCTTCTACTTTCAATCTGTACTCCAGAGAGAAGTCATTAAGTTCAGCCCACCTTTAAGGTAGAAGGGAATATACTCTACCTTCTAATGGAAGTCTAAATATATAGCTTAGAATTTTTCTATATAAGGAAGAATTATTTATTTGTTTGTTATTTATATCAGCATGGAGTCATGTGTATTTGTTTTATACTTTGGGTTACACTTTGGTACCATGGTTATTGCATTGTTCAAATTGCTCCATCTTTGGCTACTGGGAGCACTTTCAGTTTTACTCCTGTTTCCTTCTAATATGCCCCAACCCTTTTGTCTTTTGGGTTCCTCTTTATTTTCTGGAACTACAAGGTATTCCAGGTTCATTCTGTATTATCCTTGTCCCAATCCTATCATCAGCTAGTTCTCCAAAGAACCATGCTGCTGAGTCGCTTCAGTCGTGTCCGACTCTATGCGACCCCAGAGACGGCAGCCCACCAGGCTCCCCCGTCCCTGGGATTCTCCAGGCAAGAACACTGGAGTGGGTTGCCATTTCCTTCTCCAATGCATGAAAGTGAAAGGTGAAAGTGAAGTCGCTCAGTCGCTGTCCGACTCCAGCGACCCCATTGACTGCAGCCCACCAGGCTCCTCCATCCATGGGACTTCCTTTTATTCAGTTCAGTTCAGTTGCTCAGTCATGTCTGACTCTTTGAGACCCCATGGACTGCAGCACGCCAGGCCTCCCTGTCCATCACCAA
>NW_011488929.1:0-303 GCF_000754665.1 Bison bison bison
GATATGCTCACTGGCATTTTCCACAGGATTCCTCCTGAAGCAGAGTCAGGATGAGTGTTCAGAACCCCCGTAGGCTCCTGGACCTGGAGAGAATGCACCTGCTCAGGGAAGATGCCTTGGTCTATTCTTATCTGGAGTTTCTGCCCAGGGAGCTCTTCCCACCCCTCTTCATGGATGCAACCCATGGTAGACACATCAAGACCTTGGGATCATGGTGCAAGCCTGTCCCTTTGTCTGCCTCCCTCTGGAGGGCCTCATTGCCCTGCCTCATGTGGGTCCCTTATGAGCAGGGCTGGAAGCACT
>NW_011488929.1:3703-7517 GCF_000754665.1 Bison bison bison
ACTGGGACCTATGGTCCCACCAGGAGAACCCTGAGGACAGCTCACATACAGGGTCATGGGTACCCTAACGTAGGGCTCTTCACTCCGATGACTCCTTGGCCATTGAGTATGTTCCCCTTGCTGTGTGTGCAGTAAGCCACTGAACAGCCACCGCAGTAAGCTAGGAGGTAGTGGATGTCTGAGACAGAATAGAGAACTAGTGGGAATAGTGGGATTTCTGAGCATAAACAATCCTGTGTGTTTGCTTTCATCACTACTTGGAGATTCCTGAGGTGAAAACAGACAAACACGATAATGTATCATGAACGGCACTGGATACAAATACAATGCAGGTTTCTTTATTTGTGACCATTTATTTCCAATCCCCACCCAAGGGTAATGCCACATGTGCATACAAGATTTCCTTCCGGAAATTAATTCATGTTTGTCATGCTATAAACCCATGTCTCTGAAGGTCCCATCACCAACCAGAGTCTGCATTTCCCCTTGCAGTCCTGCACCCCTGCAGTATCATCTTTCCTTTGCATTCGTGTTGAACTGATGTCTGAAACCATGGATTGGTTTTCCATTCCTGATGCATGGACTCACTCAGGATGGACTCATGTTGGGACTCTGTGATCCAACACCACTCTAAGTTAAGTTCCTGGAGGGTGGCTGCAACTTGTTCCAAAAGAACGTGGAGAATCTCAGGACTAAAGTCCATAATGGTGACCCCACTCAGATCCAGGCCTTTGAGCTGATGCAAGTTTGGGCTCTTAGACAGATGGGGCAAGTTTGACTCTGTAAGCTGCCAGTTAGTTACTGCTGGGTGGGCCAAGGGGGTCCTCAGGCATCTGGGGAGAAAGCAAGCAATTACGTCTGAGAAATCAGGGTGGCAGCTGAGCTAAAGTTGTTAGATAAGTGATTTGCCCAAAGACAAGGTCCTACTAACCACCTCCTGAAGGTCACCCGTCTCATTTTGGCCTGGCACTACCTCTCTGCATCACCTTCAAACTCCCTACAGCTTTGTATGATCTCTGGCTCCTGCTCCACTACGATCCTCTCAGAATTATGCATTTCTTAAATATTAACTAACTTATTGGGAGCAAAAGGCAATCTTTTAGGGACCAGTGATTTCAGACAAGTTCATTGTGTTCAAGTATCTGGTAAGCACAGAACTTTTCTCTCTGTCTCTTTCCCAAACTTTCTGTTTTCATTTTTCTTTACTGGCCACACTGCACAGGTTGTGAAATTTACTTCCCGCACCAGGGATCAAACCTGGACTTTCAGCCCCAAAAGAGAAGACTCCTAACCACTGGATCACCAGGGATTTCCTCAGACCTTGTCTTGCAAATAGCTCGGGTCTGAGGTGGTGTCCCTTCTTTAATGCCCTCTTCACTTACCTATTTTCTTAGTCATCTGACATAGCTTTCTCTTCCTGTGGAAGAACCCATGTCTGCCCTCACTGGATCCAAACGCCCCATCCATAGATTTCTAGCGTGTTGTCTGCTCCTCCCCCTTGATTTCCGAGGTGAAGTGATTCCACAGCTCAGGATAGAAACACAAAGGACCCAGTGTGCTTGACGTGCCAGTGCTGTGTTCACTGTTTCCCAGGCAGCGGTCCACCCTCTCGTGAGCGTCTGGTCCAGGCAGGTTCAGACAAGGAGGGAGAATCCAGATAGATAGACTGGAGATGGTGCCACTTAGAAACTGAGTGGGGAATCCAACAACTTCCTGCTGCTGTTCCTCACGGGCAGACCATGTATGCGGGAGACACAGGGTTTCTGCACATTGCTCGTCTGACCCAGGAGAGGAGCAAACGTGGCCAGGATGGACAGATGCCAGATCCAGGTCACTTGCATCTCCTGGATGCAGTCCCGCTGCACCATATTCAGGACCTTTGTGATACTGCCCAGGGCCATTGTAGAGATCATGAGCTTCTTACAGCACATGGGTGTGCAGGCTTTTCTCTAGTGAAAGCGGTGGTTTTTCCAGTAGTCATGTGTGGATGTGAGAGTTGGATCATAAAGAAGGCTGAGCACTGAAGAACCGATGCTTTCAAACTGTGGTGTTGTGAAGACTCCTTGAGAGTCCCTTGAACTGCAAGGAGATCAAACCAATCAATCCTTAAGGAAGTCAACTGTGAATATTCATTGCAAGCACTGATGCTGAAGCTGAAACGCCAGTACTTTGGCCACCTGATTGGAAAAGCTGACTCATCGTAAAAGACCCTGATCTCTGTGAAGGAAAGTTGCACAGCTCAAAATAGCCTGGAATTAAAACTCCCCTCCACGTCCTCTCCACCATTCTATGCAAAGCAAAGAACTCTCTCACCCAAAGAAAAAAATGGACACTACGCCCAGCTCCCAGCCCGTCCAGCCTCTGGCTGATCTCCAGAATTCCTTGCCCCAGCCTTTTAAGAGATAACTACTCTGAACAACCTTGGAGAACAGGCCCCCTTAAGACAGTAGCTTTCCACATCCATGCCTATATATACTTATTCTTTTCTTATGTTAGTGAAGCAGCTCACTAATCTGACTGCTGCCCCTTCTCACCTTATTAAAGGTGATTTGTTCCTGTAAAGTGCCGGTCTCGTTCTTTTTCTGAACCTCGCTTTCCTTAACTCCGTACATTACACCCTGTACACCCATGGCTGATTCAAAAAACAAATAAAAAAAAAACCTGATCCTGGGAAAGATTGAGGCCAGGAGGAGAAGGGGACCAAAAAGGATGAGATGGTTGGATGGCATCACTGACACAATGGACATGAATTTGAGCAATCTGTGGGAGATGATGAAGGACGCAGAAGCCTGGCATACTGCATTCCATGGGTCACAAAGAGAGGCACATGACAGAGCAACCGAGCAACAACTCAGTTCCAAACAGGACTTCAATAAGCCCAGACTCTTGCCTCTTTTCATAGAGAAAATCATGAAAAGGAACTTCCCTGGGGTTCCTGTGGTTAAGAATTCACTGGTCAGAGACAGGGATACAGGTTGGATCCCTGTCTAGGAAGACCCCACAGACTGTGGAACAACTAAGCCCAAGCACCATGACTACTGAGCACCCGACTAGAGCCTGGGGGCCATGACCACTGATGACCACCCCCCGATCCCACACTCTGAGATGAGACGCCGGCAAAAGGAGAAGTCAACACATTTCAACTCGAGAGTAGCCCCTGCTCACCACAACCAGAAAAGGCTGCACTCAGTCAGCAAAAGAGACCCAGCACAGCTAAAATAAGCAAACAAATAAATAAGATTATAAAAATAAATAAATAACGATTGTTTAAAAGCATGAAAATCATTAATTTGAGATGTATCATGATCATCATCCACAGTAATCTTTTGATGCTTTCTGAATGTTTTTTCAGCCCCTGACCATTTGTATTCTGGCTCCCCTTATAACTTTGGAACAGTTCCTCAGAGCCACATAAGAAGACACTTTTCTGGCTACGATCTTCTGTAAAATCACTGAATAAAGCATATGTGCCATGTTTTAGTTTGTTCATTTTTTTTGTCATTTGACCTGCTCTTCCAATACCTTTTCCCAGCCCACAGTGTCTTGTCCCCACTCACCTGAGTTCCAGGGATTAGATGGAAACTGTCGACTCAAACAGGAGTCACCACCTGAAAGTAAAGTCATTTTACTTCTTGGGAGTATTTAAGAGCCAAGCCTGGGCTTCCTCGGTGGTTTGAGGGTAAAGAATCTTCCTGGAATGCAGGAGATCTGGGTTTGATCCCTGGGATGGGAAGATCTCCTAGAGGAGGAAATGGCAGCTTGAGAATCCTGAGAGGTGAGACCCTGACCCCTGCTTTCTTCCTGCTGCTGCCCC
>NW_011488929.1:7617-12833 GCF_000754665.1 Bison bison bison
CCCACTCACCTGAGTTCCAGGGATTAGATGGAAACTGTCGACTCAAACAGGAGTCACCACCTGAAAGTAAAGTCATTTTACTTCTTGGGAGTATTTAAGAGCCAAGCCTGGGCTTCCTCGGTGGTTTGAGGGTAAAGAATCTTCCTGGAATGCAGGAGATCTGGGTTTGATCCCTGGGATGGGAAGATCTCCTAGAGGAGGAAATGGCAGCCTGAGAATCCTGAGAGGTGAGACCCTGACCCCTGCTTTCTTCCTGCTGCTGCCCCGCACCTGTCCTTCTACAGTGAAGGGATCAGAAGTGCAGGCTGGGCAGGTTCTGGGAAGGAAGGTCTAATGACGTGGAGCAGCCGGGTCCCACAGCCATAGAGGCAGAAGTATCTCTGGGCTTGAGTTCTAGACTCCTGGCATCAATCCCATTTCTAGAATAAAAGGGAGATGCTGTCTGGCAGGCAGTGAGCAGTGCTTCCTGCTTTTCTCCCTGAGTCTTTTCAACCAAAAGATACCTTTAGATTTTCCTGGAGGAAAGAAATCCACTTAACATTTTGTGGACGTGAACGAACTGTGAGCAAGTCATTTTGGAAGCACTAAATCTTAATCTTAAATTAGATCCTATAAGACTGGAGGTTTATTCCCAGTTCATGTATAGGTGAAGCAACAGATAAAAAGATATTTTAGTATTTTAACAAATGTTGTCTTCTTCTATTAGAAAATTCAGAATTTTAGCCTATATTCATCTCATATGTGTATTTTCCTGCCTGTTTCTTTAAACAGTTTTTATCTTGTATTGCAGTATAGACAGTTATAATTCTGTGGTAGGTCTTCCCTGTTGGTCCAAGGGTTAAGAATCTGCCTTCCCATGCAGGGGACATGGGTTTGATTCCTGGTGCCCTGGAGCACCAAAGCCCACGTGTCAAAACTACTAAGCCACTGCTCTAGGGCCCTGCTCCAAACCCAGGGAAACAACCCCAGGGAGAAGCTGGAGCACTGAGTTGCCCCAGCTCCCCCTAACTGGAAACGTGTCCTGCACTGCAAGAAGACCAAGCTCCATGAAAAATAAGTAAATTAATCTGTGAAAAGAGAGAGAGAGAAGTTTTAATATTGTGGTAATTTCAGGTAAAGAGCAAAGGGGCTTGGCCATGAATATACCTGTGCCCATCCTTCCCCACACTTCCCTCCCATCCTGGCTGCCACACAAAATTGAGCAGAGTTCCATGTGCTCTACAGTATTTCCCCAACTGTATATTCATGAGGAATAAAATGCCCCATTAAGACATCATGGATGAAGAGGAAGTCTCCAAATTCAACACTTTTCATATACAAGAACAATACTTGTATGATACTAATTGTCCATGAGAATCAAAAATGAAAATAGCCAGGAAAGTTTAGGAAAAAAAGTTTAATGAGATGGCATTAGATTTAAATACACTTTCAAATACATCAATAAACCAAAATAATAAAAATGTGTCATAGTGGTAAATGAATTCCCAAACAGTTTAGTATCTGTGAATTAAAATACTGACACTCAAACCATACAAGTCATAACATAATACAATTTGAGTGTATGGTAAAAACATGATTCACTTGTAACCTAGAGCAGGAGGAAGGGGTTGGGGCAGAAACCTGTAGAAATTCAGACATGGCCTGAAAACTCAGGGCACTGGGTCAAAAGAGGCTGGTTTTAAGGAAAACCTAATTCAGGTGGAGGGGTTACACATTTTTAATGTTGAGATTTTGATCAGTGAGAAAATCTCATGGACAGTTAACAGGGATGCACACACACATGGAAATGCTGCTGCCCACGTGCCGGCCCCACTTCCAAGGAAAGGAAGGGGCAGCTCCTCAGCTCAGAGAGAAGGGCCAGAGACATCAGGGCCTGACAGCTTTCTTTAGGGCAAGTCTCCCACTTGCAGTCAATCAGATCTTCCCTCCCCAGATCACTGCCTGAGTCCTGAGGGACAGGGTCGCAGAGAAGGGGCTCACCGACCCCTGAAGCCCCTAAAATGTCTGGCAGGCAGAGGGTGAGGAGAGCAAGCCTTTCCAGTTCAGGGAGCTCAGTCTAGTCCAGGGGGCCCCACAGCCCAGTCAGCTCAGGGTTTATTCCACGAGGCGTCATTGCATTGACTTTCTCTCAGGGTGAACATGGAGTGGATGGAAAAGCTAGAAATTACAGCTCAAGATGCCTTCTTTCCAAGAGGTCCAACTTTGTATGAAGAGGGAGGGAAAGGAGGAAGGCAATGAAAAAGCATGGAGAGACGAGCCCATGGACTTCTGCTGAAAGTTCTGTCTCTTCAGGTTGTGAACTAAACTCAGTTGGAATCCGAGTCAGAGGAGTCCGCTGAGGACCTTGAGCTGGACCCGTGGTCCTCCGGCTCAGAATCTCCATCTTCATCCTCACTGCTGGGGGCTGAGGAGCGGCTGCCTTCCTCCTCTTCCTCATTTTCCTCTGATCTCCCTGAGGCAGGAGAATATTCTCTAATCATGTCTGATGATGCTAACTCTGCAGCCTGAAGCCCTGGGTCCTCTCTAAGCCTTCCTTGCAGATTCCCTGATGATGGGGACTGCAGACCCATCCTTCTAATCTTGGAGTTCGGGCCCCCCGTCACACTCATGTTCTTACGCTTAGCACAGGTCGCCTCTCTGTAAGCAGCATATTCTTCAGGAGACAGAGTCCTGAGCCAGAGATCAAGGTCCACCTTGTACTGTGTCTGCAGTCCCTCCGCCTGCTTCTTATAAAGCTCCTTCTGGTCCTGGGGGACCCGCTGCCAGCGTCTACTGATCTCCACCATGCGCTCCCTCGGGGGCACCACTTTCAGCTCCCTGCTCGACCAGAGATCCTGGTGGAACTTGTGATAGCCATTCATCGGGGGCTTTTTGGGCTCTCCGTGGAATTTCCACTTCATGGGTAAACTCTTTTCTGGGGGAGACTTCACTGTTTGAACATTCTCCTGAAGCTTCTCTGGCACTTTCATTTCACTTCTTTGAGGGACACCAGATTTCTCAGGGTTTGGGACTAGATCAGGGTGCTGTGCTCTGAACAGAGCTATTTTCTCCCTAATATCCTTTTTCTCTTTCTCAAGATCCTGACTGTGTTTCACCCTCAGCTGCTCAGGCACCTTCCTGTGTTCCTCAGACAGAACCCTGGTCAGCTCCTGGTTGCTTATCTTGGGGTGTTTTTGGATGTACTGGGGTCGCATCACTTGGGAAATGTGCCGGTAAGCTGTCAGGGACTTCTGGAACAAATAAGCATGTTTCTTATGCTTTCTGCTGTTTTCTTGTGTTTTCTTGTGTTTTTTGGAAGGATTGCTAACATTTTCCTTAGCTTCCAGGACTAATTCTTTCAGTGTGCGAAACTTTCTCACCTTATGGGAAACCTCTAACCATTTGAGTTTGCACATTTCCCCAGAAAAATCTTTAAAAGCTACTTTTTCCCAGTCCATCACTGACTGGGTTGTTTTGAACGTGTGCCCGTCACTGGATGGAATGCTTTTCTCCATACTTTCCAATAACTGCACAATGTCTTCCTTGGACCAGTCATCTTGGCGTTTAGGCATTGCCATTTCTAGGTCTTTGGGACACTTATTTGATCCCAGCAGTTCAGACACCTCAGCAGAATTTTTGTTTCTTCACTCTCAAGATTCAGCAGGTGAGTTATTTCTGAAGTCCTGCAGTGTGTGCGATCCTCTGTTTCTGTGGAGAAAGAAAAGGAAAGTTATTCTCCTATGTGACACAGGAGAGAAGCACAGCCCACTTGGGATACATCCCTTCTGTTATTTCATTTACCCTCAAGAACGTAAATGAAAACCAGCCCAACCTGTGAGTTGAGAGTCCTGTTGAGCATTATGAAGCTTCTTTTCACAATTAAAAATCCTCAGGCCTGAACCCAACTTGCCTCCCAGTCTCACCACAGTGGGTTTTACATAGAAATGAACAAGAGCCTGGGGACTCACTCAAGGGACAAAGGATGAGAGAAAAGCAAGGGAAGTTTAAAATAAAAATGCCTGACAAGCAACAGGGCTTTAAAATAGCAATGAGATACCACAGCACATGGACAAGAATGGTCAAAATCCCAAAGAAGGACCAAGTACTGAGAGAGTGGAATATCAGGCAATTTGATTCATTTCGTAAGGTGATGAAAAACATTACAAGCCTTCTGAAAGACAATAAGGCAACTTGTTACTAAACTAAATATCCTCCTACCACGTAAGTCAGGACTCATGCTCCTTTGTATTTGCCCAAATCATTTGAAAACCTGTATCCATAAAAAAGAAAAAAAGACCTGCAATGGGATGTTTATAGCCATTTTGGTCATAATCACAAAACATGAAAACAACCATAATGAATGGATAAAGCAACTCTGGTACATTAAGACCATGAAATAGTACTCAGTTCTAAAAAGAAATGAGTGATCAAGCCAGTAAGAGACATGGGGTATTCTTTTATTCATATCTCTAAGTGAATGAATCTAAGCTGAAAAACATACATATTTCATGAGTCCAACTATAAGACATTCAAGGAAAAAGGAGTATATGGGAAAAAAAGAGAAATATGTGAGGACAGTGAAATAAACCTTGCTTCCCAGCAGTTAGGATAATGGGACTGATGAATAGGTGATCACAAATGACTTTCAGCAGTCTAACCCTTCTGGATATTATAAAGCTGGATACCTGTCACTGTATATCAGTGAAAACTAACAGAATGCACAACACCAAGAGTGAACAGTAATGTGCATCCATAGACTTTGGGTGATAATGAAGTGTCAGTGGAGGTTCCTAAATCATAATAAACACACCACTCTGAGACATAATGTGATAACAGGGGGAAACGCCTGCTTATTCTGGGAGCACAGGATGTAGACAAGAATTCTGTACTTTCTGCTCAATGTTATTGTGAATGCAATCTTCTCTAAAACACTAACAATCCTTAGGATTCTGAGCATAGCTCCCTCCTAAGAAAAGTCCAGATGGCCATAGACTGAATGTGCAGTTGAGATGATAATTGATATAATTAATCTAAGAAAGCTGTAATAGATATAATTCATCTAAGAAACATGTCATAGAAGTACAAAGGGAAGATGAAGAGAGGAGAAGGGTAACCATGTGTATGTAAGGATTGAAAAAGAGTTTAAGTGGTCAATATTTCATTTCTGAGGAGGTCAATAGACATTATAATAAGGCATATTAAATACAACTGTATACAAGAAGACCCTTCCCTTTTGA
>NW_011488929.1:14284-14704 GCF_000754665.1 Bison bison bison
TCTTATGAACTAGATTTTTCATTTGCTTAAGAAATTCTTAAGCCTGCTACTGCTGAATTAAAATTATTCTTTTTAATTTTTGAGGGAAGGAAATATGAAGCCATCTACTCAGAACCATTTACTCACCAGAAAGTTGTAGATTTGGTCTCCTCAATGCTGGTGTGAAAATCAGTCCCATCCAGTCAGGAGTTCTGTGTTCTCTGGATGGGTCAGCAGCTGTAACTTTCAGAGCTGTCCACAGTCCAGCCACTCAGAACAACTCTGAACAGAAGAAACAGTGCATCTGAGATCCCACTATCAGGACCCTTGAGGCCCCTTCCTGATTAGATTACCACAGTCCCCTTGGATAAACCCAATCAACACTGCTGCTGCTGCTGCTGCTGCTAAGTCACTCATAGTCGGCAGCCCACCAGGCTCCCC
>NW_011488929.1:15096-17422 GCF_000754665.1 Bison bison bison
GACCCCATGGACTGCAGCCTACCAGGTTCCTCCATCCATGGGATTTGCCAGGCAAGAGTACTCGTGTGGGTTGCCATTGCCTTCTCTGCCAATCAACACTAACTACACTAAATCTCTCTCTAATCTCTATATGTTAATAGAATCCACAACTGAAGTCCTAGTCCTCATCACTGATTTTATATTGAATACCCATTCCTCTCTGATTTTAAGGATCTTGCATTCTCCTTAAATTCCCTCCATATTTGATTTTAGTTTACTAGGACATTTGAATATGTATCCTTCCATGTTTTGGTCACTTCTGACCTTTATTCACAAGCTCTAGGGTTTAACAACATATCAAATTTACAGTGGTCATTAAAACCCCTTCAGTTCCAATCCAAATTTATCTATTCTATATATTTTATCTATAGAATAGATAAAAATATGAATAATTATTGTAGATTAGTTTGGGAATTGGAGAAAAGAGGCTCCAAACTCTGGCATCCAAGATTGATCTAATTCTGATTTTAGAGTGATTAAACAGGAACATTGCATTTTACAAAATACAGTTGTTTGTTGAGAACAATTTGATTCACCCAACATGGTCAAAAGTATATCTAGCTTGAAATGACTAGTTATTAGACCAATAACAGATTTCGTAACAGTCTTGAAATTGATTTCTTCTATTTCCTAAATTATATATAAATATACTTTTAAACTAGTACTTGTGAAACATGTAAGAGTAAGATATAATTTGGAAAACCTAAATCAGTGAAATATTTTGATACATAGCTTCAAATAATGGTAAATAACTGGCATCATTGTGGGTATATACTTTTACTTATGGATGTGCGCAGGCAAAGCTGAAATCATATATCAAAATATACACTGGATTGCTAAACTTTTTGGAGGATTCATGGTAGTTAGTAGATGGGATTTGCTAAAAATAAATGTTTCATCTCTATACATATAATTCATAGATTTTGATGAACTGCTCTTGAAAAAGCACAGAGATTTTTATTACATATATGGCATTCACATAAACAGTTTGCAGAGGTCAGTAGTTCTAATTAGCTTTAATATAATATTTTATCATCATAAAAATTAAGGGAATCAATAAATGGTGCATTGTTTATAACACAAAATTAAGATTAAATATTAGCAGATTCACTATTAGAGAAAATAAAAAACTTCTAAAACGTTCAGGTTCCAAAGAGGGAAAGGAGTACATGAAAGCTGTATACTGTCACCCTGATTATTTAACTTCTATGCAGATTACATCATGAGGAACGCTGTGTTAGATGAAGCACAAGCTGGAACCAAGATTGCTGGGAGAAATATCAATAACCTCAGATACCCAGATGACACCACCCTTATGGCAGAAAGCAAAGAACTAAAGAGCCTCTTGATGAAAGTGAAAGAGGAGAGTAAAAAAGTTGGCTTAAACTCAACATTCAAAAAACAAAGTTCATGGCATCTGGTCCCATCACTTCTTGGCAAATAGATGGGGAAACAGTGACAGACTTTACTTTTCTAGGCTCCGAAATCACTGCCGATGGTGACCGCAGCCATGAAATTAAAAGACGCTTACTCCTTGGAAGAAAAGTTACGACCAACCTAGACAGCATATTAAAAAGTAGAGACACTACTTTGCCAACAAAGGTCCATCTAGTCAGAGTGATGGTTTTTCCAGTTCGTGGAATCACTCATGTTTGTAGAATCACTCATGTTCATTCACAAATTCCAATGATTTGAAGGTAAGTCTATAGTTTCAGAGTGAATTCTAAGTAATAACATAATTCTTATGAACTAGATTTTTCATTTGCTTAAGAAATTCTTAAGCCTGCTAACTGCTAAATTAAAATTATTCTTTTTAATTTTTGAGGGAAAGAAATATGAAGCCATCTACTCAGAACCATTTACTCACCAGAAAGTTGTAGATTTGGTCTCCTCAATGCTGGTATGAAAATCAGTCCCATCCAGTCAGGAGTTCTGTGTTCTCTGGATGGGTCAGCAGCTGTAACTTTCAGAGCTGTCCATGGTCCAGCCAACTCAGAACACCTCTGAACAGAAGAAACAGTGCATCTGAAATCGACTATCAGGACCCTTGAAGCCCCTTCCTGATTAGATTACCACAGTTCCCTTGGATAAACCCAATCAGCACTAACTGCACGAACTCTCTCTAATCTCTATATGTTAATAGAATCCACAACTAAAGTCCCAGTCCTCATCACTGATTTTATATTGAACACCCATTCCTCTCTGATTTTAAGGATCCTGTGTTCTCCTTAAATTCAATTTTTCTAGTAGTCATGTATGGATGTGAGAGTTGGACAGTGAAGAAAGC
>NW_011488930.1:0-313 GCF_000754665.1 Bison bison bison
ACACAAACCAGTTGCACAGTTGCCAGGGCACAGGGCTGAGACCAGCACACACACACACACACACACACACACACACAGATATAAACAAGTTTCACAGTCGCCAGAACACAGGGCTTAATAGGACACACAAACACACACACAAATTGGTTGCACAGTCACCAGGGCACAGGGCTGAGAACGGCACACACACACACACACACACACACACAAATTGGTTGCACAGTCACCAGGGCACAAGGCTTAGAACCACACACACATATACACACACACACACAAACCGGTTGCACAGTTGCCAGGGCACAGGGCTGAGAAC
>NW_011488930.1:4664-4965 GCF_000754665.1 Bison bison bison
ACACACACCAGTTGAACAGTCACCAGGGCACTGGGTTGAGAATGGCACACAAATACATACACACAAACACACACACACAAACGAGTTTCACAGTCGGAAGGGCACATGGCTGAAATCAGCACACACAGACACACACACACCGGTTCCCCAGTTGCCAGGGCACAAGGCTCAGGATGGCACACACACCTACACACACATATAACAAACTGGTTGAACAATCGCCAGGACAAAGGGTTGAGAACAGCACACACACATACACACAGGCATACAGATACTGGTTGCACAATCGCCAGGGCACAGG
>NW_011488931.1:0-836 GCF_000754665.1 Bison bison bison
ACAGAGAAGCCTGGCAGATAACAGTCCATGGGATCACAAAGAGTTGGACATGATGGAGTGACTAACACTTTTTAAAAAATAATTGGTGATTTATTCGGTTGATATTCCTAAAAGAGTTTTGAAAGGCAAAAAGGTAAATTTCTAATTGAATACTCCTGAAACTCTATGAGAAAATGAATAGGATAGAGAACAGTTAAAAAAGAAAAAGAAAAGAAAGTGAACTGCTAAGTCTGCTGCTAAGTCACTTCGGTCGTGTCCAACTCTGTGCGACCCCATAGACGACAGCCCACCAGGCTCCCCCATCCCTGGGATTCTCCAGGCAAGAACACTGGAGTGGGTTGCCATTTCCTTCTCCAATGCATGAAAGTGAAAAGTGAAAGTGAAGTCGCTCAGTCGTGTCCGACTCCTAGCGACCCCATGGACTGCAGCCTACCAGGCTCCTCCATCCATGGGATTTTCCAGGCAAGAGTACTGGAGTGGGTTGCCATTTCCTTCTCCAGAGGATCTTGCCGACCCAGGGATCGAACTCACATCTCCTGCTCATCTCCTGCATTGCAGGTGGAGTCTTTAACAACTAGCACAACCAGGGAAGCCCTAGAATTATCATAGCCACTCTTAAGTCATTTTTATTAAAATAATATACAAGGCAATATAACAAAAATAGGTTTAATGCAGAATATCAGGGTCTTTAATATATTTGATAGGGTGTAGGATAGGACCTCCAGAAGTGAGAGCATATGTTTGTTACCCACTGAGGCCTCGAAAAAACCTAATGCTGTGGATGAAGGGTGGGTGTGGTAACCAGGAGGGTGTATTTTTCAGTTCTCAACTTCCCC
>NW_011488931.1:4370-6840 GCF_000754665.1 Bison bison bison
AAAATGACCAGAGGTGCCGAGTGACTATAGTGTCAGGTGTGTGGTATTGGAGGGGGTGGTAAAAGGAGGGGGAAAAGACCAAAGTAAAAGGGAGGATAAAATGTGAAAAGTAGAAGGTAGATGAGACTCAAAAGAGGAAAATTAAGGCTTTAAATACTGAGAGAAGGTGTTTAGACTATTACATTGATTTTTTTTTAGGTCAAAAAACACTTTGAGGCCAGGCATGAGACAATTCAGTTTTAGCATCTAGCCTATATAGTGAAGTCGCTCAGTTGTGTCCAACTCTTTGCAACCCCATGGACTGTAGCCTACCAGGCTCCTCTGTCCATGGGGTTTTCCAGGTAATAGTCCTGGAGTGGATTGCCATTTCCTTCTCCAGGGGATCTTCCCAACCCAGGGATCGAACCTGGGTCTCCCGCATTGTAGACAGACGCTTTACCATCTGAACCACCAGGGAATCTAGCCTAACCATTCAGAAAAATGGCATTACCAAATTGAACAACATTAGAGTAGGCATATCAGCTAGTTTGCCTGTTTTCACTAGTTTTTATGGTGCTGTCACAAACAACTCCAAAATCTTAGTGGGTTACAGGCCATTTCTCATTAACAGCACCTATCTTTCATAGATCATCTATATTCTCCTCTACGCCTTCTTTGTTTTGAGGGAGCCAGGCTAAAGGGCCCAATCTGGGACATTCTGGGTTCATTTCAGAGGGAAAAGCTGATGATTGAACCAAGGTGCAGTTCTTAAAGTTTTTCTTTCGAAATTGTGTGTGTCACCTCTACTTGCTGTTTTATTGGCCAGAGTTGAACAGTGAGGGATGTAGTAGGCTCATCTCCTAGCAAGGGGAGCGAATATTAGAAACAAACATACAATTCACCAAAGTGTGACGTGTCCAAACTAATGCCTGAGCATGTAGTTTCAGATCCTAGCTTTACTACTTACTAGTTATGTCAACTTTGGAAATCTACTTAGATTCTTCACCCTATTTATTATTAGAATGATTTTTTTAATACAAATGTCAATGAATATTTATATATATGCACAGAGCATTTGTCTTTTCAAATTCAGCCCTAACCTTTTGCTCCCTAAAAAGTCTTCCCAAGTCCAGAAACTGTCATGCCACCATAGTGCTTGGTACGTGTTGAATACACTAGGCCATGATCAACTAAGGCTCAAATTGTCAAAAAATAACTTGGATTTGTCTTTGTAGGCCCCACCATGCCTTTCAGAGTGCTTTACTTTCAGTAGGTCCTCAACAATGTCTGCTCTGCCAAACAGAACTTGACATGCTGAGGCTTTATGGGAAGCTACCAAGAGCAGTGATGCAGTCCTTGCACTCAGTATTGAGTCTGACAAAGTGAGTAACTAAGTGTGTTAGCACTATGAGGGGCAAAAGAACTCTTTTAGGCAACTGATATCAACAACTGACACTTATATGGTGCTTCTATGGGACAGGTGTGCCACAGGCATGAAACTCATTTAATATTCACAACATTCCTCCAGGGCAGATGTTTCATCATCCTTAACTACAGGCAAGGAAACTAAGACACAGAGATGTTAAGCATTTTTTTCTACCTCCATATAACTGGGGAGTAGCAGAAGCAGGAGCCTATTCAAATGCAAATAGGCTCAGTCTAAATACCATGATATGGACAGCTACACAATCTTTTTCCTGTAGCAGCATTCATTACCAATGCAATGTTAAAACCAGAGGGACTCTTTGGAAGGTAAATCTAGTCTAGGGATTTTCTAACTGTGCCCCACACAACCTTAGTTCTGTGAAGATGACTTCAATTACAATCTTATAGATACTTAGGACTATAACTATAATCTGTAATCTATGACTTCAACTTTTGTATGAATAAAACATCCATACTGTCCTCTGGTTCATGAAATGGTATAAAATTAGGACCCTACATTTCAACTTATAAATTAATATGGACAAATGTATACCATTATTTTTTTTTCAACTTTTCATATTTTTATTAACCTCTAGCATAACATCTAAATATAAATGGCATGTTTCCTTTTATGAAAATGCAGCTTTAAGACTGCATTCTCTTCCAAAAGTGAGAAGTGAAAGTTACTCAGTCCTGTCCAACTCTTTGCGACTCCATGGACTATACAGTCCATGGCATTCTCCAGGCCAGAATACTGGAATGGGTAGCCCTTCCCTTCTCCAGGGAATCCTCCCAACCCAGGGACCAAATCCAGGTCTCCTACATTGCAGGCAGACTCCTTACCAGCTGAACCACCAGGGAAGCCCTTCTCTTCCAAACCAGGTGTTTTTTCTGAAGATCCTTCTGTTGAAATTCTGGAATCACTGCCTATTCCCTAAATGGTTCTAGCTTTTTTTTTTTTCTTCAAATTAAGTGCATTTTTTTGTTTATTTCTTAACATCTCAATGTTTTCTCCCCTTCTGGTCTCCTAGATCAGGTTCTTGCCAGAACTGATCTCTTTGGGTGG
>NW_011488931.1:7277-9573 GCF_000754665.1 Bison bison bison
ATTAGTATGACTATATTGAAAATAAAATCTAGGGTTCATTAAAATCTGTCATTCTTTTCTATAATTTAAAGTGGTCTAAGAAAGATTTCTAAAGAATCCCTAGAGTATATAGACTGAAGGGAGCTCATGTCTTTGATAGTAAGATGCCTGTGACAGAGAAGCAGTGATACAGCACTAAATCCAGTTAGGTTACTAAGGAGAGCTTGGTTTTCAGGTTGGAGATATGTTGACTAGGAAACTTACTGTTGTTTAGTCAGTCACTCAGTCACGTCCAACTCTTTTTGCAACCCCATGGACTTTAGCCAGACAGGCTCCTCTGTCTATGGCAAGAATACTGGAGTTGGTTGCCATTTCCTTCTCCGGGGGATTTTCTCAGCCCAGGGATCAAGCCCAGGTCTCCTGCTTGGCAGGCAGATTCTTTGCACTGAGCCACCTGGGAAGGCCACCCACAAATTCATACATGTGATAAGACTGTATGGAACTAAATACACAAAATGAAAAAAAGTTCAAGCAGCTGAGCACAAATATTTTAATTCTGTAAAGTGAAATTTTCTTTAAGAGTTATCTACAGTTCAAAGGTCACTTCTATGAAGTGTCAAATCCATCAGCCTTTTAAGAGACATAAAGTTATGAAAAGGTATCACCAGAGCCTACTTAAACATTTCAGCTAAGAGTCAAGAGAAAGTTAAGTGTGTTGTCACACAGAAATCCAAAGAGAATATCAGAAGGAAACAAGTTCAATATAGTCATTATTTTTTAGTATCAGAAAGCCCTATAAGAGCCTATTAGGAAAGAGTTCTGCAAAAAAAAAAAAAAGCAAATAGTTGAAATTACTGATCATTTCTAACTTCTTTCCTTGATAGTTAAAGAAATTGAAAGTTCAGAGACCAGGGCAGAGCCATGATGGGTCCTGAAAACCAGGCTTTCAGATGAGGACTCCCGATGCTTAATTCCAGTTGTTTCTGTGGTGTCTTGTTGCTTCAGATAGTACAATGCTGCCTTGAGTCATATGCAACACATTTCTTGCTACTGCAACAGATTACCAAGAGACTTTCCTGATGGGTCAGTGGTAAAGAATCCACCTGCCAAAGGAGGAGACATGGATTCAATCCCTGATCTGGGAGGATCCCACATGTTGCAGGGCAACCAAGCCCATATCCACAACTATTGAGCCCTGCACCCTAGAGGCCAAGTCCTGCAACAAGAGAAGCCACAGCAATGAGAAGCCTGCATCCTGCAACTAAAGAGTAGCCCCTGTTCACTGTAACTAGAGAAAAGCCCATGCAGCAACAAAGGCCCAGCACAGCCATAAATAAATAATAAAATTATTTTAAAAAAGAGATGACCAAACCAACTCAAAGATGACCAAGGCAACTCAGTCTTTTGTGTGGAGTCCCAAGCCCTGGGAGAGAGATCTATTTCATAAAAATCAGATTGATCTGTTTGGATTTCCATTATCTTATTCTAGGATTTTCCCCCCTCTATTCCTATTATTAATAATACTTTAGTAGATACCCTGTCATGTATGGATGTGAGAGTTGGACCATGAAGAAGGCTGAGCACTGAAGAATTGATGCTTTCAAATTGTCGTGTTGGAGAAGACTCTTGAGAGTCCCCTGGACTGCAAGGAGATCAAACCAGTCAATCCTAAAGGAAACCAGTCCTGAATATTCATTGAAAGGACTGATGCTGAAGCTGAAGTTCCAATACTTTGGCCACCTGAGGCAAAGAGCCAACTCACTGGAGAAGACTGTCATGCTAGGAAAGAATGAGGGCAGGAGAAGAAGGGGGTGACTGAGGATGAGATGGTTGGATGGTATCACTGACTCAAAGGACATGAGTTTGAACAAATTCTGGGAGATAGTGAAGGACAGGGAAGCCTGGTGTGCTGCAGTCCATGGAGTCTCAAAGAGTCAGACACAACTTTGCAACTGAGCAACAACAACAGCAAGTTACCCTGCAGGCTGCATTGGATTCTCAGGCTTTATATTATCCAATATAGATGGTTTTTCAATTATTTATGCTGTAATGTTTATAATAAGTGCATAGGTATTAAAAATTAATGAAGAATAAATAATTTCTTAACAGTGAGACTTGGTTAGATAGAATTATCCACCAAGGAATGGAACTATCAAAATATGTATTAAATGTCTTGATTAGAGCAACATTTTAAATAGTTTTGTCTAACAAGTTTTTAAAAGACGTGGGCTGTAAGTTCTAAAAAATTCTAGATCACTTCTCCTCCATTGTGTCAGCATACTGCCTAATAAAAAAAGACCTTTTAAACTATAGAAAC
>NW_011488931.1:9684-12190 GCF_000754665.1 Bison bison bison
TCTGTGGTGGCTCAGATGGTAAAGAATCTGCCTGCAATGCAGGAGACCTGGATTCAATCCCTGGGTCAGAAAGATCACCTGCAGAAGGGAATGGCAACCCCCTCCAGTATTCTTGTCTGGAGAATTCCATGGACAGAGGAACCTGGTGGGCTACAGTCCATGGGGTTGCAAAGAGTCAGATGCAACTAGGTGACTAACACTCACTTTTCACTTTCACAGTGCTCAATGCATTTTCTTTGAATGGTAATTGCTTTCATCTACCAAGATCCTTCTAAGAAGCAAGAGCTTAAAATTATGAACCTCCTCCAAAAGGATTTTTATCAGTCCTATGAGGAAGAATATGAAGTTTCCAATTTCAAAGCATTGTAGCTTTACTTTAATTTCATAGGCAGGAAAAAGAGAACCTCTCTGAATTTCTGCCAGATTGGAGACAATCTAACCTTATGGTTAAGGAAACTTTTGTGTAAGTGCTGTTTTCTAATTGATGGTCCAAAAAGGATCCCTTCTAGGATACCACATTGCATTTTAGTTATCCTGTCTCTTCAGGCTCCCCTACCATGACAGTTTCTCAGACATTCCCTGTTTTTCATAATCTTGGCAGTTTTGAAAAATTCTAGTCAGGTATTCTGTACACTGTCCTTCATTTTGGATTTGTCTCATGTTTCCCCGTGATTAAACTAGGGTTAGAAGCTCTTGAAGAAAGTGAAAGAGGAGAGTGAAAACGTTTGCTTAAAACTCAACATTCAGAAAACTAAGATCATGGCATCTGGTCCTGTCACTTCATGGCAAATAGATGGGGAAACATTGGAAAAAGTAAGAGGCTTTATTTTTGGGGGCTCCCAAATCACTGCAGATGGTTACTGCAGCCATGAAATTAAAAGATGCTCGCTCCTTGGAAGAAAAGCTATGACCAAACTAGACAGCATATTAAAAAGCAGAGACGTTACTTTGCCAACAAAGGTCTGTCTATTCAAAGCTATGGCTTTTCGAGTAGTCATGTATGGATGTGAGAGCTGAACTATAAAGAAAGCTGAGCCCCAAAGAATTGATACTTTTGAACTGTGGTGTTGGAGAAGACTTTTGAAAGTCCCTTGGACTGCAAGGAGATCAAACCAGTCAATCCTAAAGGAAATCAGTCCTGAATATTCGTTAGAAGGACTGATGTTGAAGCTGAAACTCCAATACTTTGCCCACCTGAGGCAAAGAGTCAACTCATTGGAAAAGACCCTGATTCTGGGAAAGATTGATGGTGGGATGAGAAGAGGATGACAGAGGATGAGATGGTTGAATGGCATCACCGACTTGATGGACATGAGTTTGAGTAAGCTCCAGTAGTTGGTGATGGACAGGGAAGCCTGGCATGTTTCAGTCCATGGGGTCACAAAGAGTCGGACATGACTGAGTAACTGAGCTGAACTGATGGGTTTGGAGAGGAATGGCTAGAGGTAAAGCACCATTTTTATTACATCATATCAACATGACTTATCACTGTTAGTTTTGATCTTTCCCACCTGGATGAGATAGTTCTTGGCAGGTTTTCCCCCTGAAAAGTCACTCTTCTATTCTCCCTTCCCATATTACACTCTTTGGAAGGAAGTCAGTATGGGCAGTACAGACTTAAAGAGCTATAAATTGTGCTCCACCACCTTAAGGATGTCATGTCTGCATGAATGTTTTAGAATTCTTCTACAAATGAGTTATGTCTGTTCTCCTTCACTTACTAATTCAATCAATGATTTCTAACAGTATGGATTCATGGGTATTCATTTCATATGCTAGGTTATATCCCAATACTACTTTATTTATTTTCTTGCTGAACTTATTCCAAATTTGGCCACTGGGGGCTCCTTCAGTTGACTTCAGTGTCGCTTCATCATCCTTCCTTCACGGTGCTTATTTTACCATTTTAGTAGCTTCTCATTTTCTCTCACTACAAGATGATCCAGCCTCATCTTGTATATTTCCTGGACTACTCATGGAAATGGCTATTCCCCAAGAATCTCTGCTTCCTTTGATTGGAGAGTGATACTATACTGTGTGTGTGTGTGTGTGTGTGTGTTTCAAAGCAACACAATGATGTAGTGGAGAGCTATTGTGATACAATTTGTTCTGAAATGATTTCTGATAAGCTGTGCCACACATTGTCTCACTGGAAAAGAAGTGTGTTTAGTCTAGGCAGGGACTCATACTACTCAACCACAACTCAAACAGCTCAAAGAGACCCTCCAGTGAGTTCTAAAAGACCTTCTGACTTCCCAACTTTTCATTCTTGTTTTGAAACCTTCATAGAAAAAACACAGACAAGTATGCTTTGTGATAAAATATGATAGAAAAGGGAAGTAATCTTTTAAACAGACTATTTGGCAAAACAGTCTCCCAAGTAATTGTAATTATATAGTTTGCCAGTTGCATGGTGAGTATAATTAAGGTGACTGAATAACTCTGTAACAGCTATGATGCCAATTTTAGTTTTTACATTTTGTAGCATTGTGCAAATTCCGGCTGA
>NW_011488931.1:12371-16375 GCF_000754665.1 Bison bison bison
AGACAAAACTGATCATGTGGATAATCTACTGCTCCATATGGTATTTATAGCACAATTAAAATGTTCACTGCTGCATTTAGCAGGAGTTGGATAAATCTTATAGAACATTAATATATGCTTTAAATAAATGTTACTGCTAATTATTGGAACATGACCTTTGTATTAATATAAAGGTATATGTTGGGACATAAAACAGATGAAGGCCAAAATATACCAAGTAATTTTAGGAACACTTTTTTTAAGTATTTCCCCTGGTTGATAAAGTTTTCCCTCCAGCCATATTATGAAGCAATATGATTAACAACAAATGAAGGTTAAGTATTCTTCTCACTTTCTTATGCTTGAAATAAAATTAGCCAGATGACCTTTTCACAGTTACATAAAATTACTGTATTTTTATTTGTAGTCTAGAAATATACAGCCAAAAGTAAAGCAAATACTCTGTTTAATCAGATGTTGAACCAGTCCCCCAATGCTATTTATTTTCCATCATTTATTTCAGCCTTTGTCATTTCTCATTAGTACAGTTGCAGAGAAATCTTGACTGCTTTTTTGACCTCACATAAGCTTTGTTTTCCAATAAGGAAAGCCAATGGGCCTTCTGTCTGGAACCTTTATCATATTGTCTGAAGCATTTCCTAAAGTAAATATGTCAACCAAGGAGCCAAATAAATGCCAGTGATGTTCAGTGTCTCCTGCAAAATTACCATGCAGCCAGTGCTGCCAATGCTTTGCAGTAAGTGGGGTGAGAGAAGAACAGCACTTGACTTTCAAGAAATAGTCTATGTGAGAGCAATGGCATTAGAGTCACTAACGACAAAGTATGGTGACCATTTTCTAATAATTAAAATCAGTGATTAGAACCATGTGACAACAGACCAGGCAAGTAGAAATGATCTTGCCAGCAGAGGCAGGATGTCAGGGTATTGGAAATGGAATTGCAGTTCATGTATGGAGGGTAGACTGGGTAAACTCTGAGACTGCTTTCAATTCTCAGGTATGTGTTTTTTATTTTGAAACTTCTAGTGAATTCTAAATATTTGAACCCTGTCTCAAGAAATAAGTTCTTGGTAGATCTAAATTTTAAAATATGTTTTCTATAATAACTTGGGAGGCATTGTTATATTGAAAAAACTTTGTCAGATCATTCTAATCTATATTTTATACATATATATAGTTTTGACTATATAAATATATTGACCAAAATAAACAAAACACATAAAATACTCTGTTCACTGATTTTGGATCTAGTGACTTTAGCAGTGGAGTTCAACTGCTTTACTAAGTCCTTATTTTTCATTTTGACCAGTTTAAGTGAATGAATGCTCACTGAATACATAGTATAATACATATTATATGGACATTTTCTGGTGGTTCAGATGGTAAAAAAAAGTGCATGTTTAAAAAAGTGAAGACATCATGGTGGAATGGAATAGCTCAGTAAACAGTCAGGTAATAAGTGAATTTTGTAGTAAGGGTAATAGCTGAACAGACAAAGAAAGTGGCTTCTTATTGATCAGAACTTTTTAAAACTATGTGCAGATGAAGATGAGTGTGGTGGGGGAAATTGGATCAATGGGGTTCATTGGAAAGAAGTTGAGCATTTAGATCAGACCAGAGCAGTTGGGCCTGTTGAAAGAGGTTACGGAGAAGATGTGACTGGTAGTTTGGCCCTGGGTCAATTGGAGGTTCCTTATTCCACCTTTGCCCTTAGAATGTACATTCTGCCCACTGTTCCCACAGTGGGAGCTGTTCCAAGCATGAAGCTTTGAGAGAACAGAGTGTTGTTGCTGAGACCATCTGGACAGAATATGTGACTGAACCCAGTTAAAGCCTCTATATAAACTTTTAAGATTCTGGTGGGCTGAGTCAAAGATCTACTCATCTTGAGGCTGCCCATGACAAGCTTTTTATGTAAATTATCTTTCTTATTACATCTGCCACCTATCAATCTGGAGTGGTCTGTCCCTTTCTCTTCTATTTCTCTTGCCCTCCATGTACAGGGGTCAGTTTATGATTTTACTCAGGGAGCTCCTGAGGTTTCAAACCAATAGGTCATGGAGAGTTCAATTTTGATGTTGTAGGCAATGGAGAGATATTGAAATGCTTGGGAAGATAGAATAGTAAATACAGTTTTCATCATCTCCTCCTAAGTCACATAGCCAGGCCACAAATTCCAGCTCTGCTATCTTTGTGACTCTGCAAATTGTTTAATTCCTCTAAACTTCAGTTTTGTCTTTAGGATTGGAATATAATCATTCTTACTTTATAGGACTGTGTGAGGATGAACATAGATAATGTGCATATATCTCTTAGTATGATGTATGGTGTGGAATAAATGCTCAATAATCACTAAGCTGTTGTTATTATTAATAACATGAGGCTAGAAGTTAGAAGAAGAATTTGAGAGAAGTGTAACTAGAGGAGGCAAAACTGCTTCAAAGATTAGTATAGCAATCCAAACTGTTTTAATGTACAATAAAATTTTATAAATATTAAATCAGTTAAGCTTATTGATTCTCAGAAGCTCTGGTAAATGTGCTTTAGTAGAGAGAATAGAAGCAAAGCTTTGCCTTCAGCACAATTTGTAGATTATTTTGGATTTAAATAATTTTTGTACAATTTCGTGGATTACTATTACGGAAGTTGCAAGCTGTTTTCTGGAGTAAGAAATACCTTCTGAATGTGAGGCCATAAAATATTTGTTCACATATCATCTTATAAAACTGAGTTTTTTGGAGCCAAAGACTTCAACAGCACTGAGGACAGGACCACTTGGTGGAATGTAAAACACCATGTGCTCAGAGAAATCGCCATGCTAATGATGGCCTCAGGCCATAGCATGGTTTCAAGTCATATTTGCTTATGGAGTTGTTTTTGCTTTTATTTTTTAAATGAATTCATGCACATTGCCAAAAATAATGAACTAGTACTAAAAGATTTACAACAAAATAGAGCAGCCCCTTGTCACATCTGTCTCCAATTCCTGACCCACACTTCAGAGGCAACAGCTTGAAAATCTTTTGAATCTTCCTTCTAATATTTACCTCCACATTTTTAAAGAATAAGCTGGTTTGGCTCCTTATCAAATTACTGATTATTGACCCAATCTCTGCATTTCTCCCTATGTGACAACTTCCACTTCCTGACATTTATTTTTGTGATATACTTACAGTGTAATTTTTGGTGAAAAGAGTTACTACTGCTTGCATTATTACTAAGTAGATATCATTCATTGATATCATTGAATTCATTAAATTATATGTAATGTACATTTGACTCCTTTTCTTGCACCATTTTTGTCATCTGGCATGGAGCATGCCTGATTTTTTCAAACAGCTTACTGTCCACATATCTTTAACTAATTTTCCAAATGTTCAAACAGGCACTCTATTAGTTCTTTTAATTTTTAGACATCCTCCCTGACATTGTAAAGCTCTCCTGTCTCTTGTGCTTCAGTTTGTACTCACTGCTCTCTAGATATGCCACCCAACTGCCATCCTGAGACTTTTCCCTTTGCCTGAGACTTCAGCTGGGACATCCCTTATCTCACACTTGAATTGGATCATCTCTCCCTCAGGGCACATCTCTGCTTCTTTCTTGGTTTACACTCCTGTTTGGGTGAAGCCAGATGCTCAGTGAAAGTGGGGGTGGTGCAGATCTTGAGACTTTGGGCATCCAATTCTAGTTCAACCTTTCCCCCCTTTTCTATTCATATTTTTCAGTATGGCAGTTGCAAGCTCTGATCCTAGTCATATTACATTGCTTGACCATCTTTCCCATTTCCAGAAGTTTTTTAAAACATATTCTTAAATTATGGTACTGTGATAAGCTAAATAATGCTTCCCAAAAGATTTACCCCTCGAGGAGATTAAAATTCAATTTAGAGGACAAATGCCCTCATATGAGATCAAACTGATCAATCCTAAAGGAAATCAACCCTGAATATTTATTGGAAGGATTGAGACTGAAGCTGAGGCTCCAATACTTTGGCCACTTGGTGC
>NW_011488931.1:16504-17138 GCF_000754665.1 Bison bison bison
AACAACAACAACCTGAGACAATCAGGAAATAGCATTAAGCAAAGGTAAGCCAAGGCCAACATAAAGATAACAATGACAGTTATATGAAAGTTTAATGAATATCAGATCAGATCAGATCAGTCGCTCAGTCGTGTCCGACTCTTTGCGACCCCATGAATCGCAGCACGCCAGGCCTCCCTGTCCATCACCAACTCCCAGAGTTCACTGAGACTCACATCCATCGAGTCAGTAATGCCATCCAGCCATCTCATCCTCTGTCGTCCCCTTCTCCTCTTGCCCCCAATCCCTCCCAGCATCAGAGTCTTTTCCAATGAGTCAACTCTTCGCATGAGGTGGCCAAAGTACTAGAGTTTCAGCTTTAGCATCATTCCTTCCAAAGAAATCCCAGGGCTCATCTCCTTCAGAATGGACTGGTTGGATCTCCTTGCAGTCCAAGGGACTCTCAGGAGTCTTCTCCAACACCACAGTTCAAAAGCATCAATTCTTAGGCACTCAGCCTTCTTCACAGTCCAACTCTCACATCCATACATAACCACAGGAAAAGCCATAGCCTTGACTAGACACACCTTTGTTGGCAAAGTAATGTCTCTGCTTTTTAATATGCTATCTAGGTTGGTCATAACTTTCCTTCCAA
>NW_011488931.1:18018-18690 GCF_000754665.1 Bison bison bison
CTTGCTTTTTCCATGATCCAGTGGATGTTGGCAATTTGATCTCTGGTTCCTCTGCCTTTTCTAAAACCAGCTTAAACATCAGGAAGTTCACGGTTCACATATTGCTGAAGCCTGGCTTTGAGAATTTTAAGCATTACTTTACTAGTGTGTGAGATGCGTGCAATTGTGTGGTAGTTTGAGCATTCTTTATATACATCAGTACAAATCAGAGAGCTAAAAGATAGCTTCATATAATAGCTGGGAATTGAATGGTCTCTTAAGACTGAATAGAAGTTACAGGATACTTAATGCAAGACAAAATAGGCTAAAAATGACAAGTGAGAAGCTAACCAGTAAAGAGAGGTGATGGGAAACAGCGAGTTTCATTTGGATGAGGAGTTTGTGTGTGTTAGTCACAGTCATGTCTGACTCTTTGCGATTCCACAGACTGTAGCCCACCACGCTCCTCTCTCCATGGAATTCTCCAAGCAAGAATACTGGAGTAGGTTGCCATTTCCTTCTCTGGGGTATCTTCCTGACTAAGGTATCAAACCCAGGTCTCCTTCATTGCAGGCAGATACTTTACCATCTGAGCTAGAGGGAAATCCCCGGATAAGTAGTATAGAAGAAGGCTATAGCAAGACTTGAGAACTAGACCTATTAGGCAGAATTCAGATCAAGACTGTTAACATT
>NW_011488931.1:18790-19169 GCF_000754665.1 Bison bison bison
GTCAAATGATGTGTTTCATTCTAAGGTGATTGTGTGAGAACCTTGAGGTTTCTTTAAAAGTAATCCCCTGAAATAAATATCTACATTTAGTGACACTGTCCCAGATAAGGTTGTGTGGAGTTGAAGCGGGGAATGAGATGTGTGAATGCAAATCTAACTCCCCTGTGTACAGAATTTCAAGCTATTTGACTTTCAAGCCTATTCCCTATGACCTTCTTCTGTAGCTAGTGCCTCCAAATCTAAGATTTTCCAGGATCTTCAGGGCAAATTATTAGCTTCTTGATGGGCTCTAGTCTGTGGACCTTTAAAGTTCAGCTTCTTGGTCTTTGCTAAGTCACTTAACACTTTGCTATCCATCTTTAAAAAATGTGTTGATATT
>NW_011488931.1:19269-20503 GCF_000754665.1 Bison bison bison
TTTCCTTCTCCAGGAAATCTTCCCAACCCAGGGATTGAACCCACATCTTTTGTGTCTCCTGCATTGACAAGCAGATTCTTTACCACTAGGCCACCGAGGAATCTGTATACCATTTCCAATCCTGTGTAATTTTAGTGAAATTTCAAGGAGTAGAAATAAGTGAGTTGTCCATTATAATTTTTTAATTACTTATTAAATATTACATGAGTTAATGAATAGAAAACCAAAAAATGGTGAAATGATTAAATATTATGAAGACATACAGCTGTTAGCTGACCATGGTTCATGCTGTACTCCATGTATTTCAAGTTGCTAGTCTTTAAACAGTAAATGATTGACCGAAAGATACTAAACTAGGCCTGACATCAGGGGAACCAGCATGTGTAGTTGAGGTTTGATCCCTGTGTCAGGAAGATCCCCTGCAGAAGGGCATGGCAACTCAGTCCAGTATTCTTGCCTGGAAAATCCCATGGACAGAGGAGCCTGGTGGGTTACAGTCCATAGGGTTGCAAACAGTCGAAAATGACTGAAGCAATTCAGCACACACGCATATGCATAGTTGAATTGTAAGCTCTTCCTACACATGAACTTTGAGTCACACACATTTGCCCCTGAACTAAGATTAATGAAAGAAATTTATTACTACTAAGTTTTATACAAATAGAGATCTTATGAAGGAAAAAAGGCAGATATCAGTAATTTTTTTAATATAAATTTATTTAATTGGAGGCTAATTACTTTACAATAGTGTATTGGTTTTATCATACATCAACATAAATCTGCCACGGGTGTATACTTGTTTCCCATTCTGAACCCGCCACGGGTGTATACTTGTTTCCCATTCTGAACCCCCCTCCCACCTCCCTCCCCATACCATCCCTCTGGGTCATCCCAGTGCACCAGCCCCAAGCATCCTGTATCATGCATCCAACCTGGACTGGCGATTCATTTCACATATGATATTATACATGTTTCAATGCCATTCTCCCAAATCATACCACCTTCGCCCTCTGCCACAGAGTCCAAAAGACTGTTCTATACATCTGTGGCTCTTTTGCTATCTCACATATAGGGTTATCATTACCATCTTTCTAATTTCTATATATATGTGTTAGTATACTGTATTGGTGTTTTTCTTTCTGGCTTACTTCACTCTGTATAATAGGCTCCAGTTTCATCCAACTCATTAGAACTGATTGATTCAAATGTATTCTTTTTAATAGCTGAGTAATAT
>NW_011488931.1:22704-24443 GCF_000754665.1 Bison bison bison
CTGTAGTTTTCTTTTTTTTTTTTTTTTTGTGGCATCTTTGTCAGGTTTTGGTATTAGGATGATGGTAGCCTCATAGAATGAGTTTGGAAGTTTACCTTCCTCTGCAATTTTATGGAAGAGTTTGAGTAGGATAGACATTAGTTCTCTAAATTTTTGGTAGAATTCAGTTGTGAAGTCGTCTGGACCTGGGCTTTTGTTTGCTGGAAGATTTCTGATTGCAGTTTCAATTTCCGTGCTTGTGATGGGTCTGTTAAGATTTTCTATTTCTTCCTGGTTCAGTTTTGGAAAGTTGTACTTTTCTAAGAATTTGTCCATTTCTTCCAAGTTGTCCATTTTATTGGCATATAATTGTTGATAGCAGTCTCTTATGATCCTTTGTATTTCTGTGTTGTCTGATTTGACCTCTCCATTTTCATTTCTAATTTTATTGATTTCATTTTTCTCCCTTTGTTTCTTGATGAGTCTGGCTAATGGTTTGTCAATTTTATTTATCTTCTCAAAGAACCAGCTTTTGGCTTTGTTGATTTTTGGTCTCTTTTGTTTCTTTTGCATTTATTTCTGCCCTACTTTTTAAGATTTCTTTCCTTCTACTAACCTTAGGGTTCTTAATTTCTCATTTTATAGTTGCTTTAGGTATAGGGTTAGGTTATTTATCTGACTTTTTTCTTGTTTCTTGAGGTATGCCTGTATTGCTTTGAACCTTCCCCTTAGCACTGATTTTACAGTGTCCCATAGATTTTGGGTTGTTGTGTTTTCATTTTCATTCATTTCTATGCATATTTTGATTCCTTTTTTGATTTCTTCTTTGATTTGTTGGTTATTCAGCAGCGTGTTGTTCAGCCTGCATATGTTGGAATTTTTAATAGTTTTTCTCCTGTAATTGAGATCTAATGCATTGTGGTCAGAAAAGATGCTTCGGATGATTTCAATTTTTTTTGAATTTACTAAGGCTAGATTTATGGCCTAGGATGTGATCTATCCTGGAGAAGGTTCCGTGTGTGCTTGAGAAAAAGGTGAAATTCATTGTTTTGGGATGAAATGTCCTATAAATATCAATTAGGTCTAACTGGTCTGTTGTATCACTTAAAGTTTGTGTTTCCTTGTTAAGTTTCTGTTTAGTTGATCTATCCATAGGTGTGCACGAGGTATTACAGTCTCCCACTATTATTGTGTTATTGTTAATTTCCCCTTTCATACTTGTTAACATTTGTCTTACATATTGCAGTGCTCCTATGTTGGGTGCATATATATTTATAATTGTTGTATCTTCTTCTTGGATTGATCCTTCAATCATTATATAATGTCCTTCTTTGTCTCTTTTCACAGCCTTTGTTTTAAAGTCTATTTTATCTCTTATGAATATTGCTACTTCTGCTTTCTTTTTGTCTCTATTCATGTGGAATATCTTTTTCCAGCCCTTCACTTTCAGTCTGTATGTGTCCCTTGTTTTGAGGTGGGTTTCTTGTAGACAACATATATAGGGGTCTTGTTTTTGTATCCATTCAGCCAGTCTTTGTCTTTTGGTTGGGGCATTCAACCCATTTACATTTAAGGTAATTATTGATAAGTATGATCCCATTGCCATTTACTTTATTGTTTTGTGTTCGAGTTTATATCCCTTTTTGTGTTTCCTGTCTAGAGAAGATCCTTTAGCATTTGTTGGAGAGCTTGTTTGGTGGTGCTGAATTCTCTCAGCTTGTGCTTGTCTGTAAAGCTTTTGATTTCTCCTTCATATTTGA
>NW_011488932.1:0-303 GCF_000754665.1 Bison bison bison
TCAGATGGTCAAATAAGTGTGACTCAGGTTAGGAAACACCAAAGCCTTCACTTCCTGTTTTATGTTCACTCTTAGAAAACATGCCCCTAGCTCTGGAGGAGGTGGCATGGAGTAGTATGACTTCTCATGGGCAGAGGGGAGCATCCCCATCCTTAGCAACCTTTGCTTCCCACTTACCAGGCATGTCTTAGCTGTAGTTCTCATTCAAACAACCTGAATATAGGTCTGTTCACAGAGACTAGGGGCCTAGGTACAAGAATGAAGCTTTGAACTCATAGGCACAGATCACCTGGTTCTACCCTG
>NW_011488932.1:403-957 GCF_000754665.1 Bison bison bison
CTACCTGGCTCCTCAGCCAGTCACAGGCAGTGGTAAAGAGAAGCCTGGCAGGCAACAAGGTCCGCTGGGGATAGTGCAGGTTATTTTAAGCTTATCTTATTCTTAGCCAGCAGCCTGGGGTATTGGTGTCTGCACATGATTCAGTTTTGCCTGGTGGCGGTGGCAGCAGGACACTTTGCTTCAGGTGACTGGTGTGCAGGATTACAGAGATGAATTATGGGTAAAGCAGTTTCCTGATGCCAACTCAGTCTCCCGGTAGACCTAGAGGGTCAGGGGGAAGATTTCAGGCAGGCAGCCTTCTATGTGAGCAGATGCAGAAATGCCAGTGCCCACAGGGGAGCCTGGTGCTTAAAACAGAAAACAACCAACTTGGCACCACAATCTATCTGGCCTGATTCCGAGATGCAAGAAACCAAGGCCCCCATCATTCTGATGTGGCAAGACTGGCAAGGGACTGGGCAATAGGAGAGGGGCTGGTAAAATGCACATGGAAAGGGATGCTTTATTCTTTGTGTTGCTCCCTCTTTGGGAACAGGATGGACAATTAATACCCA
>NW_011488932.1:4486-6750 GCF_000754665.1 Bison bison bison
GAATTCTACCATTTGTGACAACATGAGTGGACTTTGAAAATATTATGCTAAGTGAAATAAGTCAAAAAAGAAACACAAATACTGTATAATTTCATGCATATGTGGAATCTAAACAAAGCAAATGAACAAGTAAACTCAAAACAGATTAGCACTAACCAGAGGGGAAGGGAGTTGGAGATAAGGGAAATAAATGGGTGATGGATGATAACTAGACTTGTGGTGGTGATCACTTTGTAGTGTATACAGATGTCAAATTATAATGCTGTTACCTGAAACTTATATAGTAAAAAAAAAAAAAAGAAAGAAAGAAACAAGGAATAGGAGGCTAGAATAGGCCCAAGTGCCATCTATTGAGAGATATTTAATGAAAAACATAAAATCATTCATTTTGCATGTTCAATGAATTTTTAATAAGTGAACAAATTTAGGCACTAAAGAATCACCAGTAAATAGAAATACCTGCTTGCACGGAGCTTACATTCTAATGTGGGACTGGAGCAGGCAAGAGACAAAATAAACAGACTGCCTAAATGATTTCATCCAGATTCATGGTTTTATTTACCATCTATATTTTGACTCCTAAATGTACATATCTAGCCCTGATGTCTCCCTGGGACTCCAGATTTATTACTTGATTGTCAATTCAGTGTCTTCATTTAGGTCTTATAGACCTATCAAGTAGAACATGACCAAAACAGAATTCTTATATCCAGCCCCCCAGATCTGTTTCTCCTATCGCATACTCCATCTTGATAAATGATGTCCTTCAGTTGCTCAGATCAAGACCTGAGAGTCATTCTTGATTGTTAACTTTTCTTCACCTTCCAGTCTATCAGCAAATCTTGTAAGTTCTGCCATTTCTCGCCACCTCCATGACTATCATCCTATCAAGCTGTTATCTCTCACCTGAAAAACTGCAAGCCTAAAAAACTTACTACTTGGTCACTCTTCCTCCACTTTTTTCTTCTTATAATTTATTTTCCACACAATAGTCAAAATGATCTTATATACTAAGAATTACATCACATCACTCTTGCACTTAGAAACTAAAGTCTTCCCATGAGTTTAAGAAGTAAACAAAAACTCCAACAGAGTCTGCATCTTTCTACATACTCCTCTCCTATAGTCTCTTACTCTCTTGATCAGTAAGCTCCAAGTACTCTGGTCGCCTTTCTTCTTTTTTTCTTTAATTGAAGTATAGTTGATTTATAATATTGTGTTAGTTTCAGGTATACAGCAAAATGATTCAGTTTATACATACACATATTTACATATATGTATTTCATATCATTTTCCTTTATAGGTTATTATAAGATGTTGGGTATAATTCTCTGTTGTCGTCGTGAAGTCGGGAAGTCGCTCAGTAGTGTCCGACTCTTTGTGACCCCATGGACTGTAGCCCACCAGGCTCCTCCATCCATGGAATTTTCTAGGCAAGAGTACTGGAGTGGGTTTCCATTTCCTTCTCCAGATAATTCTCTGTACTATACAGTAATTCCTCCATGCTTGGCTATTTTATGTATAGTAGTTTGTATCTGTTAACCTCATATCCATAATTTATCCCTTACCCCTGCTCCCTTTCCCCTTTGATAACTATAAGTTTGTTTTCTGTGTCTGCAAGTCTATTTCTTTTTTTGGTAAATAAGTCCATTTGTATCTTTTTTTTTTTTTTTTTTTTTGGACAGAGTCTATTTCACTTTCGGTGCTCTGTCTGTTCAAAGTATCTGTTTCTTTTTGGCTCAGTTTTGGTCATCTGTATGTTTTGAGAAACTTGTTCATTTCTTTAGGTTGTCCAATTTAGCTGTTCACACTATTGTTTTTTTATTTTTTAAAATTTCTGTCTTATCAGTTATTTCTTCTGTTTCGTTTCTTATCTTGTTTATTTTGCTCCTCTCTCTTTTCTTCTTCATGAACCTGGCTAGAGCTTTGCCAATTTTGTTTATCTTAACAAAAAACAAGATCTTGGCTTCATTGATTATTTTTTCTATTTTTAAATTTCCATTTTATTTATTTCTTCTCAATTTACTTTCTTCCTTTTTCTGAGTTTGGGTTTTGTTTTTTTCTAACTTTTTTAGCTGGTAGATTAGGTTGTTCATTTGAGGGATTGTGTGTGTGTGTGTGTGTGTGTGTGTGTGAATGTGTGTGTGTGAGTGTGTAAAGAAAGCCTTTACTGCTGTGGACTTCCCTCTTAGAACTGCTTTTAATGCATCCAGTAGATTTTGTAAGGTTGTATTTTCATTGCCATTTTTCATGAGGTATTTTCT
>NW_011488932.1:6850-7237 GCF_000754665.1 Bison bison bison
AGATTCCTTTGGGTAGTATGGCCATTTTAACATTAATTCTTCCAGATCAAGAGCATGAGATGTCTTTCCATTTCTTTGAATCATCTCCAGTTTTCTTTATCAGTATCTTATACATTTCAGCATATAGGTCTTTCACTTCCTTAGTTTATTCCTAGGGTTTTTTTAAAACTCAATTTTAAATGATACTTTTCTTTAATTTTATGATATTTCATTGTTAGTATAAATAAATGCAGTAGATTTCTATATATTAATCTTATATCCTACTACCTTACTAAATTAATTTATTCTAATAATTTTGTGCAGAGACTTTAGAGTCTTCTGAAAATAGTGACAGTTTAACCTCTTCCTTTCCAATTTGGATGACTTTCTTTTTCTTGTCTGATTGCT
>NW_011488932.1:7813-10484 GCF_000754665.1 Bison bison bison
GGCTGCCGTCTATGGGGTCGCACAGAGTTGGACACGACTAAAGCAACTTAGCAGCAGCAGCAGCAGCAACATGTTTGTTACATATATGTTAACAAGTGTAATATCCTCTTCTTGAATTGATCCTTTTATCATTATATAATGTTCTTCTTTGTCTTTCTTTATGGACTTTGTTTTAAAGTCTATTTTGTCTGATATGACTATTTCTATCCCTGCTTTCTTGCCATTTTCATTTACATAAAATATCTGTTTCCAAATTCTCACTTTCAGTCTATCTGTGTCTTTGACACTGAAGTGAATCTCTTATAGGCAGCATACTGCAGGTTCTTTTTCTTTTTTAAAATCCAATCTGCCTATGTATTTTGATCAGAGCCGTTAGTCCCTTGTAATAAACTGAGTTCCTTTCTTTTTGGTTTTTCTGAATGTATTGTGTGTTTTTGAATTTCAGCTACCATGGAGTTTAAGTATGTTGACCCATAATTATATCTACTCCCTTAATTGATAGTCATTCAAATTCGAACACATTAAAAAGATTTTTAAATTCCCCTCTCCCATATTTTGTGATTTTGATGTTCTATTTTATATCTTCACGCTTTTATTTTCACTGTTTATTGTGTTAATAGTTAAAATAGTATTTACAATATTTTATTCTTTTTTTAATCTATGTACTCGATTTGTTGATCTTCGGTTCTTTTATACATTTGCCTTTCCTATCATGATTTTCTTTTTTCTAAAGGTTGTAGCTTCTTTTCTATTTATAGAATACCCTTTAATATTTGAGTGTAAGTATAGTATTGCTTAATTCTTTTAGTTTTTGCTGTCTGAGAAATTCTTTACCTTTCCTTGTATTCTAAATTATAATTTTGCTGGATTGAATATCCTAGGTTGCATGTTTTTCCCTTTCAGGACTTAGAATATATTTTGCCACTCCCTTTTGGCCTGCAAAGTTTCTGTAGAGGAATCAGTTTATGGGGTTTCCCTTGCAACTGACTCTTTATTTTTCTCTTGCTGTCTTTAGAATTCTCTGTTTATCTTTAACTTTTGCCATTTTAATTATGATATGTCTTGGTGTGGGTCTATTTGTGTTCATCTTGTTTGGGACCCTCTGTGCTTCCTGTACCCGGATATTTGCTTCCTTTAGTTTTGTAAAGTTTTCAGTTGTAACTTCTTCAGATACATTTTCAATCCCCTTTTCTCTCTTTTCTTTCTAGGACCCCTATTATGTGTAGGTTGGAATACTTTATATTATCCCATAAATTTCGTATGTTGATTTCTTTATTATTATTTTTTCTATTTGTTTTTTGTCTGCTGTTTTGATTGGGTGGTTTCCATTATTCTATCATCCAGGTCACTTATTCATTCTTCTGTATTATTTAATCTGTTATTCATTGCTTCTAGATTGGTTTTTATCTCAGCAATTGAGTTGGCTAATTTTTATTGGTTCCTGTTTATAGTTTCTAGTTCTTTGTTACAGTGATCTGCATTTCTATTGAGAATCTTTCTTAATTCCTTTCACATTTTTATTACCTCCTTTTTGAATTTGGGGGTCTGTTTCATTATTTGTTCTTTCATGGGATTTCTCATATTCTTTTAATTAGGAGTAGTTCCTCTGCTTTTTAATATTACTTAAATCTATCTCTGTGAATTTAGGAGAATCAGTTATCTACTGTGGTTTTGAAGGGGTATTTTTATGTGGGAATGTCCCTGTGTAAATTGTGTGAGTCCAATATTATTGGTGCTGCTTTCTGTATGGATGCCATCCATGTCTTTCCTCAGAGTCTGATGGCAATTTAACCTTGATAGGGGATGTGATTGATGTTGTGGTGTCCAGAGCCTACACTGGATGTTGACCAGGGCTTCCTCGTTGCCTCATGGCTGCCACAGCCTTGGCAGGGACAGGGTCTACTCCCCAGTTATTGGAGTAGGAGCACTGATGTTCAGTTTTGATCAGCCTACATTGCCCTCTCATGCATGCCCTGCCTCAACAGAGGTGATTGCTGAAGCAAGTGAATCCCACCCATATGGTCAGAGCCAACCTATTCACTGCCTGTGCAGACATCCACAGGTCTGCCCATAAGCAGCCCAAGGTCATGTCCCTTTCTCTGTTATGCTCATCCCAGACCTAGCACTAGGCTATGGTGTGGAATGGGCTGATATTGGGGGCCCGGGTGCTGGCTTCAGGAGCCTAAGTACTTGTGCTGCTGCCTGGAACCTGGGTTACTCTGGAGCAGACCTCTCTCAGAATCTGTCCACCCCAGATCCAGCTCTAAGCTTCCATGTAGTCGGGGAAGAGCCAGAGTGCTCCTGCCAGGAAATGAACCACTGTCTATTTTCCCCAAGGGCTGTCCACCTGAAAGTTGTGTTTCTGTGATGCCACTTGTGTGCACACCAACCAGTACCCACCATGAGTTGGTTAATAGTGGACTCCATAGCCAGACCCACCCCTACCGTGTACACACTGACAAAGGGCTCCATGGTTCTGGCTGGGCCAAACCCCAGGTCCTCCATGCTGTCCTTATGTAGCTAGATGAGTCCTTTCCTAGGGCCTGTCAGTCTGAAATTCAGTACTTAGCAGCTCTGCATAGTTGTGGCCCCAACTAGTGTGCACTTCAGATTAGGAAGTGGGGGAAAGTGGTAGCCAGTGCTGGTCTCTTTCTGCCCTGTTTGTTAGCAA
>NW_011488932.1:10584-11467 GCF_000754665.1 Bison bison bison
CTGCCTCACTCCACATTGGTCTCCTTTCTATTTGCTGAACTATCAAACCCTTTCCTCCTGCCCTTTGCTATTTCTCTTCCCTGTGTCTGCTGTGCTCTTTTCTCTTGGCTCTTTCACATGACTAGCTCCTTTTCTCTTTTCCAGCTTTACTACCTCAGAGGGACCTTCCCTGACAATCTAAAATAGACCCACTTCTGTTTTATTTTTTTGGCAATAGCTCCCTATTTGTTTCCTTTATCATACTTATCACTTGTATGAGTGCATGTGCACATGTGGGTGTTGTCTGCTTCTCCCACTAGGCTGCAAGCTTCATTAATGTCAGGGTAATGGCCATCTAGTGCCCAGATCAATAAAATGTTTTGAATAAATGGGTGGAGAAGGATTTTTGGATATAAGTATCATGAAGGTCCGGAGAAACTAAAACTATGAATGTTCTGGGCTCTAGATCTTCATACCAAAGACTCTTGGGATTAGGCACAAACTTTCAGGATAGGGTCAAAGCCAGAGATTATCAGGGCCAACGTGCATGATGTGGAGGTCGGAACAGTGATTGTATCTATACTAGGTCAAGAATACTGAAGTAACGAATTCATGTGTAGTGTGAATCTTCCCTGATAACTTATGTCCCAGGGACACAGAATTTTCTTTCATCAGAGGCAGAATATTACTTAGAAGGAATAAATACTTTGGCATCAGACAGACCTGGGATTAAATATCTTCTCAGTCATTGACAAGCTGGGTGACTTTGGGCAATTTATTTAACCCATCTAAACATAAATTACAGAGAAGGCAATGGCAAGCCATTCCAGTACTCTTGCCTAGAAAATCCCATGGATGGAGGAGCCTGGTGGGCTACAGTCCATGGGGTCGCTATGAGTCGGAC
>NW_011488932.1:12096-13192 GCF_000754665.1 Bison bison bison
GGATATGATAACACAGTTACTGCATAGGATTATTGTAAGGACTAATGAGAAGGCAATGGCATCCCACTCCAGTACTTTTGCCTGGAAAATCCCATGGATGGAGGAGCCTGGTAGGCTGCAGTCCATGGGGTCGCTAAGAGTCAGACACAACTGAGCGACTTCCCTTTCGCTTTTCACTTTCTTGCACTGGAGAAGGAAATGGCAACCCACTCCTGTGTTCTTGCCTGGAGAGTCCCAGGGACGGGGGAGCCTGGTGGGCTGCCATCTCTGGGGTCACACACAGTCGGACACGACTGAAGTGACTTAGCAGCAGCAGTAGCAATGAGTTAAAATGTAGAATAAGACCTAGAGCATAATACAAATCAGCAATGAACAAGAGAGGAAGAAGAAGGAGAAGAAGAAAAAGAAGAAATGAGTTCTCACAAGATTATACAGTACTAGGATTCTCTCTGTCTATATCATTGGTTGGCCTGGGATTTCAGGAAAGTGATTGTGATGACCCGGGCATGATTGTATGGGTTACAATCTTGAGGGCTATGGTCATAGCTCCATAACCATACCAAAACCCAGTCAATTAAATCAAGAAAAAATAGAATCATTCAAGCTATTATAATTGTATGTCCCAGGGCTCAGACCATGGTCCATCAGTGGTTTACTAGCCCAACAGTTCCATGCCACCTATATGGGTCCCTATAGACTGACTCCTTCTTGTACTTTGAGGTAGAGATGTACTGATGTAGCATGGAATTACAGATGGCCAGGGAGCCAGGAAAAGCTTCAGTATGGCTTCTTTCAAAGAATGCCACAAATGCAATACAATAAAAAAGAAGTCACTTATCTCCTAAATGAGGGCATAAATTCTGAGAAGTAATGATACTTCTAGTTGTTCTTGGTGCACAAAATAGAAGCAGCAATGAATTATCAATCCTAAAATTAGAAAGGAATATTTTCTATGAATATTTGTAGTTCATTATTGACTTTTGAGGCTCATTATATGGGAACTAAAATATGGAATTTTGTGATTACTTTGTATAATTATGTATAGACAGAGGGAGCCAAACTCCCTTTAAAGTCAGTGGGAGATATGCATAAAGAA
>NW_011488932.1:13292-14931 GCF_000754665.1 Bison bison bison
CTTGTTTTCAAATTGACTATAAAGCATAATAACAATAATTTATGTACATAGCTGTGTTCTGAGAGCTTATAGCATTTTGCAGCTGTTCTCTTAGTTATTTTCATAATGGAAAGAGTAAGAAATCTAAATCTCTGCTTTTTTCCAGCTATGGAAACTGAGTCAGAGAGTGTCCAAGTCATTTACTAGTAATAGCACAGTAGATTGTTGATACTTTTAGAATGAGAATAACAAATAATGCCCACTCTATCTTATAGTGTTGCTATAAGGGCATGTATAGGAGACTTCTTGTATAGTATCAAATCATCTCGACCTTACCTCCTACCCTAGCCACTCCTGCATTGTTTATTTCCTCATAGACTTTCAATCTGACACTGCTTCACATTGGACCCATTGCTCCCGTCTATTGTTCCCTACTCTGTGGTTTTGAGGACATCTTGGAATTGAATGTTCTTGGAACCACCCTTGACCAATGGAAGTCATAGTTTATAGATAAATGCTTCCCTGGTGGCTTAGACAGTAAAGAATCTACCTGCAGTGCAGGAGACCTGGGTTTGATCCCTGGATCAGGAAGATCGCCTGGAGAAGAGAATGGTTACCTGCTCCAGTATTCTTGGTGATAATAGCTACCCACTCCAGTGTTCTTGCCTGGGAAATCCTATGGACAGAGGAGCGTGACCAGCTACAGTCCATGGTATCCTAAAGAGTTGGACACAACTGAGCAACTAACACCTTCACTTTCTTTTCCTCATTTTCCCCCTGGGCTAGTAGTTCTGAGACACCCTCTTTGAGTTTCCTCAGCTTCCCAATTATCCATGAAGATAGTCGGTTCAAGAATGTATCATTTTTCTCTCCTTTCCCATTTCACTACCCTCTCTCTCTCTCCTTTGAATTGTTTCTCTAATATACTACCTGCACCCAAACCTTTCCCTTAGTCTCTGTTTACAGATTAACTAAGGCCAAAGAGAAGGACATAAAACAGTAACATATATGAGAAAACTTGAAAACCCCAAAATGCTATGTAATAGAAACTATTACTATGACATATAATAGTAGTCATATTTGTACCAATTATAGTTGTTATAATTAATTTTCAATTTTAAGCTATTGAAGCAATGAAGCAAAAATTGTCAGGTCTTTCTGAAACTCTGGAATCATCATAAAAAATCAGCAGTATTCCTTTCTTGGGGGGGCACAATGACCCCCCCCCCAAGGGATACACAGGCAAAAGAAGTATTGAGAATCAATTTTGAGCGTCATTTCAACTTCCATATGTATAATTCTTAAAATTGATCTGCCTGAGAATGTGCCTGCAGTTAAGGTGTCCTACTAAGATATTTTTTTCCCACCTGTCCTTTCAGAGTTGTCCTCCTGCTACACAAAAGAAAGGCAGAATATGCATCCTGAAACTTCTGATCATGTAATTCATCTTCTGACTACTGCTTAGAAACAATAGCAACATTCCTGAGAAAGAGTCCTGTGAGAGAAGACCAAAGAGAGCACAGGTAAGAAATAACTTTTGTCAACCTGTTATTTCTTTTTTTAAAAATTTATTTTATTGAAGTTTAGTTGACTTAAAATGTTGTGTTAATTTCTACTGTACAGCAAAGTGATTGTTATACATGCATGCTGCTGCTGCTGC
>NW_011488932.1:15031-15523 GCF_000754665.1 Bison bison bison
GGTGTACTAATAGTGTTTTTGTATTTCCCATATTCCTTCTATATTTATTACCTGGAATTCTTTCTTTCTTTCTTGAATCAATATGGACTTAACAGATATTTCTTGTATTCAATGGGCTATAATCCCGTACCATTATTTATTTTCCTCAAATTGTTCTAGCTTTGACCATTGGGATTTCCAATAATTGGGAAAGAAATATGTTTGTAAGTCAGATGGTTTAAATTATTTACTGTCAACAAAATGGAAGGATTAGTCAGTTTATGAGCTGATTGATCATTAAAAGGAATGTTGATAGAACACTGTGAAATTTAAGTCTTTTTTGAACTTTAAAAAATGTTTGAGATAATCTCAAAAATATACAAGCAACTCCTGCAGCTCAATTCCAGAAAAATAAGTGACCCAGTCAAAAAATGAGCCAAAGAACCAAATAGATATTTCTCCAAAGAAGACATACAGATGGCTAACAAACACATGAAAAGATGCTCAACATCA
>NW_011488932.1:15623-16902 GCF_000754665.1 Bison bison bison
CTAGGCCTATCCACGTTGCTGCAAATGGCATCATTTCATTCCTTTTTTATGGCTGAATAGTATTACATTGTATATATGTACTATTAATTCATTTTATCCATTCATCTGTCAATGGCCATTTAGGTTGTTTCCATATCTTGGCTATTGTAAATAGTGCTGCTATGAACACTGTGGTGCATGTATCTTTTTGAATTATAGTTTTGTCCATGTATATGTCCACGGGTGGGATTGCTGGATCATATGGAAACTCTATTTTTTGTTTTCTGAGGAAATTCCATACTGTTTTCCATAGTGGCTGTATCAATTTACATTCTCACCAACAATGTAGGGGGATTCCCTTTTCTCCATACCTTTTCCAGCATTTATTGTTTGTAGATTTTTTAAATGATAGCCATTCCGACTGGTGTGAGGTGGTACCTCGTATTCATGTACCTGTTGGCTATCTGTAGGTTTTCTTGGGAGAAATGTCTATTTAGATCCTCTACCCATTTTTTGATTGAGTTGTTTGGTTTTTTGTTGTTAATTTGTATGAGCTATCTGTATATTTTGGAAATTAAGCCCTTGTCAGTTGCATCATTTGCAAATATTTTCTCCCAGTCTGTGGGTTGTCTTTTCATTTTGCTTATGGCTTCCTTTACTTGTGAGCTGGATTAGATTGTGGACCTCTCACTTCTTAATGGTTCTATAGCGTCTCTTTCATGTGCTGTTAATTTCTATGTATAGATTAAAATTGCCCTTATAAAAGTGAGCATCTGCCTCTACAAGTGTAGGACAAAAGATTTCTAAAATGCTTTAGAATGTGATATCCAGGACTTTAGGAAACCATTTGCATTTAATTAGGGAAAAAAAACTCTTTCCTCAGCTTATATATATTTTTCTAATTCTGTCAAGTGAATAATTATAAGCAATAATTTCAACAATAAAATTACTGATCTATATATAAAATTCTTAAGTGTCTTTCTCTCTGTCTACCAATTTTAAACACATTTCTAAGATAGTTTGATTATCCTAGAGCTGGAGTAGAGCATACAAAATATGTATGTATGTATTTATGTGTTTGTAGTCCATGAGACAAATCTTAAAAATACACAGCTTCCAATTTTTAAATTTATTTTTAACTTTTTACTTTGAAATAATTTTAGATGTTCCCTTTGTAATTAATACATATCTTGGGAGAGATACTTTGAGACTGCAAATGTCTAGGTCCTCCTTAAACTTTTGCCCACTATTTTTACCATCCATTGGTAGATGTTGTCTGTTACAGTTTGGTGTACTAATA
>NW_011488932.1:17292-17905 GCF_000754665.1 Bison bison bison
CCACTATGAGGTACCATTTCACACCAGTCAGAATGGCTGTGATCCAGAAGTCTACAAACAATAAATGCTGGAGAGGGTGTGGAGAAAAGGGAACCCTCTTACACTGTTGGTGGGAATGCAAACTAGTACAGCCACTATGGAGAACAGTGAGGAGATTCCTTAAAAAACTGGAAATAGAACTGCTTTATGACCCAGCAATCCCACTGCTGGGCATACACTTTGAGGAAACCAGAATTGAAAGAGACACGTGTGCCCCAATGTTCATCGCAGCACTGTTTATAATAGCCAGGACATGGAAGCAACCTAGATGCCCATCAATAGCTGAATGGATAAGAAAGCTGTGGTACATATACACAATGGAGTATTAGCTGTTAAAAAGAATACATTTGAATCCATTCTAACGAGGTTGATGAAACTGGAGCCTATTATACAGAGTGAAGTAAGCCAGGAAGAAAAACACCAATACAGTATACTAAGGCATATATATGGAATTTAGAAAGATGGTAACAATAACCCTGTATGTGAGACAGCAAAAGAGACACTGATGTATAGAACAGTCTTTTGGACTCTGTGGGAGAGGGAGAGGGTGGGATGATTTGGGAGAATGGCATTG
>NW_011488932.1:18099-20218 GCF_000754665.1 Bison bison bison
ATTTGTTGAAGAGAAATGAGCACATATAGTTACCCAGACTTGTAGCAAATGTTCATAACCATTTTGTTCATAAGAGCCCCAAACTGGAAACAACCCAAATATTCCTGATTAATAGAATAGATAATGAAATAGTAGTCTTTTCATAAGATGGAATAAAAGACAGTCCTTTTTTGTAAAGAACAAACTGCCTATATACCCCAAAACATTGGTGAATGTCAAATACATTATATTAAGTGAAAGAAGTAACACAAAAGAGTATACACTGAATGTTTTCATTTCTATGGAATTCAATAGCATGTTAAATTCCATTTAGGGTGATAGAAGTGAGAACTGTATTGTTTGGGGAAGGGCACAAGGGAAACTTCTGGTGTGCTGTAAATGTCCTCTATCTTGATCAGGATGGTGGTCACAAGGGTGAACACTTTTATCAAAACTCAGGATTTGTTCACTTTTTTGGTTTATGAATTAATACCTCAATGAAAATAATAGTGTGTGAAAAATATCAACTGAGAAAAAAAATGTTTGATGCATAGAGGATGCAAAGGGGCTATATGCAAGAAATCTAAAGAGCTCCTGAAAAAAGAAGTGTCCAGTGAAAAAATGGCTAAAAGATAGAAATAGGCCAGTCACCCAAAAGGAGTTGTATGTCATCAAAATGCCTATGAAAAAATTCACTAGTAATCAGAGATATGCCAAATAAAACACAAAACTATACAACTCTATTTTTAACCCCAAACTGGTAACTTTGTTGGGAAGATAGTAGAGGACTGTAAACAAATTCTCCCTTCTCTCTCTCCCAGAGAATTATTACAATGTTATAAATAATACTTAATAAGTACTTACAATGAGCACTATATTAAATGATAATAGAATAGATAACAAAATTGTTTTGACCTAAGCCTCAGTCATTAAGAGCTGAAATTGGGTCACGATTCTTGAATCCATATAGGACACAAGATAATCTCAGTTTTCTAAATCCAAATCTCTTATTGGGTCTTTGACAGTGGGGTGGTTTTCACACATAGATGATGTAACTTACCTGACATCCCTGCATTGGTTTGGAGAGCAGGAAGAGAGCATACACCATGCCTTCTTGGTAAATGCTGCATGGTACAGGTAAACAAGAAATCCAAACTGGTTGGTCCCTGAGCTGATATATTTTGTTTTGCTTTCACAGTGTGCTGGTTTTACTTGAGACCAACATTTAAAAATTTAAGAAATTAACACAAAAATCATTCATATCTAAATCAGCTAGAGCTGTGTAGCAGCCGACTCCCCAGTCAATGTGTTCTCCAGTTTACTACAGTGCCCATGGCCACATTTTGTGCTCTGACACAGAGGCTGGTGGCAGGTTTTCTGATGTCAGATCAGAAATATTACTTGTTTATGTTACCCATCTTGTCCATATAGGTAACTGAGTTTGTGACCTGATATAAAATACCATGGAGAAACAATAACAGATTTTAAGTTTTAAAGACTACCATTTATTAATAATGTACATGAATGAAAGAGAGAGAGAGAATGAATGAATGAATGAAGTCCTCAGATGGACTGATTTACTTAGCTCTTTGATACCTTTAAGTTATAAATGTCTTTCTAAACAACTTCATATGGAATAAATATGCAGATATGCAGAACTGTCTTTACAAAATTTAACAGTCTGAAAGAGGACCTTGTCCCTTTCCCATTCACTGTTATTCTTTTATATTTGGGGGCAGGAATGCATTGTGACATGGAGTTTGGCAGAAGATTTTCATGTAACATAGGGGAACTGTGGGTGCTTCTGGCAAGAGAGGTATGAGTGCAGTCTTTTTAAAAAGTACATGGATTTTACTCTTGGGACTCGCTGTCAAAGGGTTTTGGCCCTTTCTTGACCCAGTTAAAAGTGGCTTATCTCCTCTGTCAGCGTGGCTGAGCTGACTCCCTTCTTAAATGTAGAGAAGACGTTCAGTAATTCAGTGCCCCTGAGGTACACAGATGTCAGGTTAAAACCAAAATAGCTAGCCCCATCCCCAGATCCTGGGGTACAGCCCAAGAATTTGTATCTATAACAAGTTCCTATTAGCTTCCCTGGTAGCTCAGGTGGTCTTCTGCCTGCAATGCAAGAGACATGGGTTCG
>NW_011488932.1:20318-21111 GCF_000754665.1 Bison bison bison
GCATGTGGGCTCAATAGTTGTGACTCCCAGGCTCTAGAGCACATGATCAATAGTTGTGGCACACAATCTTAGTTGCTCCACAGCATACGGAATCTTCCCGGATCAGGGATTTAACCCATGTCTCCTGCATTGTAGGCAGATACTTTTACCACTGAGACACTGGGGAAGGCTTAATTGCATGCTCTTAATGCATGCTTCCTGTTACTAATTACCCTTGTTTTTTCTTGCAAAGATTTCAGGAATTGGAATTATTTAATTGTGAGATTGTTTTTGGAGGCATGAAAGCCATCAATGGAGAATTGACTCAGTTAAACCTGAGATCTGAGGCTTTCATTTCTCCCTGGGAATTCCCTCCAATGGGCAACCATAAACACAATGCCCTGTGGTTTTGTTGCTGACAAATGGAAGTTTTCACAATAGATCAGGAAGTGCTGGGTTTGCATGGCATTGAAAGAGAAGACCATTAAACAACATGACCAAGCAAACTTGAAAACTAAAACTGGCATGCTGGGAAAGTAACTAAAGGAATTATTTCTCTCCTGATGTGTTTAAAGGTAGAATCAGATGTTCTGATAGTTATTAGTTCAAAAGCCTCTCCCCTAAGGCATGCTCTCTTTCTCCCTGTCTCTCTCTCTGTCTCCTATCTTTAATGCAGCCAACCATTCCAAGAGAAGCAATGTACATTTTTTTTTGGCTTGTGTGTGTTCATGCAGAATCTCTGTGGCTTTCTGATTTACATAAATATTGTTCTGGGGCTTCCATTTGGCTCAGCTGGTAAAGAATCTGCATGCCA
>NW_011488932.1:21211-21597 GCF_000754665.1 Bison bison bison
ACAGTCCATGGGGTTGCAAAGAGTCAGACATACAACTGAGTGACTAAACAACAAGTTCTCAGGCCATGCTGATGCAACTGGTCAGGAAACTACACTTTAAGAATCCCTGGTGAAGTATTCAGCCTCTGGTAAAGAGCGATAACTCCTGGGAGTCTGTATGAATGATTTTATGCTCAGGAAGATCAGACATAAATGATAACCCAGTGAATTTAATTGCATGTTATTTTAAAAATTTTTTTATTAATTTTTGACTGTGCTGGGTCTTCATTGCTGTGTGGGCTTTTCTCTTGCTGCTGTGAGTGAGGGCTACTCTCTAGTTGTGGTGTGAGGGCTTCTCATTGCAGTGGCTTCTCTTGTGGATCCTGGGATCTAAGGCACATGGGCTT
>NW_011488932.1:23205-25547 GCF_000754665.1 Bison bison bison
AGAAATGTGCATTTTAATAGGTTCCCTGGAAGTTTCTAACACAGCAGAACCCCAGACTGCACTTTCAACATGGCAGAGATTAAGAGTAGGTTTTCTGGGACTCCAACAGCTCTGTCACTTTTTGCCCAACCTTCTCATGGCTCCCACCTCTCTCACACCCTTACCCCTCTCACTCCTGATGGCCCTTCAGGCTATCCTTTGATATGATGTGAGCTGTAATCCTGTCTCCCACCCCTCCTGTTTATCTTTGCCCTTTTCACACACACTGATATCCCCTTGTACAGGATCCCATCTGAAAGACCTATGTTAACTCAGGTAATGGCCTATTCTCTCATTCACATGGTTCTTAGACCTCACTTTAAAAATCTTAATATTCTTCATTTAAAAAAATAATTATTTATTTTTGATTTTTTAAATTGGGGGATAATTGCTTTACAATATTGTTGGTTTCTGCCATATATCAACATGAATCGGCCATGAATGTATACATGTCCCCTCCCTCCTGAGCCCCCACTTCCCTCTCCCTCCCCATCGTACCCCTTTAAGTTGTCACAGGACACTGGTTTGAGCTCCCTGTGTCACACAGCAAATTCCCACTGGCTATCTATTTTACATATGGTAATGTATATGCTTCCATGCTATTCTCTCAATTTGTCTCACCCTCTCCTTCCCCCACTGTGTCCACAATTCTGTTAGGATAATTACTTTACAATGTTGTGTTAGCTTCTGCTGTACAACAACATGAGTCAGCTATGCTGTCCTTAGTAGCTCAGTCATGTCTGACTTTTTGTGACACCATAGACTGTAGCCTGCCAGGCTTCTCTGTCCATGGGGATTCTCCAGGAAAGAATACCCAGTGGGTTATATGTGTACATGTATCCTCTCCCCCTTGAGCCTCCCTCCCACCCGACCCCTCTAGGTCAGTGACAGAGCACTGAGCTGAGCTCCCTATACTATATGGTAGATTCTCACTAGCTATCTCTTTCACACATGGTAGTGTATATAGGTCAGCGCTACTGTCTCAATTTGTCTCACCCTCTCCCTCCCCCACTATGTCCACAGATCCATTCTTTATGTCTGTATCTCTATTCCTGCCCTGAAAATAGGTTCATCAGTACCATTTCTCTAGATTCCATATATATATATATATATATACACTTTTAATATACAATTTGTTTTTCCTCTTTCTATCTTTACTTTGTATAACAGTCTCTGGGTTCACTACAACTGACTCAAATCCATTCCTTTTTATGGCTGAGTAGTATTCCATTGTATATATGGAATATATATGTAGGTACCACAACCTCTATCTGTTCATCTGTCAATGGACATCTAGGTTGCTTTCATGTCCTACCTATTGTAAATAGTGCTGCCAGGAACATTAGGGTATGTGTGTCTTTTCAAATTATGATTTTCTTAGGGTATATGCCCAATAATGGGGTTGTTGTTTTATTTCTCATTGTTTAATGTATCTCCATACTGTTTTCCATATTGGTTGTATCAATTTACAATTCCAGCAACAATGCAAGAGGGTTTCCTTTTCTCCACACCCTCTCCAGCATTTAATGTTTAATGTTTGTGGATTTTTTGATGATGGCCATTCTGATTGGTATGAGGTAGTTTTGATTTCCATTTCTCTAAAGAGAGATGTTGAGCATCTTTTCATGTATTTGTTGGCCATCTGTGTATCTTCTTTAGAGAAATGTCTGTTTAGGCCTAAAACTATGCAGAAGATTATATGAAGATCCTAGGAGCTTCATGTTACAAGGCAGATCCATCAACCAGGTAAAAAGATGTTGCTTGGCTGCAGAAGATGGTGTTTCTCTATGTGAAGTAAATAATGCTGACCAAAAGAATGCAATGACCTCAGAATCCTTTCTGAGGAAGAGGCTGCCATGAGTCTCAGTCAGTTCCCCACTATCCTCAAGGATGAGAAAGCAGTAGGATCAATAATTAGGACTTTGTGATTTCATATATAAAATGCCACTTGTCAAGACAGAAACAATAGCAAGCACATCAAGTTGTCTGGAACCTAAACAAGGAATGAAACCCAAACATCACTGCTTCTGGCATTGAAATAGATCTTAGAGATGAGCATCACTAGTAGGTACATCACACTCTGGGTCTATATGAAGAACTCAAAGTTCCATATGACTATAAAATGCAACCTAATAAACTACTGAAAATTATCTAGAGTTTTCATTCAAGAAATATTTATTGAGCAAATATAGTGCCCCAGGCACATTAGTTTCTGGGTTACTGGTGCACATAATTAAATTCACCAGTGAAGATGGCAAAAATGTAATATAAATATTCTGACCTTGGTCTTGAAGCTCTGATTC
>NW_011488932.1:25647-26280 GCF_000754665.1 Bison bison bison
AGTCTGTATGAAGAGCAACCAAGAGGTCAGCCATCTGCAAGCCAGGAGAGAGGTCTCAGAGGAAACCAAACCTACTGACACCTTGATTTTGGACTTAACAGCCTCCAGAACTGTGAACAAAATAAATTTATGTTATTTAAGACGTCCATTTTATGGTATTTCATTATGGCAGCCCTAGCAAACTAATATAGCTCTCAAAATTTCTATCCTCTGGTATAAACCACCTCTCAGTTATGTAATCAAACACAAACCTAGGTACTGCTGTGACTTTGCTGATGCAATTAAAACCTCAAGTCAAGACTGTGCGTGATCCTTCAGCCAGAATGGGGAGGGAGATCCTGTGAGCTCCTGGCTAAGAGTGAGGGTTATTTTGCAAAACTCCCTTGGTCTTGTGCCAGCAGAGTATTGTGGACAGTTGGTGTGAACTCGAAGCTAAATTCATCACTCAGCTGTCACTGCCATTGATCTTGCTCTCATCACATCTTATCTAGAATGCCTTGGCTGCCTTCTAACTAGTGTCTGCTCTGGTCTCTTCCACCCTCAACACTGCCTTCTGAGGGATGTTTCTGGAATACAATGCAGTGTGGATGGAGAAGTCTTGAGGCTACTATAAGAATAAGACTGAAAGCCAAG
>NW_011488932.1:26380-27011 GCF_000754665.1 Bison bison bison
CTCTGGAGGGAACCAACCGTAGAATAACTGAGGCAGAAGATAGGATAAGTGATATGGGAGATAGAATGGTGGAAATAAATGAAGCAGAGAGGAAAAAAGAAAAAAAAGAATTAAAAGAAATGAGGACTTCCTCAGATACCTCTGGGACAATGTCAAATGCCCCCACATTCAAATCATAGGAGTCCAAGAAGAAGACAAAAAGAAAGGCCGTGAGAAAATACTTGAGGAAATAATTGTTGAAAACTTCCCTAAAATGGAGAAGGAAATAGCACCCAAGTCCAAGAAAACCCATAGGGTCCCAAACAGGATAAACCCAGGGCAAAACACCCCAAGACACATTTTAATCAAGTTAACAAAGATCAAACACAAAGAACAAATATTAAAAGCAGCAAGGGAAAAACAACAAATAACACACAAGGGGATTCCAATAAGGATAACAGCTGATCTTTCAATAGAAAATCTTCAGGCCAGAGGGAATGGCAGGATATACTTAAAGTGATGAAAGAGAAAAACCTCCAACCTAGATTACTGTACCCAGCAAAGATCTCATTCAAATATGAACGAGAAATCAAAAGCTTTACAGACAAGCAAAAGCTGAGAGAACTCAGCACCACCAAACCAGCTCTCCAAC
>NW_011488932.1:27111-27691 GCF_000754665.1 Bison bison bison
TCATTGTCAAAATCACAATGCAGAGATGCTGGTTGCTCTTCAGTTCATACTAAACTTAATCTTGCTTAATAATTTAGGATGTTAGTTTTTATTCCTTTTTCTTCAAGTCTCCTGTTATGGCATGACCTCCAATCTTACTCCCTGGAATAGGCATTGTATGATTGGAATTCAGTATTCTGATAAATATGAGGTCCCAGAGGCCCCTATATGTTATGTTGTTTTGGCTACTCTCAATACAAAACTGAGGGTACCTATGTTTTTCAAAAAGATGATATGGATGACTTGTAGAGTAGGCAGAATTTTGAGACGGCTCCTGGTATGGGCAGAATTGTGTCCCCTCCTGCCCCAAATTCGTATGTTGATGTTCCAATGTCTAGTACCTTACTACAGTATTTGCGGGAAAGTTCTTTATAGTGGTGATTAAGTTAAAATTAGCACATTAGGGTGGGGCCCCTGATCCAATATGACTGGTGTCCTTGTAAAAAGAGAAAAAGACACCAAAGGTGCACACAGATGAAAGTCTGTATGAAGAGCAACCAAGAGGTCAGCCATCTGCAAGCCAGGAGAGAGGTCTCAGAGG
>NW_011488932.1:28210-28548 GCF_000754665.1 Bison bison bison
AGGGTGGTCAGGGCTGGTGTACTGGAATGACCCTGAGGGATGTGATGGGGAGGGAGGTGGGAAGGGGGTTCAGGATAGGGGACACATGTAGACCCATGGCTGATTCATGTCAATGTATGGCAAAACCCACTACAATATTGTAATTAGCCTCCAATTAAAATAAATAAAAATTAAAAAAAAAATCTCAAGTCAATTCAGGTGACCCCTTAAAAGGCTCTTCCTAGCAAAAGTGATTTCAAGTGTAAGAGGAATTCAACTTGACAGAGATTTTCTGCTGCTGGAATAGGTTATGTAGTCATGAATGTGGGTGGCCTATAGTAGTTAAGAGAAGGAAATGG
>NW_011488932.1:28648-30365 GCF_000754665.1 Bison bison bison
AGGGTCTTTTCCAATGAGTCAACTCTTCGCATGAGGTAGCCAAAGTATTGGAGTTTCAGCTTCAGTACCAGTCCTTCCAATGAACACCTGGGACTGATCTCCTTCAGGATGGACTGGTTGGATCTTCTTGCATTCCAAGGGACTCCCAAGAGTCTTCTCCAACATCACAGTTCAAAAGCCTCACTTATCAATAATCACCTTAAATGTAAATGGGTTGAATGCCCCAACCAAAAGGCAAAAACTGGCTGAATGGATACAAAAACAAGACCCCTATGTATGCTGTCTACAAGAGGCCTACCTCAAAACAAGGGACACCTACAGACTGAAAGTGAAGGGCTGGAAAAAGATATTTCATGCAAATGGAGACCAAAAGAAAGCAGGAGTAGCAACACTCATATCAGATAAAATAGACTTTGAAATAAAGGCTGTGAAATGAGACAATAAAGGACACTATATAATGATCAAAGGATCAATCCCAGAAGAAGATATAACAATTATAAATATATATGCACCCAACATAGGAGCACCACAATATGTAAGGCAAATGCTAACCAATATGAGACGGGAAATTAACAGTAACATAATAACAGTGGGAGACTTTAATATCCCACTCACTCCTATGGATAGATCAACTAAACATAAAACTAGCAAGGAAACACAAACTTTAAATGATACAATGGACCAGTTAGACCTATTTATAGGACATTTCATCCCAAAACAATGAATTTCACCTTTTTCTCAAGTGTACATGGAACCTTCTCCAGGATAGATCATGTCCTGGGCCATAAATCTAGCCTTGGTAAATTAAAAAAAATTGAAATCATTCCAAGCATCCTTTCTTATCATGATGTAGTAAGATTAGATGTCAACTACAGGAAAAAAATGTTATAAATACAAACATATGGAGGCTAACCAGCATGCTTCTGAAAAACCGACAAGTCACAGAAGAAAGCAAAAATGAAATAGAAATATGTATAGAAAAGAATGAAAATGAAAACACAACAACTGAAAACCTATGGGATTCAGTAAAAGCAGTGCTAAGGGGATGGTTCATAGCAATACAAGCTTACCTCAAGAAACAAGAGAAAAATCAAATAAATAATCTAACTCGACATCTAAAGCAACTAGAAAGAGAAGAAATGAAGAACCCCAGGATTAGTAGAAGGAAAAAAAATCATAAAAATTAGGGCAGAAATAAATGATTGAGAAACAAAAGAGACCATAGCAAAAATCAACAAAGGTAATACCTGGTTCTTTGAGAAGATGAATAAAATAGACAAACCATTATCCAGATTCATCAAGAAAAATAGGGAAAAGAATCAAATCAACAAAATTAGAAATGAAAATGGAGAAATCACAACAGACAACACAGAAATACAAAGGATCATAAGAGACTGCTGCTACTCCTGCTGCTAAGTCGCTTCAGTCGTGTCCGAATCTGTGCGGCCCCATAGACGGCAGCCCACCAGGCTCCTCTGTCCATGGGATTCTCCAGGCAAGAACACTGGAGTGGGTTGCGATTTCCTCCTCCAATGCATGAAACTGAAAAGTCAAAGTGAAGTCGTTCAGTTGTGTCCAACTCTTAGCAACCGCATGGACTACAGGCTACCAGGCTCCTCCATCCATGGGATTTTCCAGGCAAGAGTACTGGAGTGGGGTGCCACTGCCTTCTCCATAAGAAACTACTATCAGCAACTATATGCCAATAAAATGGATA
>NW_011488932.1:30465-33101 GCF_000754665.1 Bison bison bison
CAGACCCACCACAAGCACAGAAATCAAAACTGTAATCAGAAATCTTCCAGCAAACAAAAGCCCAGGACCAGACGGCTTCACAGCTGAATTCTACCAAAAATTTAGAAAAGAGCTAACAACTATCCTACTCAAATTCTTCCAGAAAATTGCAGAGGAAGATAAACTTCCAAACTCATTCTATGAGGCCACCATCACCCAAATACCAAAACCAAAGATGCCACAAAAAACAAAACAACAGGTCAACATCACTGATGAACATAGATGCAGAAATCCTTAAGAAAATTCTAGCAAACAGAATCCAACAACATAGTAAAAAGATTATACATCATGACTAAGTGGACTTTATCCCAGGGATGCAAGGATTCTTCAATATTCACAAATCAATCAATGTGATACACCACATTAACAAGTTGAAAGATAAAAACCATATGATTATCTCAGTAGGTGCAGAGAAAGCCTTTGAAAAATTTCAACATCCATTTATGACAAAAGCCTTCCAGAAAACAGGCATAGAAGGAACATACCTCAACATAATAAAAGCTATATATGATAAACCCACAGCAAACTGTATCCTCAATGGTGAAAAATTGAAAGCATTTCCCCTAAAGTCAGGAGCAAGACAAGGGTGAGATTTGGAAGTTTTAGCCACAGCAATCAGAGAAGAAAAAGAAATAAAAGGAATCCAGATTGGAAAAGAAGAAATAAAACTCTCACTGTTTGGAGATGACATGATCCTCTACATAGAAAACCCTAAAGACACCACCAGAAAATTGCTAGAGCTAATCAATGAATAGAGTAAAATTACAGGATATAAAATTAACACAGAGAACTCCCTTGCATTCCTATACACTAACAATGAGAAAACAGAAATAGAAATTAAGGAAACAATTCCATTCACCATTGCAATGAAAAGAATAAAATACTTAGGAATAAATCAACCTAAAGAAACAAAAGACCTATAGATAAAACACTGATGAAAGAAATCAAAGATGACACAAATAGATGGCAAAATATACCATGTTGGAAGAATCAACATAGTGAAAATGAGTATACTACCCAAAGCAATCTATAGACTCAATGCAATCCCTATCAAGCTACCAATGATAGTTTTTAGAGAACTAGAACAAATAATTTCACAATTTGTATGGAAGTACAAAAAAACCTTGAATAGCCAAAGCAATCTTGAGAAAGAAGAATGGAACTGGAGGAATCAACCTGCCTGACTTCAGGCTATACTACAAAGCTACAGTCATCAAGACAGTATGGTAATGGCATAAAGACAGAAATATAGATCAGTGGAACAAAATACAAAGCCCAGAGGTAAATCCACATACCTATGGACACCTTATCTTTGACAAAGGAGGCAAGAATGTACAATGGAGAAAAGACAATCTCTTTAACAAGTGATGCTGGGAAAACTGGTCAACCACTTCTAAAAGAATGAAATTTGAACACTTTCTAATACCTTAGACAAAAAATAAACTCAAAATGGATAAAGATCTAAATGTAAGACCAGAAACTATAAAACTCCTAGAGGAAAACAGGCAAAACACTCTCCGACATAAATCACAGGAGGGTCCTCTATGACCCACCTTCCAGTGTAATGGAAATAAAAGCAAAAATAAACAAATGGGATCTAATTAAACTTAAGAGCTTTTGCACAACGAAGGAAACTATAAGCAAGATGAAAAGACAGCCTTCAGAATGGGAGAAAATAATAGCAAACGAAGCAACTGACAAAGAATTGATCTCAAAAATATACAAGCAACTCATGCAGCTCACTTTCAGAAAAATAAACGACCCAATCAAAAAACAGGCCAAAGCACTAAACAGACATTTCTCCAAAGAAGGCATACAGATGGCTGACAAGCACATGAAAAGATGCTCAACATCACTCATTATCAGAGAAATGCAAATCAAAACCACAATGAGGTACCATCTCACGTCATTCAGAATGGCTGCTATAAAAAAGTAAACAAGCAATAAATGCTGGAAAGGGTGCAGAGAGGAGGGAATTGGCCCTCTTACACTGTCAGTGGGAATGCAAACTAGTACAGCCACTATGGAGAACAGTGTGGAAATTCCTTTAAAAACTGGAAATAGGACTGCCATAGGACCCAGCAATCCCTCTGCTGGGCATACACACTGAGGAAACAACAATTGAAAGAGACAAATGTATCCCAGTGTTCATCGTAGCACTGTTTACAATAGCCAGAACATGGAAGCAACCAAGATGTCCACTGGCAGACGAATGGATAAGAAAGCTGTGATACATACACACAATGGACTATTACTCAGCTATTAAAAAAGAACACATTTGAATCAGTTCTAATGAGATGGATGAAACTGGAGCCTATTATGCAGTGTGAAGTAAGTCAGAAAGAAAAACACTAGTAGAGTATATTAACGCATATATATAGAATTTAGAAAGATGTAACAACGACCCTATATGCAAGACAGCAAAAAAGACACAGATGTAGCAGTTTTTTGGACTCTGTGGAAGAAGGCGAGGGTGGGATGATTTGACGGAATAGCATTGAATCATGTATATTATCATATATGAAATAGATCACCAGTCCAAGTTCGATACATGAGACAGGGTGGTCAGGGCTGGTGCACTGGGATGACCCTGAGGG
>NW_011488932.1:33498-33669 GCF_000754665.1 Bison bison bison
GCAATTGGGGAAAACACAAGATTAGAAAACAAGAATCTGAGCTCAGCCATTTATTAGCCTCAGGAAAAAAAACACCTTTGGCCTCAGTTTCTCATCTGTTAAAAGGACATAGACACCCATTTTACCCACCTTATAAAATTGCTTTAAATATTAATAGAGATAATGAATGAC
>NW_011488932.1:33769-35316 GCF_000754665.1 Bison bison bison
GATTTAGGTGGGGGGAGGGTCAATAGAATACTAAAGCTGAGTTACTAGGTTCATACTCTTAAGTTCAATCAGAAAATTCCTTTCCCATACTTAACTTTTTATATATTAGTGTTTACTTTCTTCCCCAGACCTCTTTCATTTATTTGATATATTAGGCTTTCATGCAAGATTTCTTTTTGAAAAAAGAGTTTCACTATTTAGAAAAGAATTGAGAAAAACTTTTAAGTCAATTATTTCATTTATTTGCTAAGAGCTATCTTTGTGTGAGGCACTGTGTTGGGTATAAAGCAGGAGACACACAAATACAAACAATGCCTCTTATTTTTCTTGCTCACCATTGTATCCCCAGTACCTAGCACAAAGTTTGGCTCATTAAATGTTTGTTGGACAAATAAGTGAACAAATAAATGAATAACACTAATTATACTGAACTGTAATTATCCATTTATCTGCTTGATTTCCCCATTAGACAGTGAGCACATCAACAGCAGAAACCATGTTTTATTAATCACTGCATCAATGGAATCTCCTACATAACCTGTTGCACTGTAGGCATTTAAAGTTTGTTGAATGAATGAATACATAGCAGGTCTAAAATCTTGGCCATGACAACAAAACATAGTATATCTTGAAATAGAGCTGACAGTTACTGTTTTTTGATCTCATGCATACTGTACAAAACCATGAGGCCCCCTTTAAGAAGAATAAGACATTCTGAGTATTTGGGGACTGGCCAGAGTGGTGAGCTACAGCAACTACCTTCGGACTGTGATTTTATCTTTTCCTGTCTTGCCTCTTTGGCAAGTTTGATTGTCAGGGCTGCAGAAGAATTTGCTAGGCTGCTGTTTCCTACTTGGAAAGCAGTCAGATGAACTGGAATTGTAGCTGGCATCTGAAAGGGACACTGAAAAGGCCTTATGCCTTCTCTCCAGATGCAAATATCACTGAAAAGGTGAAGTCTCAAATCACCATTTCTCCACTCACAATGAGTAGCTTAGATAATCAGGTACCCTTCACCTGCTACCTGGTTTTACCTTGCTCTCATTGGAGGCCAGGAGTTGATTGAATTGTCACTCGCTGCAGAGGTAGGTGGGCAAACAAGGGACAATGGGCAACAGGAGCAGGGTGGAGGTCCAGACGCAGTGCTAAGGAGAGCTTTGTATAAAAGGTACCAGTTCTGAATCCAAGCTTCTGTTACTTCACGTTTTACCAAGAGTACATGGACTCAGTCAGTACACCAGCATGCCAATTTTCTCATCCAGGCTTTGACTGCCCTGATTGAAGCTACAAAGATATAAGGCATGGCTCTACTACCTCTATACTTTCTCATCATTTTAACCTACAGAAGATTTTCCCACTCTTTGGGGTTTGTATGAACCTTGTTCATACAGGGTTTGGGGTTTGTATGACTCTATCTCAGGAATCAAAGGGCTAAGCATTGAACTGTATGTAGCTGACCCTGCTAACTTCATGTTGATTATTTGTCACATTAGAAGTGAACACTTGTCTTATGTTTAATGGGGAAAGCAGAGACGTGCAATTGGGGA
>NW_011488932.1:35483-35786 GCF_000754665.1 Bison bison bison
AATTGCTTTAAATATTAATAGAGATAATGAATGACAAAGTCTACTGAGAAAATGACAAGTCTACTGCCTCTTGAGAAACATGTATGTAGGTCAGGAAGCAACAGTTAGAACTGGACATAGAACAGACTGGTTCCAAATAGGAAAAGGTATGTCAAGGCTGTATATTGTCACCCTGCTTATTTAACTTATATGCAGAGTACATCATGAGAAATGCTGGGCTGGAGGAAGCACAAGCTGGAATCAAGATTGCTGGGAGAAATATCAATAACCTCAGATATGCATATGACACCACCATTATGGCAG
>NW_011488932.1:35886-42086 GCF_000754665.1 Bison bison bison
AGCTTTAGCATCATTCCCTCCAAAGAAATCCCAGGGCTGATCTCCTTCAGAATGGACTGGTTGAATCTCCTTGCAGTCCAAGGGACTCTCAAGAGTCTTCTCCAACACCACAGTTCAAAAGCATCAATTCTTTGGCGCTCAGCTTTCTTCACAGTCCAACTCTCACATCCATACATGACCACTGGAAAAACCATAGCCTTGACTAGACGGACCTTTGTTGGCAAAGTAATGTCTCTGTTTTTCAATATGCTATCTAGGTTGGTCATAACTTTCCTTCCAAGGAGTAAGCGTCTTTTAATTTCATGGCTGCAGTCACCATCTGCAGTGATTTTGGAGCCCCCAAAAATAAAGTTAGCCACTGTTTCCACTGTTTCCCCATCTATTTCCCATGAAAAGCTATGCTCAAACAGAAATGGGTGAGAAATGATAAAGTCAAAAGCCAAATGGCTGGCCAAGTTTCTCCACTCTCCTGTTTTCATCATAATAAGCAATATATCCAGAAGGCAATTCATTGGTTAAATTGAACTAGAATTTACAGCATAATTAATCTGATACGTATTTAATGGTAAATGGTTGTTATGCTGCTGACTTCATTTACAGAAATGAACATAATTGGAATTGCTTTAGACAGTAATATCTGTTTCTAACCTATTTCTGAGGTTAGCTAGAGACATCTGTCTCTTATTCTGCTTTTTTTTAAAAAAACTCAAGACTCCTTTAATTTGATCCCATATTATGGCAGCACAGACTAATATAACAACCACTTGAAAGTGAAAGTGTTAGTCACTCAGTCGTGTCTGACTCTTTGTGACTTCATGGACTGTAGCCTCCCAGGCTGCTCTGTCCATGGAATTCTCCATGCAAGAATACTGGAGTGGGTTGCCATTTTCTTCTCCAGGGGATCTTCCCAACCCAGGGATTGAACCTGGGTCTCCCACATTGTGGGCAGACTCTTTACTGACTGAGCCACCAGGGAATATATTGTGGCATATTATGGCAGATATTATGGCATATTATGGCAGTCTAGACTAGTAAAACAACCACTTAGCTGGTCTCTGCCTGAATTGTCCCTATCTTCCATGGTTCTTAAATTATAATGCTCTTTTACTCAAAAACTGTGGACGGCTTCCTTGTGTCTTCTAAAATCTGACCCCATCTGATATTTCCTGCCTAATCTCTTTTTTTTGTACATTTATTTTTAATTGGAATAGATTTGTTTTCAATGTGGTGTTGGTTTCTGCTATACAACAACGTGAATTAGCCATAAGTATACATATATTCCTCTCCCTCTTTAGCCTCCCTCCTACCCTTTCCCACCCCTATAGGTCAACACAGAGCATCGAACTGAGCTCCCTATGTTATATAGCAGCTTCCCACTAGCTATCTGTTTTATGCATGGTAGTGTACATGTGTCAGTGCTACTTTCTCAATTCGCCCCACCCTCTCTTTCCCCTGCTGTGTCCACAAGCCCATTCTCTATACCTCCTGCCTGATCTCTTACTATCTCCCTGCTAACACCCTTTCCTCTAGACACATAGACAGATTGTTATTTTATGAGCATATTTTTATTTTTCCAAATTTTGCATAGTATATCTGTGCCTCCACCTAGAATCCCAAAGTGCAGATCAAAAAGCCTTCCTATAAAGTGGAAAGAATTCTGGGCCAGCCGGTGGTAGGTTTGGATATTGGTTGTAGTTCTGCAATTAACTTGCTATGTGTAAGCCAATTCACTTCTCTGTGACTCACCTTTCTAGGTATCTAAGTTTCTTTCCAATTTGAAAAGTTAAAAAAAATCATTGAGTAGCAAATTAATCATACCTGTTTTCAAGGTCTAATTCAAGCTCATGACTTATAATAGGCTCTCCCTGATGTGAACTTCCGCAGTGCTTCCTTGCCCTCATGATTAGGAGATGGCTGTTTACCTCTAGTCTCACCTGCCCTGCCAAAGGAAGAAAAGAGTAATCTTTGTCTCAGCATTCCCAGTAAGTCCTGAGATTTTCTCTGACAAATCTACTGAATCAGTAACTTCGGTCAGGGGAGTATGAGGAACTTCTTGGCTTCAACCCCGGTCACATGCTCTACCCTTTAAGGCTACATGTGAGCTGAAGTTGAGAAGGGGAATATCAGTACCATTGCCAGAAGAAGGGCAAATGGATCTTGGAGAGGCAAATGTCCACAATTCTATCCCATTGTATTTGTTTCACACTGCATTATATAGTGGTTACTTGTGTGTGTGCCTTATTATCTCATCTCATTCATTCAGCACATATTTTTGAGCAACTATTGTATGCCAGAGCCTCCCTGGTGGCTCAGTTGGTAAAGAATCTGCCTGAAATGCAGGAGACCTGGGTTTGATCCATGGGTTTGGAAGACCCCATGGAGAAGGAAATGGCAACCCACTTCATTATTCTTGTCTGGAGAATTCCATGGACAGGGCAGTCTGGCAGGGCTACAGTCCATAGGGTCACAAAGAGTCAGATATAACCGAGCAACTAACACACACACACATTGTATGCCAGGCATGGCATTGTTAGGGATTTGATGGTGAAAAAGACTCAGTGCCTAACCCTGTGGCATTTATATTGCAGTGGGGAAAACAAGCAGATAATAAACAATTGTCAGTTGTAATAAGTTCTCTGAAGAAAACAAAACAGGATGCTGAGAAAAAGAATAAAGGGAAGATTAGGTAGGAGGCTCAAGGTCTTTCTGAATTGATAATAATGAAAAGGAGCCATCTAGAGAAAGACTGGAGTTAACGGCATTCTAGACAGAGGGAAAGGAAAATGCAAAGGTACTAAGGAAAGAACAAGCTTGGTGTGTTGAATGAATAAAGAAGATGGGAGTGCCAGTGTACAGTGACAAGACTGGCCCAAAATGAGTTGGGAGAGGCAAGCCGAGTAATGTAAAGCCTTAGGGGCCATGGGATGTCCACTTGTCTGCCAACATCTTGAGAACAAGATGATGTCTTATTTATTTCTGTAACCCACAACCCCTTTTTCAGTGCTTGGTATGTATAAGTGTTTCTTAAAGGCTTATTGCAAAACAGAGTGAATGTTGTTTGGGACTTTTTTCTCTGTGTGGTTTGAAATAAGGGTGTTTATTTCTTATTGTAAATCCTCAAGCAAGAAACACTTTCAGTTATTTACCTTGGCTATTGGTTGTAAAGAAGCTACTTTTCAGTCTTCTTCTCTATCATGGTCTCCATGCTCTTGGCTCTTCCAAAAGTCTCCCCAGTCAACACTTTGTCTCTTGGAAATCATGTTTTGCTCTTGGGGTGAAGGTAAGGTTTTAATCATGAAAGTTTTTCATGAAGTATCATTGGCATTTTGGTGTTAAGAAGTAGCCAGTGATACAGTCAGATAAGAAATACTGTGATAGTTTAAAAAATACCAAGGAAAACATTTAAGGTAGAACATAAACTAGTGAGGATAGGAGTGTTTGAGAAAGCAGGCTTGAGAAAATTCCCATGAGCTTGAGTAACCAGGGTGGCATACGTTCCTTCATGTGAGTCCTTTAGAAAAAGAATACTCAGTGCAGGTAACATTCCAGAAATCATTCAGAAAAGCTACAGTTGCTCTCTGCTCAGGGAAGTTCAGCTCTGGTAAGGACACCTGAAAACAGCCATGGTAGCATGGCTTTTAACTGATGCCTATGTGAAATTAGGAAACTGAATTTCATAGTTTCTCAGGCACAACCTGACTTATATTATCTTCTATATCATTGTAGCTTTAACTCTCTTTTGTGTCTCTGGCTAGGGGTATTTTCTCATCCTTGTTTGGTGGAAAAGACGGGATTTCCCCTTAATCTGGAAATTAGATGCATATATATTTCTCCTTGTTGTCATTTACATATAGGTAGTTCTAAAAAGAAGCTCTTGTTTTAAAATTCAGGAGTCCCTCTAAATTACAAAGGCCTTCCCTTGAATTGCAATCTGTTAGCTGTGCTCCTAAATTAGGAATTAAAAAATGTGGTATCTGTGGTTTGTGAGTTTGGGGGTATATGGGTGTGTGGGGAGTGAGAAAGAAAGGCTGTAAGAAGGAGTTCATAGAAGAAGCAGATCCATTCTCTAGCCCTTTCTATCACCTATATGTTCCTGAGAAGTAAATATACAGCAAATGAGGAGGTGGCTGTAGAGGTTCCTTCAAACATTTCCTCTAATCATCAAATGTTCGTTGAGTGCCTACTATGGGTTTTCATATGAAAAAACAGAGAGAATTTGTATGAGCAGCAGGAAACATTTACCTACTGAGAGCAAAAAGTTGATGTCAAGTTGTTAATGTAGCTAAATATAAAATGACACCCTATTTGATTCTACTTGGAAAGTTCCTGTTGTGATGTATGCTTGAGAAAGCATGCTCTCAACCAGTCGGTCTAAAACTACTGTTAGCCATATCCCCACATTTACCATGCATCCAACAAGCTAGAAGTGGAGAATACATTGTAATATTTCAGAAGAATTGCCAGCATAAGTGGGCCTACTTACCAGGCTCAACTCTAAGGGATTTCACCAGCAGTGCATATAATCATGGATGGATGGTTACTAAAAGGCCCAGATGAAGTCAAAGGGATAAAGCTCTACCCAAAGCTCTGGAGATAGAGCTCTACCAAGATTTGCTGTGTCTCTGTGGAGATGCGAGTGGTGACTGCAGAAGAAATGGACATGGTCCTACCCAGCCACAGCAAGGCTGCAGCTGAGCTATGTTATTTCATTCATTCATTTCACATAAATTGATCACTCATTATATGCCAAGCACTAGGATAGGTGCTAGGAATGTGGAGATGGATAGACATGCTACACTTACAAATGCATTTGTGGGAAATGGTTACTTGAATACATCATTGCAATGTGAAATGTCAAAAAGTCAAAGTACAGTGACAATAGGAGTAGGGAAAAGGTGCAAGGATGAGATGAGGAAAATAACCAAATACAGTGGTGATTTAGCTCTGTGAGGAAAGAAAGGAGTCTAGTTCTGTTTTATTCACCACTGTACCTCTGTCATTTTCCAAGAATGATGTTGGACTCCTCTGTAGTTCATTCATTCATTTATCCATCTGTCTGGCCTATTCTGTGCCAAATTCTACACAAGGTACCATAAAGATAAATATAGTCTCTGCCTTTGGAGAACTCACAGTATAATGAGAAAGAAAAGCTACTGAACAAATATTTAGACAGATCATTGAGATAGCATTGTGGATACCGGACTACAGGCATACCTCTGGAGATGACTGCAGCAGATGAAAGATGCTAATGTCCTAAACTGAGGCAGAATATTAGGAATGAGTATAAACAAAAGATAAACATGATTCTTAGAACATGTAAATGATGTTGTGAAGTGAATGATTGGAGTAGTTGTATGGGGATGGTGAGAAGGAAAAAAACTGAGGTTGAATGAATTCTAGGTTTCTAGCTTGGGTGATTGGATATTGTTATTAATATAGAGAGAAATTATTATAAAGGAAAAACAAATCTGGGGCAAGAGATAGAGAATGTTAACAGTTCAATTACAGATTTTGATGTTTTCATAAGATAACTAGGTGTGCCGCCCACCAAGCCTTTAGATAGTTGAGTCTCAATCTGAGGAAATGCATCTGAACTAGGGATAAAGATATAGGAGTCTTTAGCCTATGTGTTATAGTTAAATCTGTCTGTGTGAATGAGATCACCCAAGAAGGCTATGTAGCATGAGAAGAAAACCTGAGGAAATAAATAGCAATGCATAAATGTTGAGAAAAGAGGAGAAGCAGTGGAGGACACTAAGGAAATCTCCATATTCAATACTCTCCACAAAATGTTCTTTCACTCTGGAAAAAGAGATAGGAAAGTATAGCTAGTGGGAGCCATTGATTTTCTGCATAACTTGGGGTTCAGCATCGCTGTTAATGTGCAGTTCATGCCTCAGTGTGTGCCAGTGCTTCAGCCCTCCCTCACAGTCCACCATAACTGACTCTGACTCTCACCGTTGTGAATTTTGTGGGGAGACTGGTTGAACCTGGAGTCCAGCCCTGAAAAATTTTCTGATTGAAGGTTTCTTTTTTCACGCCACAAATGTTGTTTTCCCCTGGAAAATAAATCTCAAAAGGGAGATGATGGGAAGAAGAAACTGACTCTAGCAGAAGAAGGGAGAGGGTGGGAAGATTTGGGAGAATGGCATTGAAACATGTAAAATATCATGTATGAAACGAGATGCCAGTCCAGGTTC
>NW_011488933.1:0-302 GCF_000754665.1 Bison bison bison
TACAGTTCCTCAGGCCAGAAGTCCCAAATCAAGATGTTGGCAGTTGGTTCCTTTTGGTTGCTCTGAGGGGGAATCTGTTCCATGCCTCTCTCTTAGCTTCTGCTGGCAAGACTTGTTGTTACTTGGATTATGGGTGCATCGCTTCAGTCTTCACCATTTTCACATGGTGTTTTCCCCTCCACTTGTGTTTCTGTGTGTCTGCTTCTTTTCTTGTAAGAGCACCATTCTTTGGATTTAGGGCTCGCCTTGGTGTAGTATGGCTTCATCTTAACGTAACTAATTACATCTGTAAAGACTCTATT
>NW_011488933.1:4563-5561 GCF_000754665.1 Bison bison bison
CCAACACCACAGTTCAAAAGCATCAATTCTTCAGTGCTCAGCTTTCTTCACAGTCCAACTCTCGAATCCATACATGACCACTGGAAAAACCATAGCCTTGACAAAACAGATCTTTGTTGGCAAAGTAATGTCTCTGCTTTTGAATATACTATCTAGATTGGTCATAACTTTTTTTCCAAGGAGTAAGTGTCTTTTAATTTCATGGCTGCAGTCACCATCTGCAGTGATTTTGGAGCCCCCCAAAATAAAGTCTGACACTGTTTCCACTGTTTCCCCATCTATTTCCCATGTTTGTTTTAGGGCCTGTGGTATTCCTGGGGTAAATCAAGAGCTCCTCAACAATCATTGTGTTATCTGGGCCTCTGAAAGAAGGCCCCATGGGATCTGCCCCTCATTACCTCTCTTATCGGATTTCCTGGTTCTCCCTCCATCAAGCTGTGATAGTCACATAGCCTTCCTCACTGTTGTCATACACACTATACCGAGCACCACTCCCTAATTTTTCCACTGGCCTTACCTCTGTCTGGGATTCTTTCCCAGATAAGCATCCCCTCTAGGCTTTTGCTCAAATGTCACAAACTTAGAAAGAACTTCCTTGACCACTCTTTCTAGATATGATCCCTGCTCTCTATTTCACTATCCCAGTTAAATTTTAATCACAGCAGTTACGAACACCTGATAAATTACTTATCTTTTAGGGTTGTATGATCCAAGTACAATGTAAGTTCCATGAAGCCGAGGTTGACTTTCTCTTTCCTAACACACATAGTTGTGCTCGATACATACTTTGGAGAGAATGAATGAATGAATGACGGAATGAATTAACAAATTTAAACTTGCTGAGAGAGGCACAGCTAGACAGGCTGAGGATTCTGCTAGGGAACATATTCAGGGATGACAAGATGGTGACGAAGTCATGGTCTTTATCTCACCTATGCGGTGTTTGTGGGTCCCCTTGGAGATGATCCCTTTCCGAACAGAATGGAAGGGCTTGTTGT
>NW_011488933.1:9046-10206 GCF_000754665.1 Bison bison bison
GGTGTGGAAGTCAAGGGCAAGGGATGGTTCTGCATAGATTGTGAGGAGGACCTTTTTGTGGAGGAAGGATCACTTATATGCACTGGCATTCATCAACTCGGCAAATACATAAGAATGCTGAGAGCCACGTCTCATTTTTGGAAAAGGGAATTTCCAATATGGAAAGGAAGTAAACTAGAACAAATTCTGAGGAATTCTACTGGAATTAAAGGTCTCCATGCAAACTCGTAGTTTTCAATATGTGTGCATATGTAGCTAGATTGACATATAACTATAGCTGTGTGTAATATGTGTGAGTGTGCGTGTGATTGTGTACACGAATATATTCCCAAGTTCCTGAAAACAGCAACATTCCAATGGCAATAATTACACCTATCCCTAGATCCTAGCTTCTGAATACCATTCACCACTAAATTATGGGTTCCCAGGCTGAGGAGGGAAAGGATAAATGAGCCTAGTTCACCTTGTCATGTCACTAATAAGGGAAAGTTCAAGAATGATGGGGAGATGTCAGAGGGACACAGAATGTAGCTTGAGGGCTCTCTCACTGGAAAAACTCATGACTCTTATTTTTTCCACCTTTTTTGAGGTACTATTGACATATAACCATATAACTTTACATCTCAAACTTGCATGTTTAAGATGCCAATGTAATACAATGTAATGCATGTAATACATGAATATTTGGCAAAACGATTACAACAGGGTTAGTTAGCGCTCTATCCCCTCACATAATCCTTTTTAAAAATTGCTGAGGAAATAACATTTCAGATCTACCCTCTTAGATTTCACTATGTTATAAAGTTTTGTTAATTATAGTCACCATGCTATATATTGGATCCCCATAACTTATTCATCTCATATCTGGAAATGTGTACCTTTTACCCAACATTTTTTCCAGGCCCTGGAAACCAACATTCTAAACTGCATTTCTGTGAGGTTGACTTTTTTAGATTCCACATACAAGTGAGAATATACAATATATATCTTTCTCTCCTTCACTTATTTCACTTAGCGTAAAGCCTTCAAAGTCCATTCGTGTTGTTGCAAAAAGCAGAATTTTCTTTGTGACTGAATAACATTCCATTATATATGTCACCATATTTTTATTAATTTATTTTAATTGGAAGATAATTACTTTACAATATTGTGATGTCTTT
>NW_011488933.1:14180-14949 GCF_000754665.1 Bison bison bison
GATTTTGGGACCCAAGAAAATAAAATCTGTCACTGCTTCTGCTTTCCCCCCTTCTATTTGCAGTGAAGTGATAGGACCAGATACTGTGATCTTAGTTTTTTAAATGTTGAGTTCTAAGCCAGCTTTTTCACTCTCCTCTTTTACACTTATTAAAAGCTTGTTTAGTCATTCTTCACTTTCTACCATTAGATTGGTATCATCTGCATATCTGAACTTGTTGATATTTCTCCCAGCAATCTTGATTCCAGCTTGTGAGTCATCCAACCCAGCATTTCAATGATGTACTCTGTGTATAAATTAAATAACCAGAGTGACAATATATAGACTTGTCATACTCCTTTCCCAATTTTAAAGCAGTCAGCCATTTCATCTATGGTTCTAACTATTCCTTCTTGACCTGCATAAAGGTTTCTCAGGAGACAGGTCAGGTAGTTTGGAACTCCCCTATGTTTAAGAATTTTCAACCTTTGTTCTGATCCACACAGGTTGAGGCCTTAGTGTAGTCAATGAAGCAGAAGTAGATGTTTTTCTGGGATTCCCTTAGTTGCCCCATGATTTAATGGATGTTGGCAATTTGATCTTTGATTCCTCTCCCTCTTCGAAACCTAAGTTGTATATCTGGAAGTTATCGGTTCCCATACTGTTGAAGCCTAGCTTGAAGGAGTTTACCAGCCAGGAGGCTTCAGAAATTGGGGACAATCTAAGTGGAGAAGTTAGGAAATTGGAGGGTGTGAAGGAAGCCTGATAAGAGAGACAAGAAAAGGAAGCT
>NW_011488934.1:0-302 GCF_000754665.1 Bison bison bison
GTTGGTGATGGACAGGGAGGCCTGGCCTGCTGTGATTCATGGGGTCGCAAAGAGTCGGACACGACTGAGTGACTGATCTGATCTGATCTGATTCAAGGTTTTGAGTTTTCCATGCTTCCCACTCCAAGGATCTATCATGTTTTTATCACAATTTTCTATTTTATTCAAAAGCCAAAACAACTATATTTCTTCATGCCAATTAGGACAAGTTTAAACTACCAGTGTGCTTAGTTGCTCTGTCATGTCTGACTTTGCAACCCCATGGACTGTAGCCCACCAGGCTTCTCTGTCCATGGTGATTC
>NW_011488934.1:4226-5241 GCF_000754665.1 Bison bison bison
GAGAATCCCAGGGATGGTGGAGCCTGGTGGGCTGCCATCTATGGGGTCTCACAGAGTCGGACACGACTGAAGTGACTTAGCAGCAGCAGAGACCTAGATAATTTCTTGCAGTGCATTTTGATGCTTTGATTCCACAATTTTGTGGTAATGGAGATGAGGATAATTTCTATGCTTTTTAGCTCCCCAAACCATTGCAGAACACATTCTGAAATTTCCCAGATGATGGAAGTTAAAGTTTCATTAATTTGAGAGTTGTGAAATAGTGCCTAGAGGGCATGCAGCGCAGTTAGTAAAATAATAAATCTCCAGTGAAAGTTTACTGTCTTCCTCAAAAGAAGGCCTAGAGTTAATAGTTCTGTTCTTGCTCCATGAATATCTGTAGTGCTGGGTCTTTTTTATTTTCCTGATGCTTGGTTAGTACCATAGAGTGAAATATGAAGATTATTGAATGAGAAATTGAGTCATGAACTGATTTGACTATTCCATATATACATTTGACATTTGGCCAAAATAAGGAAAATAAGTGATCGGGACTCTGTGTTAGATAATTCTTCACAGGAGAAAGAATATGGGAAATGATTCCATTTTTATCTATTATAAAGTCTTAGCCTTAGATTGGGAAAATTTCTCCGAAGAATAAGATAATAAATTTAATTTAACAAATACCTGAGTGCCTAATATGTGCCAAAAAGGAGGCTTGGGAGAATGCAAATATGAATTAGAGGAGAACTTTACTTTTGAGAAGATCTCAGTACAGCCAGAATGACAATGAGACAATATCACATTTTTTTTTCCCACACAATTCAGTGTGGTAATAATCTTGGAAAGCACAGTGAAATCATTTATGAATTCATTTCCAGTGCATTAACTAAAAACTATACCCAGAAGAAAGGATTCAATATTCCTTTAAAGGATCAGGTAAATTTCATTTTTTTCAGAGTTTTCTCTTTCCTTCAAAGTCCACACTCCATTTTTTTTTTTAACTGTGGTGTTCGGTACTGCCTAAAATATATAC
>NW_011488934.1:8214-10121 GCF_000754665.1 Bison bison bison
TTGTATGACTGAAACTTTATATACATTGAACAGCTATTTCCCATTTTCCCTTTTCTCCAGCCCCTGGCAACCCCTAGCTCCTGGCAAAACTACCCCTAACCCCTTAGCCACTAGCCCCACGCCCCTGGCAACACTCTGCTTCCATGAGTTTGACTATTTTAGATTCCTCATGTAAGTGATATCATGTAGTATTTGTCTTTCTGTATCTGGTTTATTTCACCTAAGATAATATCCTCCAGGTTCATCCATGTTATTGCAAATGACAGGATTCCCTTCTATTGTAAGACTGAATATTCCCTTGTTTATGTGTGTGTATACACACACATCATCATCATCTTCTATATCCATTCTTTTCGTTGATGGATATTTAGGTTGCATGGTGGATGATGTATGGATAATGCTAGTGTGGATAATGTTTCCATGAACATGAAAATGTAGTTGCCTCTTCAAGATCCTGGTTGCAGTTCTTTTAAATATATACCCAGAAGTGGGATTATTGGCTCATATGTCAGTTCTATTTTCAAGCTTTTCAGGACTTTCCATGTCACTTTCCATAGTGGCTGCACTAGTTTACATTCTCATCAACATTGTACAAGGGTTGTCTTTTCTCAACATCCTCCAACAGTTGATATTTTTTTTAAATAATAGCCAATATAAATAACAGGTGTGAGATGATATCTCGCTGTGGTTTTGATTTGCATTTCCCTGATGATTATATACCTGTTGACCATTTGAATGTTTTCTTTAGAGAATTGTCTATTCACACACTTTTCTCATTTATTAATGTTGTTATTTGATTTTTACCATTGAGTTCTAAGAGTCTCATATACTTTGCATATTGACCCTGCATCAGATATATGGTTTGCAAATATTTTCTTCCATTGTACAAATTGCCTTTCATTTTGTTAACTGTTTCTTTTCCTGTGGATAAACTTTTTGTTTGATGTAATCCTACTTACCTGTGTCAGCTTTCATTCCCTGTACTTTCGGCATCATATTCAAGAAATCACTGCCAAAGCCAATATAAAGAAAGTTTTCCTTTCTGCTTTCTTCTGGGAATTTTATGGTTTCAAGTCTTGCATTTTAGTTTTGATCCACTTCGTCTTACATTTTAGTTTTGATCCACTTCGACTTCATTTTTGTGTATAAGATAAGCGTTCAGTTTCATTGTTTTACACACAGATACCGAGTTTTGCCAAAATGTCAAAATATCTGATTAAACCTATTATATATTGGTTTGTCATCCTATAGAAGGATAATAGAAGTCACATATCCTTTAATTCCCATGTGTAAATATTCTTATCTTTTATACTGCTCCAGTCAAAGAAACATTCATTCTTAATATTTTTTATCAGTTATGTTCTTTTTTTCTATTTAAAGATAAAACATCAATATTTTTCTGTTTACCACAAAGAATAAGGTTGGGAGATTCTAAGTTTAAAACTTTATGATCGAAATTTTATATGTCTGTTCCTCTTGTCTCAACATCTTATAGTATTTCAAATAAGGTAGCCCATTTCAACAAGAAATTAGTGGAAAACAATAGATTATTTTATACTCTGATTTATTAGATTATTTGTTCCTTTCCAATTGGGATGTCCTTTATTTATCTTTCTTTCTTTATGAACTGGCTAGAAAACCCAGTGCTGTGTTGAATAAGAGTGGTGATAACTGATATCTTTGACTTGTTTCTGAACCTAGAGGGAAAGCAGACAAGTTTTGTCCCATTTAGAATGATGTTAAATGTAGGTTTCCTGGTAAATGCTTTATATCAAGGTGAAACACTTTCCCTCCATTCCTAATTTGTTGAGAACTTTTATTATGAATGAGTTTTGTCAAAAGCTTTGTCTGCTTCAATTGATACAATCATATGATTTATCTTTTTTAGCCTATTGAAATGGTGGATT
>NW_011488934.1:12774-14622 GCF_000754665.1 Bison bison bison
GTGTTTATTTTAATTTTCATTTTATAAAATTTAAATTTATTTATTTTAATTAGAGGTTAATTACTTTACAATATTGTATTGGTTTTGCCCCAAACCACCCACTAGTGGAAAGCAACATGTTTGAATAGAAAGAACAATGGATTAGGAATTAGAAAATATAATTTTAGCAATATCTCTTGCTGACTAATCATACCACTTTAGTAAGAAACAGTGCTACTGAATTTCAATTTTCTAATCAGTTAAAAAAGTATATTCAGTAATATCAGTCTTGTTCTCTTCAAGGCTGTTCTGATATTTCAAATGAAGTCATGTCAAAGAAAACATTTAGAAAATGTAAATAAAGGTATAGGTATAAAGACAGAATTTTACCATTACTGCATTACCAACTACAGCTCCTTCTTTAAAAGTTATCAAAACAGCTGAGTCTTCAAAGAAGTTAACTCATAGACACCATAGTCACTGACAATTTAAACAATGAAGACATTCTAAGATTTGTACAGGTAATTTGGATTTATAAATTTAGCAGTCTTGCAGATTTATAGATCTTAAAATCATAGACTCTAACAAGAAAGGACTTTCAAAATTATGATATCCCTCTGCAGCATTCTTGACTTCTCATCTTCCACTGCAGGCTCAAGTATATAGAGTAAAAGAGAGTTTATTTCCTTAAGTAAATATTAGAAAAAAGTTTCTTTATACTGACCCGAAAACTATACATCTTCTTTCACTTGGGGTTCTGGCTTTCTTGAAGACCACACAGGATAATTCTAATCACTTTTCTCCATGACAGCTTTTCAGATATTTAAAAGTAGCTTTCAAGGCTATCTACTTTTGTTTATTCCAAGTTAAACGTTTGGTATTTCTTCAGATGCTTCCTATGTTCCCAGTTTAGGTCATAAGGAAGCTATTGCACTGATCAAGAGGAGAGACAGTGAGAACCTAACCTAGGGTACTTACTCTGGGTATGAAGAGGAAGGATCAGTGCAAAAATATGTTATGGAACTTGAAGCAATAGTACTTGAAAAACAATTAATTTTGTGTGACAAAGAAGGATTCAAAGATAAAACTGAAGTTTCAAGCCTAAACCAATGGGACAATATTAAGTAGGATGATACTGACACAGCATGAATTAAAATATTAGAAAGAAGAGTTTTAGAGAGGAGGAGCTAAGCTGATTTTTAGAAGCATAGCTTTAGATGCTAAAAGATAAAGAAATGGGTAATGCTAGGTTTTAGAACGTAGATTTAGAACTCAAGAGACTATAGACATGGAAAACAAAGTATTTGAGACTGATTGGCAAAAATAAGTATGCAAAATAGATCAGTTATAGCACAGTGGCAAACTAGAGAATAGTTTGCTCAATTTGAATGCTTAACAAACATCCTGTAATTCATGTTTGGTGTAGAGACTGCCAGTTTATATGTTATCTATAGAAAAGAGAGCTAAGAAAAAATACTCCCAGAAAACATACATCTTGCTTGGGAGGAAATGAGAGCAGAAAAGCGTACTGTATCATGCATGAGACTGAGAGGGAAGGGAACAGCTGGGAGAGTAAACAGAATGGCAACAGCCAGGAGGGTGTCAACATTGTAAATCAACTATACTCCAGTAAATTTAAAAAAATGCACATACTACTATATGTAAAATAGATAACCAACAAGGACCCACTGTATAACACAGAGGACCATGTACTCTGTAATAATCTATATGGGAAAATAATCTGAAAAAGAATAGATATGCATAATGAACTCACTTTGCTGTACACATGAAACTAACACAACATTGTAAATTGACTATACTCCAATATAAAATTAAAAACAAATAAGTTAAATTTAAGGCAGACGACAA
>NW_011488934.1:18176-19023 GCF_000754665.1 Bison bison bison
GTCTTTGTGCCAGTACCATACTGTCTTGATGACTGTAACTTTGTAGTATAGTCCGAAATTAGGAAGGTTGATTCCTCCAGTTCCATTCTTCTTTATCAAGATTGCTTTGGCTATTCTGGTTTTTTATTTTGTGTTTCCATGCAAATTGTGAAATTATTTGCTCTAGTTCTGTGAAAAATACCATTGGTAGCTTGGTAGGGATTGTGTTGAATCTATAGATTGCTTTGGGTAATATAATCATTTTCACTATATTGATTCTTCCAATCCAAGAAAATGGTATATTTTTCCAGCTATTTTTTTGTCATCTTTGATTTCTTTCATTAGTGTTTTATAGTTTTCAGTATAAGGTCCTTATTTTCCTTAAGTAAATTTATTCCTAAATATTTTATTCTTTTTGTTGCAATGGTGAATGTGATTGTTTCCTTAATTTCTCTTTCTGATTCTGCATTGTTAGTATATAGGAATGCAAGTAATTTCTGTGTATTAATTTTATATCCTCCAACTTTACTAGTAGCTCTAGTAGTTTTCTGGTGGCATCTTTAGGGTTTTTTATGTAGAGGATCATGTCATCAGCAAACAGTGAGAGTTTTAATTCTTTTTTTCCAATCTGGATTCCTTTTTATTTCTTTTTCTTCTCTAATTGTTGTGGCTAGGACTTCCAAAACTATGTTTGATAGTATTGGTGAGAGTGGGCACATTTGCCCTGCTCCTAATTTTAGAGGAAATGCTTTCAATTTTTCACCTTGAAGGATAATGTTTGTTGTGGGTGTGTTGTACATGGCTTTTATTAGGTTGAGATATGTTCCTTACATGCCTACTTTCTGGAGAGGTTTTTTTTTTTTTTTTA
>NW_011488935.1:0-302 GCF_000754665.1 Bison bison bison
CTGAGCCTTCAGCAAGTCAGTCTTTTTGCTGGTGAAGGATCTTGCCTCAGTGTGGATGACTGCTGACTGATCATTGTGGGTGGTTGCTGAAGGTTGGGATGACTGTGGCAACTTCTTAAAGTAAGACAACAATGAAGTTTGCTGCATCAGTTGCGATGTCTCTGATTTTAAAGGCTAATGGTCAGAGGTAGCTGATTTTACCCAGACCAAGAAATTGTGGATCTTCTTCTTTTCCTCTTTAGGTTGTCTGCCTCTGTCTATCCCTGCCATTTCTCCTCTTTGTGGCTATTGTCATTGTAACA
>NW_011488935.1:402-1474 GCF_000754665.1 Bison bison bison
AAGATGATTTTAATAACTGCTATCATCAGATTTGGTAGCTAGATGCAACCATCTTCATCACAGGTATATAACAGCTATGGGGTCTAGTTGGCTATGTTCGTAGGACAGGGCACCTTTTCTCTCTCAACACTGTTGAATGGACATTGCCAACTTCGACCCTGACTTATCTTTTTTGGTTTCTGTGTTTACATGATGACTATCTGTTTCTGTGGATACCGCATTTCCTTTAGCTATTGGCAATCCTGTTACAACCAAGATTCTCTTCTTATTTTAGGATCTATTTTTTAAAGTATGATGTGTTAATTTCATAACTTGAAATCTCAGAGTTCTGATAGCACCTTCCTGTAGAGTTGCTCAGACTGTCCCATGTTTTGTCAGCTCAATGAGTCAGCTTGTCATCCAAAAACAAAGCAGCTTTGCTACCTCACTTAAGCCTATTATTCTGAAATGATCTACTTCTGGAAAATACTGTTCCAGAGCTTCCCTGTGCAACCAGACTGAAGCTAATCTCCAGCTGAGACCACATTCGGGCTCAACTCCCCCACCTCCCATTCTATTCTGTTTCTTTCAACCCCCTTCTCTTAACAACATTCTGCCAAAAAAATCGCTTAACACAAGAACTCCTATTTCAGGCCCTGCTTCTCAAAATGGGAACTTTAAGATATTTAAGTAAATTAATTTACATATAGATTGGGACTAGTTAACATATCTTCAAATTGCATGCTTATTCCTTTAGAAATTCTTTGAATTACTACTGGTTGAATACTGTTTGAGTTACTACTGGTTGTTCACCATCATACACAGAGTGGAGGGTTCAATGCCTCTGATTTTTTTTTTTTTTGGTTTCCTAGTGCATATAAAAGTCATGTTTATACTATATTGTAGCTTATTCAGTGTATAAGAGCTATATACTTTAAAACAATGTACATACTTTAAAGTACTTTACTGCTAAGAAAATGCTAGCTATCATCTACTGCTGCTGCTAAATCACTCAGTCATGTCCGACTCTTTGTGACCCCATGGACTGCAGCCTACCAGGCTCCTCCGTCCATGGGATTTTCCAGGCAAGAGT
>NW_011488935.1:4633-6509 GCF_000754665.1 Bison bison bison
GTATTCTTGCCACCTTTTCTTAATATCTTCTGCTTCTGTTAGGTCCCTACCATTTCTGTCCTTTATTGAGCTGATTTTTGCGTAAAATGTTCCCTTGGTATCTCTAATTTTCTTGAAGAGATTTCTAGTCTTTCCCATTATATATGGTTGAGGATAGAGTTTTCTAAACCCCTTTCTTAATTTCACTGAGCTGCTTAATTTCTCACTTGCTGCAACAGTTTTTTCATCTGCACATGTGGTTGTGAGGAATACTTGCCAGAAAACACTGGATTTCCATTCCTCCCCTCACCCACCAAATCTTGATTGCTGAGATTTTCTGCTTTGCCTCATATCATGCTCCCACATTTAAAACTAATACAGAGGTCTTTCTTTCAGAGAATACTGATGTCTTGTTACTACCTCAGGAAAAGTATATGGACACAAGGGGCATAGAAAATGAGAGGGGATGAGAAGGAGACTGTGGGAACCATTGAAAGACCGGAGGAAGGGTAGAAAGTTGGTAGTAAATATATCTGTAAGTGAAGTTTTTCTCTTGGAGGAAAGAAACTACAGACTTGACCAAGCAAGTAGAACACAGTGGCCTTTGGAACTAGATGGATGAGGTCTGAAGCATGTCTTCCTATCTAATATTGGTATTGGGACCCACCACCGAGCTTCTCTCAGCCTGAGTGACTTTCTCCGTAAATCAGAAACAATAATATGTTGATTATTGTTTAATAACAATATTATTGTTTAATAATAATAATACTCATATTTGTGAGGTCTACCTCACAAGGGAGGGAGTGTGTGCAACCTTCTAGGGAGGCAGGAAGCTCTCAGCAAGTACTTGCTACCTTCTCTTTCCTTAACTCATAAGCCTTGCGGAAACAAGAAGAATGCAGTTTTTTCAATGGGCAAACGAAGGAGCATAAATTTCACTTTAGCAGATTTGAATTGAAAATTTGAATTTTCCCTAAGTTCTTAGAAACTTCCTATTTGTCTTTCACATACTTTTTCAGTCTCAGAGCAATTTGACTTTATGAGATTCAGCATTGTATTTTTATGGTTATTAAGAATAATTGTATTTCATATATTCTTGTTATATGTACTGCTACATGTTACTTTTTTATTCCAGAGGACATTATTTATTCACAGCTTTGCTGAAATATAATTAACATATAACACTGTGTAAGTTTAAAGTATACAATGTAATGCTTTGGTATACATATATACTATTACATGATCATCACATCCATCACCTTGAAGTCAAGTGAAAGTGAAAGTTGCTACGTCATGTCTGACTCTTCTCAACTCCATGGACTACTGGTGGGCTATAGCCCACCAGGCTCCTCTGTCCATGGAATTCTTCAGGTAAGAATACTGGAGTGGTTTGCCATTCCCTTCTCCAGGGGATCTTCCTAACCCAGGGATTGAACCCAGGTCTCGAACCCAGGTCTCCTGCATTGCAGGCAGGTTCTTTACTGTCTGAGCTGCCAGGGAAGCCATCCATCCCCTTACATTTTCACAATTTTTTCTTTTTTTTTGCAGTCAGGACTTTTAAAAATATACTCTCTTAACTTTCAACTACACAATACAGTATTGTTAAGTATAGTCACCATGCTGTACTTTACATTCCCAGAATTTATTCATCTTATAATTGGAAATCTGTACCCTTTGACCATATTCACCCACTTCCCCACCACCACTGTGGGTGACCACCAAGCTGTTCTCTGAATCTATGAACTTGGTTTTTGTAGATTCCACATGTAAACGAGATGATACAGTATTTGTCTTTCCATGTTTAGCAGTCAGTACAGGGTTTAAGATAAAAAACTTTTATCCTTCACTTACTAGTTAGGAGGCCCACAGCAAGTCACTGATCTTTCTAAGTCTATAT
>NW_011488935.1:6609-7010 GCF_000754665.1 Bison bison bison
ATTTCTTTTTTTGTGGTGAAAACAATTAGGATCAAGTCTGTAAGCAATTTTATAGTTTATAATACAATATTGCTGACTATAATCACTATGCTGTGCATTAGCTCTCCAGAACTTATTCATCTACTAGTTGTAAGCTTGTACCCTTAAACATTTCCCCAATTCCTCTACCCCCAAGCCCCCAGTAACCACCATTCTACTCTCTGTTTTTATGAGTTTCACTTTTTTAATTCCACATATAAGTGATACCATACAGTATTTGATTTTCTCTGTTTGACTTATTTCATTTAACATAATGCCCTCAAGTTCCAAATATGTTGTCACAAATGGCAAGATTTCCTTCTTTCTCATGGCAGAATAAGATTCCATTTTGTAAACATATATATTAATTTATGTAAATATTT
>NW_011488935.1:9297-10223 GCF_000754665.1 Bison bison bison
TCCTAAGTATTTTGCTGTTTCTGAGGCTGTTGTGAATGGGATAGTTTTATTTCTTTTTCAAATGTTTTTTATTGTTAGTGTATAGAAAAACAACTCAATTCTGTTGATTTTATATCCTGCAAATTTACTTAATCTGTTGATTAGTTCCAACAGCTTTTCAGTTGAGTTTTTAGGATTTTCTATATGTTAGATTATATCATCTGCAAATAATAATTTTACTTCTTCCATTCTAATTTGGATGTCTTTTTCTCTTGCCTAATTACTCTACCTGGGACTTCCAGTACTATGTTGAATACGAGTTGTGAGAATGGGCACCTACTCAAGGTGTCCTGACCTTAGACGAGAAGCTTTCAGTCTTTCACATTGAGTATGATGTTAGCTGTGGACGTGTCATATAGCCTTTATTATACTGAGGTATGTTCCTTCTATACCTAATTTTTTGAAGTTATTATTCCTCTTGAACTTTCCATTCTGTGTTTGTTTTTCCTTTAAGCAAACTAAAATTCTATCTATTTGACTGAGGCAGAATTGGAAACAGTTAAAAGTTGCTGGAACTCCATTCACCAAAGCTATTAAGGACTCTCTGGGTGTGAAGATGATTTTGGACCCCTGCAGAAGTAAACAGAAGCTCAGAGAGAGAATTATGCTTTAGGGAAGTTCCTTTATAAGATCCAGATCTTTGTCCTCCCTCAGGCCAAACATCTTGCTTTGTCCCTCCTGGTTAATTTGTCTCAGGATCCTCCCTTGGGGTGCGCATGCACACCTTAGCCAAGATGATCTCAAAGTGAAGACTTCTGGGGAGGAGCAGGACTTGAATTAACCTCTGACTTAAAAAAAAAATTTTTTTTAATTGAAGGATAATTGCTTTATAGAATTTTATTGTTTTCTGTCAAACTTCAACATGAATCAGCCATAGGTATACACAT
>NW_011488935.1:10579-11887 GCF_000754665.1 Bison bison bison
AAACAGGAGGCTGGTTGTAAATTCCTTAACTGGAGCCCACCTACCTCTTGCCTCAGGAAATGCAAAGAGGAGGCTGGTTGATTGTAAAAGTCCAACCTGAAGCTCTGATTGTAAAGTTCAACCTGGAGCCCTGAATGTAAAAGTCCAACCTGGAGCCCATCTATCTCCTACCTCAAAGGGGCTATTCTTTTAGGTCTTCGGCTGGGTGGGACATTTTAATCTTTAGGTTGCATACAGTTGCATCACCTTCACATAAGTGAAGTGAAAGTCTCTCAGTCCTGTCCGACTCTTTGTGATCCCATGGACTATTACAGTCCATGGAATTCTCCAGGCCAGAATACTGGAGTGGGTAGCCTTTCTCTTCTCCAGGAGACCTTCACATAGAGTGAAAGAACGTGAAAGTGAAGTCGCTCAGTAGAGTCCAACTCTTTACGACCCCATGGACTTTAGCCTACCAGGCTCCTCCCTCCATGGGATTCTCCAGACAAGAGTACTAGAGTGGGTTGCCATTTCCTTCTCCAGGGGATCTTCCTGACCCAGGGATCGAACCTGGGTCTCATTCCAGGCAGACACTTTAACCTCTGAGCCACCAGGGAAGCCCATCACATAGAGAAGGCTTAAATGGGGGTCGTTTTCATGATTTTCTTTTTTAATATGGAGTCATACACATTCATTCATACAGAAGAGGAGAAGGGGATGATAGAGGACGACATGGTTGAATGGCATCATTGACTCAATGGACATGGGTTTGAGCAAGCTCAGGGAGATGGTGAAGGACAGGGAAGCCTGGGGTACTGCAGTGTATGGGGTTGCAAAGAGTTGGACAAGACTAAGTGACTAAACAACAACACACATTCATCTTGGTGTATGGCTTCCAGACTGTCCTGGTGACTGAGTACCCACATCATGGTTCTGGACATAGAGCTGAGCTTTAGTCTAAATGCTAAAAACAGCAGCCAGCAGCCTTTGCATGAAACTCAAAACTAGAGCCTCATTTCCTGAAATAGAATAGCATTCTAGCTTACCCATCTGCCAATTGTAACACACAATTTGTAGTTAAAGTTAAAATTTGAATTGCTCAGCAACTGTGCCTAAGGCCCTCTGAGACTCTCTGGTAGCCTGAGAGCAGCTTGCTCAGGTCCAGCATCTTTATTTAATGTTAGCACATAATTGAACTACAAGAAGTTAGAGTATTGAGGCAACAGAATGTTCCTTTCAGGTTTTTTTTTGTTGTTGTTGTTTGTTTTCATATATTTTCATTTCAGACAGTGTGGCTCCCTAGGTACTACAATAGGAAGGGACAAGAAA
>NW_011488935.1:14214-14597 GCF_000754665.1 Bison bison bison
GGAAATACCAGACATTAAGATAAAGACAACTTTTAAAATTAAGAATCTAATCTAGGTAAAGGAAATTAGCTATAACCTCAGTGATGATTACAGATTTCTTTCAACAGATAGAAGTCAGAAATGGTACCCCTTGAGGTCACAAAAAATCAACTGTATAAAGAGCACAGATGTGGAATCTTGGTAATGTTAGTGTGAAAAAGTTCAATCAAAAATTCTCTTAAATTTGAAGATACTAGAATGTTTCAACTTAATGTATTTGCCTATATCCATTGCACAATTGTACATTTAAAAAATTTATTCTTGATTGAAGGATAATTGCTTTACAATATTGTGTTGGTTTCTGCCATACATCAACATGAATCAGCCATAGGTATACATATGTC
>NW_011488935.1:14924-16739 GCF_000754665.1 Bison bison bison
CGGTTCCTGGGATTCTCCAGGCAAGAACACTGGAGTGGGTTGCCATTTCCTTCTCCAATGCATGAAAGTGAAAATGAAAGGGAAGTCGTTCAGTCGTGTCCGACTCTCAGCGATCCATGGGATTTTCCAGGCAAGAGTACTGGAGTAGGGTGCCATTACCTTCTCCTCCCACCCCTCTAGGTTGTTATAGAGACCCATTTTGAGTTCCCTGAGTCATACAGCAAATTCCCATTGACTATGTATTTTATATGTGGTAGTGTATATGTTCCCATGCTACTTTCTCCATTCGTCCCACCACCTCCTTCCTCCCCTCTGCCTGTGTCCATAAGTCCCACAATCTTCCATCTGCAAGCTGAAGACCTGAGAAAGCTGGTGGTGTGGTTCAGTTTGAATCTGAAGGTCCGAGAACCAATGGTGTAAGTCTCAGTCTGAATATAGACTGGGACATATTCTAATGTCCCAGCTCAGCAATCAGGCAGAGCAAGGGTGAGTTTTCACCTGCTTTTGTCTTTTATTCAGGTCCTTGAAAGATTGGATAATTAATGCCCACCCACACTGGAAGGAAATTATGTTTCACTGAGACCATTGATTCAAATGCTAATCTCATCCAGAAACATCTTCACAAAAATACCTAAGAATAATGTTTAGCTAAATATTTGGGCACCCCATGATCCAGTCAAGCTGACACATAAAATTAATAATCACAATCACATAGCTCATGTCCCTGTTTTGTGTCTAATTATTGCCAAATTCTTCCATCTACTCACAGAATCTTGTAACCACAGGCTGCTCCTTCACAGAAAGGGATTTTTAATTTTAATATCTCAAGATACTTAAAAGTCTTCATGGTTAGTTTTAAATACTTTAAACTTGACAGAATCTTACATTTTCCATCTTTCTCAACATAACTCTTACAGACAGAAAAGACATCTGGAATAATTTCTTAAGGCTTTGCCCCTAGTTTTAAGGACATTGTATCCACACGTTTGGACGTTTAAGAGAACTTTAAGATTCATTGTACTTTTAAGTTTAATATATTATGTTTATCAGAATTAATTAAGTACTGAGAAGGTTTTATTTGTTAAATATTTAAAGGGCTTAAAAAGTAAACTGAATTATCCAATTTATAAAGGTACTGAGTTACATGGGACCAACATTCAGTCAAAAGCATTTGTGTAAGTGATCATTAAACTTTACTAGATTTATAAATAGAATAGTAAGACTTGTAGATTGAATTCAAAAGCTTGAGGAAAAAACTAGGTTTGGAGTTTGCAGCTTTAATAAATAGAGCATTTAGGTTAAACTCCTTCATTTAATAGTAAATAATTTTCTGCAAAAAACACAAAATCTCATTATAGCTTTAAAAACAAAAATAAACAAACATCCTGCTTCAGCACCGCACCGTGCATTGGTGCTAAGTTACTTCAGTCGTGTCTGACTCTGCGACCCCATGGATTGTAGCCCACCAGGCTCCTCTGTCCATGGGATTCTCCAGGCAAGAATACTGGAGTGGGTTGCCGTTTGCTTCTCCAGGGCATCTTCCCCACCCAGAGACTGAACCCAAGCCTCTTACGTCTCTTGCATTGGCAGGAGGGTTCTTTACCACTAGTGCCACCTGGGAAGTCTGCATTTCACAGTGAAAGTGAAAGAAAATGAAGTCGCTCAGTCGTGTCCAACTCTTTGCGACCCCGTGGACTGTAGCGCACCAGGCTCCTCCGTCCATGGGATTCTCCAGGCAAGACTACTGGAGTGGGTTGCCATTTCCTTCTCCAGGGGATCTTCCCAACCCAGGGATCGAACCCAGGTCTCCTGCAT
>NW_011488935.1:20737-21632 GCF_000754665.1 Bison bison bison
GATGGGATTTTAAACTTTATTTTAAAAAATCTTTTAAATGAATTCATCTTGAGAAAATGGAGCAGCATGTATAAATCCATTAACTGTTTGAATAAGTTCAGTTGTTTCAAGGTTACACCTTCTGTGTCTAGTATAAATATATTTTAAAAATCCACACGGGAAAATATGAAAAATATTTTCTTTGGGATCAACATGTCTGCTGCCAGAGAAGTCACATTTCTTGTAAAACAATGTAACATAATGGATGATGATGGAGTGAGGCCAGCTGGTTTTAAATATCAAGCTGACAGTGGAATGTGATATTTAGAAGACAGTCACAGCACAACATACAAGAAGACACAGAAATCTATTGGTTGACAGCTTAGCAAAATGCGGTGTGTTCTCCAAAGGATTATTTCATCCTCAGAAATAGCTACCTTTCACATAGCTTCACTTTATGCCTAGCATATTCTGTCTGTTTTGGGTGAATTCCACAGAATCATCTCAGAGATGAAATTGCTTCATGACTGGGTCTTTTTGCCCCTTTATTCTCTAGCCTAGATATTTCTGAGTATCTGAGTGGAGGTACGTAAGATAATCCACTGGGGTATAGGGAAAAAAAGTATTAGAACTTTTCCTTTAAAAAATAAGAAAGAAATTAAGCTTTATTAACAGTTGATATTCAGACTGACACTGATGCCTTCACTCTGCATAGAAAGCTATTTTATGTCAGGCTCAGTGTCCATGATTTCCTGACAGAAAAGTGGGATCCCCTAATGCAGACAGATTGACTGAGGTCCCTTCACCTTTGTTCGTTCTATTCCAGGGTATTGAAGTTACCATGAGACTAATTAAGCGGATTTGACTGTTATGTTTTCTTGCCAAGTAGAAGCTACAGTGAGTGATCCTGAAAATC
>NW_011488936.1:0-301 GCF_000754665.1 Bison bison bison
CCTTTTCTCTTTTCTCTCCCTTCTTCTTCTCCTTTGTTTCCTTTACTCTTTCTTTTTTCACCAAATAAGTTAAATTGTTGACCTCTCTTTGCTATATCCCCCAGCTGGCACTCTGCTCAGGCTCAGTTTTCCAGATTGAGCATTAGTTAGTTCTGCTTTTAACTGGCTAATATCACTGTTGATTTCCCTTGTTCACCAAGTCAATTTCCCATACTCTTTTCTTTATAATACTTTGGTTATAACTGTGTGTGTTTAAGTGTGTGTATATGTCCCATTATTTCAGTGATTACCTGCTTGATCT
>NW_011488936.1:401-1130 GCF_000754665.1 Bison bison bison
CTGGATAAGTGAGCTGGAAGATATAATGGTATAAATAATTGGTGAACAGCAGAATAAAGGAAAAAGAATGAAAAGAATTGAGGGTAGCTTCAGAGACCTTTGGGATAATATTAAATATACCAACATTCGAGTCATAAGGGTCCCAGAGGAAGAAGAAAAAAAGAAATGAACTGAGAAAATTTTTGAAAAAATTATAGTTGAAAACTTACCCAACATGGAAAAGGAAATAGTTAATCAAGTTGAAGAAGCACAGAGAGTCTCTTACAGGATAAACCGAAGGAGAAACATGTTGAGACACATATTAATCAAGTTAACAGAGATTAAGCACAAAGAAAGAATACTAAAAGTAGTAAGGAAAAAGCAACAAGTAAAATACAAGGGAAAACCCATATGATTATCAGTGGATCTTTCAGCAGAAACTCTTCAGGCCAGAAGGGAATGACAGGATATATTTAAAATATAAAAAATATTATATATTTAATATATAAAAATATTTTAAAAAGAAGAAAATCTGCAATTAAGATTACTATACCCAACAAAGATCTCATTCAAAATTGATGGGAAAATCAAAAGCTTTACAGACAAGCAAAAGTTAAAAGAATTTAGCACCACCAAACCAACCTTACAACAAATATTAAAGGGACTTTATATAGTTAGTAAACACAAGAGAAAGGAAAGACCTACAAAAACAAACCGAAAACAATTAAGAAAATGCCAATAGGAGCATAT
>NW_011488936.1:4336-4963 GCF_000754665.1 Bison bison bison
AAACTTGGCCCCAGAGATGGCATCCTCTACCAAACTGCAAACAGGCTTCCAGTTCCTAACCAAGACTTCCTGGGATTCTGGACAGTTGACATCAGCCAGGAGGGTGGCAGCCAGGGCTCAGCTCCCCAGAAGAGACACATGGCACACCTGAGAGGGCGCACCCACTGCTACCCAGGAAATCGAGCGGCTGGGACTGGGGAGGTGATAAGATGCACCGTACCTGAGGAGAGTGTGCTCGCCAAACACCCAGTCGCCTGAGCTGCTCGGACCTGGGAAGGGCACAAAATGCAGGTCCAACCGAGTCTGCGTCTTTGTGGAGTACCCAAGAACCTGAACCTGAATGGCTTATACCTGGGAAGTGCACGCAATCCAGGGGCCACTTTAGACAGTTCCACTGCAGAGCAATCTGAAGCCTGAGCAGTGTAGACTGGAAAAGCACACACGCTGTGAGCAGGTGCAAACCCAGTGTGGCGGAAACACTGCGAGCACTCCCCACACATGCCAGTGATATTTGTTTGCAGTGTTCTTCCCTCCACACAGCACGACTGAACAAGTAAGACTAAATAAGTGACCACCTACGCCCCCTTGTGTCAGGGAAGAAATTAGACACTGAAGAGACCTGCAAAC
>NW_011488936.1:5063-5877 GCF_000754665.1 Bison bison bison
AGATAAGGCCATGCATCTATGGTTACCTTATTTTTGACAAAGGAGGCAAGAATATACAATGGGACAAAGCAGCCTCTTCAATAAGTGATGCTGGGAAAACTGACAGCTACATGCAAAAGAATGAAATTAGAACACTTCTTAACACCATACAAAAAGATAAACTCAAGGGGATGGTCCTAAAATGGTGGCGGAATAGTATGGGGAGACCACTTTCCCTTGACAAATTCACTGGAAGATCATTTGAACGCTGAGTAAATTCCACAAAACAACCTCTGAACACCGGCAGAGGACACCAGTCTTGAAAGAAGGTAGGACAAAATATAAAAGATAAAAAGAGAGACACAAGGGTTAGGGGTGGAGACCCATCCCGGGGAGGGAGTCTTAAAAGAGGAGAAGTTTCCAAACACCAGGAAACCCTCTCACCGGCAGGTCTGTGGGAAGTTTTGGAATCTCAGAGGGCAACATAACTGGGAGGAAAAATAAATAAATAAATAAAGCCCACAGACTACATGCCTAATGGCAACTCCCAGCAGAGAAGTAGCCCAGACATTCACATCCACCACGAGCAAGTGGGGGGCTGAATAGGGAGGAGCGGGCTGCACTGTTTAGGGTAAGGACCTGGCCTGAATGCCCTGAGGGCAATCTGAGGGAGCTAACATGAGATAGCAACCCAAACTGTGGGATAGCCAGAGAGAGAGAGGAAAAAAAAAGAGAAAGAACTATCCCGCAAAACACCCTAACCTAAGGCACTGCTGGGCCCTCTCACAGAACAAAGGACTCAGCGAATACCAGAGGAGAGCTAGCCGGCTGCGGA
>NW_011488936.1:9491-10352 GCF_000754665.1 Bison bison bison
GAACCAGGAAGAAATAGAAAATCTTAACAGACCCATCACAAGCACGGAAATTGAAACTGTAATCAGAAATCTTCTGGCAAACAAAAGCCCAGGAACAAATGGCTTCACAGCTGAATTCTACCAAAAATTTAGAGAAGAACTAGCACCTATCCTACTCAAACTCTTTCAGAATATTACAGAGGAAGGTAAACTTCCAAACTCATTCTATGAGGCCACCATCACCCCAATACCAAAACCTGAAAAAGATGCCACAAAAAAGGAAAACTACAGGCCAATATCACTGATGAACATAGATGCAAAATTCCTTAACAAAATTCTAGCAAACAGAATCCAAAAACATATTAAAAAGGTCATATATCATGACCAAGTGGGCTTTATCCCAGGGATACAAGGCTTCTTCAACATCCGCAAATCAATCAACTTAATGCACCACATTAATAAATAGTAAGATAAAAACCATATGATAATCTCAATAGATGCAGAGAAAGCCTTCAACAAAATTCAACATCCATTTATGATAAAAACCCTCCAGAAAGCAGGAATAGAAAGAACATACCTCAACATATTTCTTTTCCATGGGGATGCTCTTGATCCCTGTCTCCTCTACAATGTCACGAACCTCCATCCATAGTTCATCAGGCACTCTATCTATCAGACATAGACCCTTAAATATATTTCTCACTTCCATTGTATAATTATACGGGATTTGATTTAGGTCATACCTGAATGGTCTAGTGGTTTTCCCTACTTTCTTCAAATTAAGTCTGAATTTGGCAATAAGGAGTTCATGATCTGTGCCACAGTCAGCTCTGGTCTTGTTTTTGCTGCTGTATAGAGCTTCTCCATCTTTGGCTGCAAAGA
>NW_011488937.1:0-398 GCF_000754665.1 Bison bison bison
TAAGGGACTCCCCTGGTGTTCCAGTGGCTGAGACTCCACGCTCCCAGTGAAGGGAGCCCAGCTCAGCCCCTCGTCAGAGACGATACCACGTGCTACAACCAAGACCTGCCACAGCCAAATAAATACTTTAGAAAAAAAGAGAGGAGAGTTAAAATGTTAAACCTGTAACTCAGATGTAGCAATTTTTGAGATGTAAAAAACAAATGTTGTGATATCCCTGTTGGAAGAAGAATTTAATACATCATTCCATAAGTAATTCTTTTGCTTAATCACACAGTCATGTCCAACTCTTTGCAGACCTCTTGGACTGGAGGCTGCCAGCCTCCTGTGTCCATGGGGTTTTCCAGACAAGAACACTGGAGTGGGTTGCCATTTCCTTCTCCAGGGGATCTTCCCAG
>NW_011488937.1:4153-5202 GCF_000754665.1 Bison bison bison
GAAGGAAAAACATAAATACAGTATACTAAAGCATATATATGGAATCTAGAAAGATGGTAACAATAACCCGGTGTACGAGACAGCAAAAGAGACACTGATGTATAGAACAGTCTTATGAAGTAATTTTTAATTCATTCCATAAAGTCAATGTTACTACTACCAAAACGAGACAGAGATATTACAAGACAGTAAATTGATAGGAGAATATCCGTTATTATTAAAGACAGATTCTTAGCAAAATTGTTAGCACAATTCCAGTAATATACCAGTATTACATAGAAGAATAATACAATGAGGACTTCCCTGGCAGTCCAGTGGTTAAATCCACCTGCCAGTGCAGCAGCAAGGGTTCGGTGCCTGGTCCAGGAAGTTCGCAAATGCTGCAGCTACACCCCTGTGTCACCACTACTGAGCCTGAGCGCTGCGATTGCTAAAGCTCGTGCACCTAGAGTCTGTGCTCTGCAACGAGAAGGCGCTGCAGTGTGAAGCTTGTGCACTGCAACTTGAGAGAACCCCCCGCTCACTGCAACTAGAGAAAGCCTGCACACAGCCATGAAGACTGTAGTCATAAATAATTAAAAAAAAAAAAAAAAAAGTATGTTCCATTAGAGTTTATCCCAGGTTGTTTTGGTTTAACACTCAAAAATCAATCTGGGGAATTTCCTGGTAGCCTAGTGATTAGGATTCTGTCTTTACAAGCATGGCCTGCCTTTAATACCTTATTCGAGAACATCCAGTAAGCTTCACGGGGTGCACCCCCCCCCACCAAATCAATATGTATAATTGAAGAAAAACATAGATAAGAACAATTTAAGATCATTTTATTAGGTACAGTAAAAGAATCTGACAACATTCACTACACATTGCTAGTCAAATGAGAAAAATGTGCTAAGATAAAAATTCATAGCACTTTAAGATAGAAGTGAACTTCCTCAATCTTTATCAGATTTAAAAGAATCTATAAAATCTGAAAGAAAAAAAAAAAAACCCTACGGCTAAGATCCTACTTAACAGAGAAAGACAGGGACAGTCTTTGGGGGCAGGAACAT
>NW_011488938.1:0-301 GCF_000754665.1 Bison bison bison
ACACCTCTCTCATCAGCCTTCCTCTTTTCTACACAGTTCCATCTAAAGGTTGCTGACCTAAACTGAAATTGTCCTCACCCTTCAGTTCAGTTGCTCAGTCATATCCGACTCTTTGTGACCCCATGGGCTGCAGCACACCAGGCTTCCCTGTTCATCACCAACTCCTGGAGCTCAAACTCATGTCCATAGAGTCAGTGATTCCATCCAACTATTTCACCTCTGTCATCCCCTTCTCCTCTGCCTTCAGTCTTTCTCAGCATCAGGGTCTTTTCCCTGAGTCAGTTCTTCCCATCAGGTGGCC
>NW_011488938.1:4700-5300 GCF_000754665.1 Bison bison bison
AGAGGCCCAATTTTAGGACAGAAGACTGTTTCACAAAAGGCATCACTTACAGGCCCAAATGTCAGCATTCTGCCCAACACAAATGGTGCATGTGCAGGGCCAGGCTGAGGGAGGACCTGAGGATCACCACCTGTCTCCAGTTAGCACGTTATCATCTGAATTTCGGCCTCCCAACTTTTTCACTGACAGGTCATGGTCCAAGTCACTCCCCAAGTCCTCTTCTGGCTCCTGCTGCTCTTGCAAGTCCTTCATCTTTATCAGCAGCTCTGCCTTGGGGACCTATGTGCTGTAGTAGGTGGAGTTGGTGACCAAGGGTGTGGCCTCCAGCAAACTGGTCTCCTCCCTCCTGAGAAAACGAATGGTAGCTCTGACTGTGCCCACAGATGCAACTGAAACCTGGGCTTGGATTTGCAAACCACGGGGCCAATGAAAGGACATCAGTCAGAGAGAGGAGAAAGCAGAAGCAGGAACAGAGTGGGCTTCCCTGGTGGTACAGTGGCTAAGACTCTGCCTTCCAATGCAGGAGATAAGAGTTTGATCACTTAGTTGGGAAGAGAAGATCACACATGTTAGGGTGTATGCAAAAAAAAAAAAAATCAA
>NW_011488938.1:9517-9822 GCF_000754665.1 Bison bison bison
CTACCATCTTATTTGGGTTTCTCTTACCTTGGGCGAGGAGTATCTCCTTCCGCTGCCCCTCCTGACCTTGAACATGGAATAGCTCCTCTAGGCCCTCCAAGCCCACACAGCCACGGCTCCTTGGACGTGGAGTTGCTCCTCCCGGCCACTGCCCCTGGCCTTTGATGTGGTGCAGCTTCTTTTGACCTCTGCCCCTGGCCTTAGGCATGGGGTAGCTCCTCTTGGCCCTGCTCTGTGTGCCATCATAGCTGCCCACTCCATACAGAATGAATTACAGTAAATTCACCCCCTCAGCTAAATATGTG
>NW_011488939.1:0-301 GCF_000754665.1 Bison bison bison
CTTTACCCAGACCAACTCTGCTTTCATGAGATAGAAATGCAAGAGTTCCAGGTGATCCTCATTCGTCTATTACAGTAGTCCTCTGTCTAACCACACCAAAGTACCCTGTTATAAACAAGCCTTCTGTAAGGCTTTCTTTACTGATTTTCTGAAATGAAATTTAAAATATATACTACCTGCATTTCTGTATTCTGGCAGTTTGTGGAGTTCTCTTTATTGTGGCGTTTCCTCACTGTGTGTGGCTTTGTACAGGTGGCTTGTCAAGGTTTCCTGGTTAGGGAAGCTTGTGTCGGTGTTCTGG
>NW_011488939.1:4732-5207 GCF_000754665.1 Bison bison bison
GAGTATACTACCCAAAGCAATTTATAGATTCAATGCAATCCCTATCAAGCTACCAACAGTATTCTTCACAGAGCTAGAACAAATAATTTCACAATTTGTATGGAAAAACAAAAAACCTTGAATAGCCAAAGCGATCTTGAGAAAGAAGAATGGAACTGGAGGAATCAACCTACCTGATCAGGCTGTACTACAAAGCCACAGTTATCAAGACAGTATGGTACTGGCACAAAGACAGAAATATAGATCAATGGAATAAAATAGAAAGCCCAGAGATAAATCCACGCACATATGGACATCTTATCTTTGACAAAGGAGGCAAGAATATACAATGGATTAAAGACAATCTCTTTAACAAGTGGTGCTGGGAAAACTGGTCAACCACTTGTAAAAGAATGAAACTAAACCACTTTCTAACACCATACACAAAAATAAACTCAAAATGGATTAAAGACCTAAATGTAAGACCAGAAACTAT
>NW_011488940.1:0-792 GCF_000754665.1 Bison bison bison
TCTTAGCTCCCTGGCCAGGGATGGAACCTATGCCCTTAGCATTGGGAGTATAGCATCTTAGCCCTGAACCACCAGAAAGGTCCCATTGTCACTATCTGAAGTGACTCTGTTTATTTCTTTATTTGCACACCTATATGTCCTTGCTCCTTCACAGTTGCCCTTGTTACTCCTGTGACATGTTGGGAAAGGCTCGATGCCCAGACAGTTCATTGTTCACCAAGTCATGCCTTCCAGACAGCAAGATCCTTGCCTTTCTTACTATTCACGACTGTGTCCCAAGCCCAGAGCCTAGTGTTCTGTGATCATCTTTTCCAAATGTGAGCAAATCATGCCTGAAAATGAAGGCAACACACAGAAAAGCAAAGCTAAGAGATGGAGAGGCCAAGCACTGCTCCCATTGTCCAAATCCTCAGATCTTGTCACGCTTAAAGCCAACACATAACCTTTGACCTCCCATTTGTGAGCCAATAAATCCCTATTGTTACTGAAGCTCATTTGACTGAGGCGTCTGCCACTTGCTATCAAAAGAGGATTGACTAACACCCTTTCTCTCCTGTACCTCCTACAGCTTCAGGAAAATCAAAAGGAACTTTTCATCAGCAAAAGGTCATAAATTCTGGTATTAAAAGTTTCTTTTTATGCCTTGATCAATTCAGCAGTGCAGAAATAATGATGCCACTCGAGACAGAAGGCCTCTGTAATGGGCTAAGGAGCACCTAAAGTAGTGTTGAGGGTGGGTACTCTCCAGAAAGGAAGTGACACTTAAGTTGACATCTGAATGAGAAATAGTCA
>NW_011488940.1:3762-6497 GCF_000754665.1 Bison bison bison
ACCTTTGTTGATGGCTATGAAATAGAGACGAGAGAAGACCAAAAAGAGCTTGAGCATTTTTGCAGCGGCTCTTCTCACCACCTCCTCAAATTCTACCTTTCTCTGTGGTTAAAACATTGACCGATAGTCCTAAAACTTGGGCAGACTTGGTAGCACATTGGGTATCCTCGTGTACCTTTTCTGTTATAACATTTTATGGAATTGTCTAAAGGACACTATGATTTGACGTTACTCAAGTCAAGACCTTGAACAGTAAACTTATCCATGTAAGAAAGCCTCCCTAGGTTAAATCGAATCATCTTTGGCTTACTTTGTGGTGATTTGTCCAATTAATTTCAGCTGAGGCTCTAGAAAAAAGGAACAACCTTATCATCATCATTATGATCATTTCATACCAGCCATTAATCACATTCATACTATGCCAGGCACGTTATAGCCATTATTTTAATTAATTTTACAAAAAGAAATCTGTATAAGGCAGGGATTATTGTGCTGACTTTATAAAAGAGGAAACTGATATTCTGAGAGCTAAGCAATTTTCTCATGATTGCACAGCTAGTATGCAATAGATATATGATTTGAAATGAGTTATGCTTTAGCTGGGCTCCCCAGGTGATTCAAGTGGTAAAGAATCTGCCTGCCAACACAGGAGACCAAGGTCTGATCCTCTAGGTCAGGAAGATCCCCTGGAGACAGGAATGGCTACCCATTCCAGTTTGCTTGCCTGAGAAATTCCATGGACAGAGGAGCCTGGCGGGCTGCAGTCCATGGGGTCACAAAGAGCCAGAGAAGACTGAGCACACACGCAACAACAAAAGCGCTTTCGTCACTTTCCACAAGACCTCCCAGTGTCACTCTATGGCCACATCCATCCCCTCTCCTGAATCTCTGATAACTTACCTGTTTGCTCTTTAACCTGTTTTTTTTTTCTATTTTTCTTTATTATGATGATCACAAAAGAATTCCAACATAGACTATTGGGATAGAAAATAATATTACTTCCTCTTCAGTGCCTGCCAAAAAGATCAAATAAAAGTTAATATTTTGCCTCATGTCTACCCATACTTTTAATTTTTAAAAAAAATTTAATTTGAAATAATGGTAGATTCACCAGAGCACCCTGCCCCATCTTCTTCCAGTGTTAACATATTACCCAACTGTAGTGCAATGTCAAAACCACTGACAGTCCTTAGCACTTATTCAGATTTCTCCTGTTGTATGTACACTTGTGTGTTGTTCTATGGAGTTTCATCATGTATACAGCATGTGTAACCACCACCACAGTTAACATACCCCACTGTACACAAGATGTCCCTGATTTACTCCTTTATAGCCAGACCCATCTCCTCTCACCCTTCCTAATCTCTGGCTACTACCTGTTTTCCATTATTCTAATTATTGCAAATTATTGCATGTAGCATGCTGTATAGTATGGATGGACCACGGTTTAACCAGTTACCCATTGAAGAACATTTGTATAATTTATAGTTTTTGAAAATACGTCTTCCTTTCTCTGGGATAAATGCCTGAGGGTGCCATTGCTGGGCCTCATGGTGTAATACATTTTTAGTTTGGGAAGACACTGCCAAAATATTTTCAGGGAAGCTGTCCCTTTTCCTTCTCGTTAATTTACATTTTCAAGATGATGTTTGATGTAGAACATCTTTTTATATGGTCTTTGACCATTAGATCTTTTACTTGAAATTCCTATCATTTGCTTATTTTTTTCTAATGATCTTTTTGGCCCTTACTGATTTGTTGCAGTTCTTCATTTATTGTTGATTTTAATCCTTTTGTTGGTGAAATATATTGCACATGTTTTCCAGCTTGTGACCTATTGGGTTAATTTGCTTATGATGTCTTTTTTTATGCTACATTTAAATTTTGCATGTAGTCACATTCATCATTCTTTCCCTTTATGGTTTGTGGGTTTTGTGGTCTTGAATATGAAATCGGTTTATAGTTTATTCATAGTTAAGACTTCATAGAGACTCAAACAGTCTCTTTGCTCTTAATTTATACCCAGTATTACCATTCCTGCTGATCTGATTTTGAAATACTTTGCACACCAGTACGTTGGATTGAGTCAGGGAAATTCTAGAGACAGTTGTTAGTCTCATAGCAGCAAATAATGGTGATTTTCTGGTCATCTCAGTTCTTTGTACTTTCTGCCCACCACTCATTCATTCCTATTCATCCTTCAGGACCCAACTTCATATCTACACTTCTGGGAAGATTTTGTTGATGATTTACAAGTCTGTCTTCCCAAATCTCACATTGCCCTGTTCTCCCCTCGTTGTAGTGCTTTTCACACTGCTGTGTACCTGCATGTTTACACCCCAGGTCCCCAACATGGCTTTGGCTAAATGAGATAAGAGAGGATTACCAGTCTGTTTAATAGTTGTATCTCTCCTTGCAGTGTTTGAACCTGTGGTGAGTGACTAGTGACCTTGATGGAATGTGGGGATGTGGGAGATCCGTGGAGAATAAGCCGACATCAGACCTCCTGAATCACAGTGACCCAATGTGCATGGCGCAGAGGAAATTCTGTTGTTATCCAGAGCTCCCTTCCTCACGGGGAATGTCAACTGCCCAGGGCTCTGTGGCTGACACTTCAAGTAGAGAATACAGTCCAGGGGTCACAGGCTACAGTGTGGGGTTTCATACTCAAGGCTGTGGGAGGAGGGGCTTGATAGTGGAAGGGATAGGGTTGGGCAAACAGAGGGAAGAAAAAT
>NW_011488940.1:6597-7624 GCF_000754665.1 Bison bison bison
AGGGATAGGTTTGGCCAAACAGAGTGAAGAAAAGTCAAGGGCCAATTTCCTGAAGAGCAGGTATGACCAAGCCTCAAAGTCAAGAACCAAGAGCTACAAGGAAGTTACATGAAAGCACAGTTGGTAGAGAGTCTTACATTGTTTTTCCTCCTCTATTTAAGGAAGCAGAGAAGTGTGTCAACTGTTCGGGAAAGCTTTTTGCTCCAAGATGATCAAACTCTTTGGTGGTCTCGCTCCTCTCCCCCATCAGATATAGAAACACAGATATGTGTTCATTCCAAAGGAGATGGGCTAGGCAGCCCTGAAACAATTCCTGGCTGTTCCTTTTTTTCAGAGGAAATCATCATGTACTTTCCTTTTGGACTCAGTGTAGCTCCTGAAAATTGTTCCATGGGCAACTGAGGAGAAAATAGGGCCTCTTTTCCGGCGGCCCCTGCTGCTCCCAGGCTCCTACTGCCTTCAGGAAGCGAGAAGGCTCTTTTTAATTAGAGCTGAAAGCCTAATCTTCTGTCAGGGTAACCTGTTGCAGCCAAAATAGACACTACCGGATGCTGCCTGGAACAAAATCTGCCACAGCCAGGCAACTGAAGAGGAAAAGGGAAAATAAAGAGCAAACTTGGGGAAAGCATGAAACAGGGTGAACAGTTTCATCATCTGTACTGAACTGTAAGCAGTTGTCCAAAAGCGAACTATCATTTCGAATGTGTGGTAGGTTAGAGGAAAGGACATTCCCTTAGGTTAGACTTGCTGCTCACCAGGTTAAATGAAGGGTAGGAGAGGCACACAGGTCAACATGCATTTACCTCAGTCCTCAGCTGCTTCGTTATTCAGGATAATGCCGCTCCTTTTAAATTTTCTCTTTAATCTTACCTAATTCATAGCGATCTTTGTGGCCACTACAACATCATACTTAGGATCAGCTTCGAAAAGAATCTTTCATATTTCCATTTCCCCTCCTCCCCTCTTTCACTCTTGCTCGCACCTTATTATTATTATTTTTTTTAATAAAGGGATAGTCTGGTTTGTA
>NW_011488940.1:7808-12208 GCF_000754665.1 Bison bison bison
GGTCCATCAGCCAGGTCATGTTGGCTGTGGTCATGACTCTAGTATCAAACTTAAGCACATCTCTTCTCCTTTGAGGTGTTCATTGAGTCCATCTACACAAAGAGAGACTTCAGAGACTTGCTGTCAAGTTTCTCCTGTTTCTACTTAGATTCAGTTCAATTCAGTTCAGTCCCTCAGTTGTGTCCGACTCTTTGTGACCCCATGAATCGCAGCATGCCTGGCCTCCCTGTCCATCACCAACTCCCGGAGTTCACTCAGACTCACGTCCATTGAGTCAGTGATGCCATCCAGCCATCTCATCCTCTGTCGTCCCCTTCTCCTCCTGCCCCCAATCCCTCCCATACTTAAATTGGTCCCATTGAAATATGACCACCACTTGGTTGGATATTGATGTGAGGCCTGAACAGCCAGCAGTCATGTGATCATTCTAGCTGAAGCAACTTTCTGAAAGCAATCAGTTTGTCAAATAGGAGTGAATGTCTTCTGCCTGCCTCATATTAATATTTCTATTCATGATATCTCTGAGCACATCAGAGGTGGGAGTTGATAATCAATGTGATTAGCTGAATGCAGCCCTTTTCTGACTTACTGCTGCCCTCTTCTGATGGTGCTCTATCAGAATGTAGATCTTTCCTGTGCATCATAATCAAAAGGCCCCCGCAAATTTCACCACCTTCTTTATGAAGTGTGTTTCCTCTGTCATCCAGTTTCCCCAGATCAGAGATTTCAAATGTGTTCATCTCCCTTGCCAACCTCAGTCATTTGGTGAAAGATGTCAAGAGTCTGTTCAGACACGTTGTGTGAACGGTTTGGCCACTATAGACTTAGAATTGTCAGTTTGGCCAATCTGTTAGGAATTGGCCCTCCCAGGCCCGGCATGAGATTTTCAAGTCATCTCCTGCTGTCTTCCAATTGACTCACTGGGGATTATAGAGCAGATGTTGCTCTGTGATCATTAGGCCTCTCAAAGCCCTGGAGGCACCCTTTGTGCAACACCAGCAGGACCAATTGAGGAAACATGACCCAAACATCATAGAGCCGCTTGCTGTTCACTTTGCAGCTTCTTATGATCCAGGACAAAAAATGTTACTATAGCAGTACTTGCTATGAAATGGCGAAGTATGATTAGTGATGGTGTTAGAACCAGAAAGAAATTGGAGAAACCAGGACAGCCAACATGTTACCTTATCTCTCATTTGTTCTATGCATACTACATGCCAAGTGTTTTTAAAGGCACTTCACTTCCTATCTAATCCTTAGTGTGATGGAGGTATTGAAGGTTTAAGTAGTTTTCCAAAATTCACATGAGAAGTAACGAAGTACCTCCCCGAAGCCTGGGTGGAAACTGATGAGAGTGATGAAGAGATGGCCATGAACTCATCAGTTTAAACCCTTGAAGATCTGGAAGTCCGCATGTGTAGATTCCTTCCAACAGTAGAAGATAATCAATAAAGATGAGGCACAGTAGTGAGGCAGATGGAGAGGTAGATGATTCACCTTGATTTGTGATAAAGCTGTTTAGAGATTTCAACATAGGTCCATCACCAAGCAGACCAGAACATCTTTTTCTTTAAGCCAGCAGATTGCAAGGAGAAAGAGGGAGCTGAGCTAAATATGCCCAGTTCTTCCTTCGTCCAAACTCATAAAATAGACTGGTCACAGCTTCACAGGGATGAGTGAGTGAGCTGGCTGCAAGAGGGCATGTTATAACTGCGTTATAGTACAGGCAGCCCTCCTCATGGAATCATGAAGGTGCCCAAAGAAATTTGTCCTGAGAGACACAGGAATGCACTGTTGAATGACTGGGATCAGTCCCAGGGAAGCCTAGTTCTCCAGACCAGAGCCAAGAAGTATAGTCCCTGGTTTGGGAATCTTCTAGAGTGGCCCATCAGGTGGATTAAGCAAGAAGTCTTACCAATAACTCCTAATTCATGACTGTGAGTAGTAGCTGAAGATTACACCTTTCAGTGAGCATCTTGGCCAGCTCCCCAAGTGTCCCTCCTCATCATAGATAGCAACATCCTCGAGATGCCTTAGAAATGCCCTAGGCCCCTCCTCCAGGGCTGAGCCAGGGCCAGCAAGCATCCCAACTCCTGCTCTTGTGGATGTAAAGTGCACATCCAAACAGTCCTTGGAAAGAGCACTAGCTTTCACTTGAGGGCAGGAAGGCTGCTGTGCCCAGACCTGTTGGCTTTCCCTCAGAGTCTACCGTGTAGCCATGGCAGCAGGGCTTGGGGAGAGGTGGTCATGGAACTGGGGATTAGAATGATAGAGGTCTTAACTCACTTCTTCCAGAAGTAGACCCTAAGTTAAGACTTGAGTTTAGGTGAGTTATTTCAGAGGTGCTTCCAGGAAGCACCTTGATAGGTGGAAGGGGGAAGCAAGGACTGTAGGCCAATATATACACAGTACATGATGTAGTAAGTTTCCAATGTGGGCAGCTAGGGTCTAATCACAGAGTTGGGCAGAACATTCCTTAGACTTGAAGAAAGTGGAGCATTTATTCATGGACCCATATCTGTTAAGGGACTACTACTGGAAACGTCAGCTCACTTATTGTTGCTCCGTCACTAAGTTGTGTCCAACTCTTTGTGACCCCATGAACTGCGCACGCCAGGCTTCCTTGTCCTTCTGTATTTCCCAGAGTTTGCTCAAACTCATATCCATAGAGTCAGCTCCCTGAAACTTCCTAACTCCCTAGCCTCCCTCATGCCCAGGATGAGCAAGTTCCTCTGGCCTCTGGCAGGCAGAATTGCAGATTCTCCCAGTAGAAAGCCCTCCATGTGTCTAGGAACTGGAAGTGCCAAGGGAACATGGGTGGGCTGCAGAGAGTGTGGCACCTGCTATGATGCCTGAAAGCATTTTTTTAAGAAGATGAACTAAGTAAGCCCTTACTTGGAGCAGTTTGCCCTTTCTTCCCCAGGGGGTTTGCCCCCACACTCTCTCCAGCTGAGCATGAGTTGTGTTGGTTTTTTTTTTTTTTTGGTCCAAATAAGAAAAATAATTTTTTCCTTCTTTCTTTTATTTTTCTGTTTGTAAGGCAAGAAAGGTCCAAGAGAAGCACAGAAACAGTAGCAAGGTCTTGACTTGACAAAAGCTTTGGAAACCATTAGTGAGTTTCGAAGCTGTCAGCGTGCTGTCAGGCAGATAGGTTTTCAAAAAAAAGGGCAGAGGTAAGTTAGAAATTGTATTCTGAACCATGGATGCTCTCCAGCCCTGCTTCTAGGGAATTGAGAAGGAAGGCAGGTTGAGGGGTGAGGCTGTATTCACTGGGAATGGGAAAAGGAAGAGGCAGAGGCCAGGAAATCAGCCTAGATTGCAGTGTGGTTTAACTGCAAAATCATGGTAGGAGAAGGAGTCAAGGAAATGAGGTGGGGCTGAAAGGACTGGAAGGGTATTTGTGTGAAAGACAGTGGCTGCTTAGAGGGCAGAAAGTGGGATGAACCCTCGGGTTCAAGGCCCCTTTGCCTGGGTCTGAGTAGTTTCTTGGTCATCAGCTGCTTGCTGCTTAGGGGAAGCAATCGGAGGTGCCAGTGGGCAGGTCTCTCCTGAGGAGCCCTAAGATTAGGGTCACAGAGAGAACTGATGATTGACTTGTAATCAGTGAATGAAATTTGTCAAAGGCATATGTAAATTTTCCAAGACTTTTTGTATTTTCTTTATTTTTAAGGCCCGGAACAGGAGGAATTATCTCAGTGGGCGCCTTGCACTCATTAATGAGGCATTAGCTCACCTGGTTCAAGCACAGTACAAATCATGCTAACAGGAGGGCAGGGAGAGCCTTCCCTCAGGGGTTGGTGTGGATTGAATCCTGGGGTGGAGGCATGTTGTTTCCATTAAGTGCTTTATTCCTGTTTTATCTTTCCACCAAAACCCCCAAACAAGCTGTTGATTTCTTTCAGTCATTAAGGATAGACAAAACTGGTCAAGTCAGATTATTTTTTTAAGGATGATTTAAAATGCTAGTTGCACAATGTGATGGTTGTTTTCTCGTTGTTCGTTTTCTTTTTCTTTCCTGCCCTGTTTATGGCTGTAATTTGGAATAATTCAATTCATCATATTTTCACAGGTCTAACAGTACCCCAAGTATTTTGGGGGTTTCTAAATGGTAGAGGCTTTTCCTGCCCGGGTGCACAAGAAGGAAATCAGAACAAGGACCTGTCCCTAAAAGGGAATGATGTTTTCTTTGGTTACTTTAACAGTGTTTGCTCTTTATTGCTTTAGAATCATAACCTGGGTTGGAATGAGTTGTCTTTGCCAGGGGCTTCCTTTCTCTTCATACCAGAATAATAGAGGAGTGAAAGCACATTCTGAGGGAACGTCAGGGCCAAACGTAGGGCTCACCCAAACAGTCTGGACTGTCTCTTCCAGGGGCTTGTACAAGCCTATGTGAAGAGTTC
>NW_011488940.1:12308-13392 GCF_000754665.1 Bison bison bison
GTGCATGTTGGGTGGGGTCTGGGTGTCTGTGATCTTTAATCTGTTCCTTTTGGTCAGTTTGTGTCAATCCCTTACTCTAAGTCAATTAAATAATAGTATGTTGATAGAAGAGTCTTCTAACTCTAATTCAGTGACATGTTGCTTCCTTTCCTTTGTATGGGCAGCGGGCTTGTTGATTAATATGCCTACAGAGTCCAAGTCTCCGAAGTCAGTGTTCTGTTCTCAAATCTGCCTCTGACTTGAAGGATGACCTTTAACATCATGGTGCTTGAGTCTCTCCCTGTCTTCTATGTGGATCTAACCACTCCTGTTTAGCATGCTGGATATAAAAGGAAAAGGACTGTGAAAAGTTCAAAATGTAAACTGCAATGGAAATATGATAGTGTCAATAAAGCACATATACTCAGCAGAGGAAGGGAAAGACAGATCTAGGATGAAACTATCCTTTTGTCAGTCTTGCATTAATCAGTCTCTGTAATCATTTTAAATAGAGTGATTTCAAAGGAGTTACAGATTTCAGGACTGAATTTGCCTGGCTTCAGTTCAGTCACCTAGTCATGTCTGACTCTTTGCACCCCCATGGACTGCAGCACACCAGGCTTCCCTGTTCATCACCAACTCCCAGAGCTTGCTCAAACTCATGTCCATCGAGTCGATCATGCCATCCAACCATCTCATCCTCTGTCATCCCCTTCTCCTCCTACCTTCAATCATTCCCAGCATCAGGGTCTTTTCAAATGAATCAGTGGACCAAAGTATTGGAGTTTTAGCTTCAGTATCAGTCCTTCCAATGAATATTCAGGACTGATTTCCTTTAGGATTGACCAGTTTGATCTCCTTGTAGTCCAAGGGACTCTCAAGAGTCTTCTCCAACAACACAGTTCAAAAGCATCAATTCTTTGGCACTCAGCTTACTTTATAGTCTATCTGTCACATCCATACATGACTACTGGTAAAACCGTAGCTTTGACTAGGCAGACTTTTGTCAGCAAAATAATGTCTCTGCTTTTTAATATGCTGTCTAGGTTGGCCATAGCTTTTCTTCCAAGGAGCAAGCATCTTTTAATTTCATGGCTGCAATCAC
>NW_011488940.1:13764-16034 GCF_000754665.1 Bison bison bison
ACTTCTTTCCCTATTTGGAACCAGTCTGTTGTCCCATGTCCAGTTCTAACAGTTGCTTCTTGACCTGCATACAGATTTCTCAGGAGGCAGGTCAGATGGTCTGGTATTCCCATCTCTTTCAGAATTTTCCACGGTTTGTTGTGATCCACACAGTCAAAGGCTTTGGTGTAATCAATAAAGCAGAAGTAGATGTTTTTCTGGAACTCTGTTGCTTTTTCTGTGATCCAACGGATGTTGGCGATTTGATCTCTGGTTCCTCTGTCTTTTCTAAATCCAGCTTGAACATCTGGAAATTCATGGTTCATGTACTTTTGAAGCCTGACTTGGAGAATTTTGAGCATTACTTTGCTGGTGTGTGAGATGAGTGCAATCATGTGGTAGTTTGAACATTCTTTGGCATTGCCCTTTTTCGAGATTGGAATGAAAATTGACCTTTTCCAGTCCTGTGGCCACTGCTGAGTTTTCCAGATTTGCTCGCCTATTGAGTGCAGCACTTTAACAGCATCATCTTTTAGGATTTGATATAGCTTATCTGGAATTCCATCACCTCCACTAGCTTTGTTTGTAATGATGCTTCCTGAAGCCCACTTGACTTTGCATTCCAGGATGTCTGGCTCTAGGTGAGTGATCACACCATCATGGTTATCCAGGTCATGAAGATCTTATTTGTATAGTTCTTCTGTGTATTCTTGCCACCTCTTCTTAATATCTTCTGCTTCTGTTAGGTCCATACCATTTCTGTCCTTTATTTTGCCCATATTTGCATGAAATGTTCTGTTGGTGTCTCTAATTTTCTTGAAGAGATCCCTAGTCTTTCCCATTCTGTTGTTTTCCTCTATTTCTTTGCACTGATCACTGAGGAGGGCTTTCTTTTCTCTTCTTGATGTTCTTTGGAACTGTGCATTCAAATGGATATATCTTTCCTTTTCTCCTTTGCCTATTGCATCTCTTTTCTCAGCTATTACTAAGGCCTCCTCAGACAACCATTTTGCCTTTTTGTTTTTCTTTTTCTTGGGGATAGTCTTGATCAGTGCCTTGATCACTTGATCACTGCCTCCTGCCTCCCGCCTGGGTTACTGTTTTTTTATGTGGACTCCAAACATTGTTTTAAAATGTTGTCCTGTCACTTAGGGGATATACATGAAGATCAATCTTTAGGCGAGGAAGGAGCTGTTTGCTCAGGGACCTGGGAGGTTCATTTTTTTCTTCCTTTTCTCAGGAAGGGGAGGAGCTGTGAGGATCTGTGTTGAGCACATATGTATCCATTCAAGTTGTGGAATGGCTCCTGGGTACCTTGCAGGGACAGGAGTCTTTTTCTGGTTGTTTCTTATTCAGACTGTTTTAGGGCCTGTGGATGTGAGAAATATGGAGCCCCTGCTTTGACCCATTCATGGTAATGATTGGGAAGTTTGGGAGAGAGGTAAATTATTAACTGACTGAGATACCAGATAAAATATTTACCATGGAGATTCAGAGCAATGTGAGGTCCCAGTGTGTTAGAAAAATGAGCAAATACTTCATAGAGGGAAATATGATTTTAGATGGCCTTTGAAAAACATGCAGGATTCAACCAGACAAAGACATTCCCACTAAAGGAAAGAGATAAAACAATGACCTGATGGTAGCACAGGTAAGATATGTTTAAAATTGTTGTGAAAAACTCACTGAAAGATTTTTCAGATTGTCCTGGAAAGAGAGTAATTTACCCTTTCTTGGCAAAAGCAGGGTTCTTTTTTTTAAATCAATTCATTTATTTTTGGCTGCCTCAGGTTTTATTTGTGGCACATGGGCTCTTCATTGCAGTGGCCGAGTTTCTCTCTAGTTGTGGCGTGAGCTTAGTTGCCCCACAGCGTGTGGGATCCTAGTCCCATGACCAAGGATTGAACCTGCAACCCCTGTGGTAGAAGGCAGATTCTTAACCAGTCGACCCCCATGGAAGTCCCTAGGGATTCTTTTTACTGTTTAATCTGTCAGGGATTTTATAGACACCCTGACATTGCAACCCTCCTCTTATATATAAAACAGGCCTAGGATGCCAGTGCTTGTTAGCTATGGGAACACAGGACCAAATAGCTGCATCCCTTTAGGCCTGGAGGCTAACTGTGGGATCCTGCTTAGGATTCAGCACTGGAATATGTTACTGAAAGAGGCCAAGAGGCTTAGGAAAGACAAGCAACCTGCCTCTTTTATGGGTCAATGAAGAAACCTGGGCTTTGGAATCAAATTGACCTGAATTTCAATCCCTGTCCTGCTACTTCCTTGCCAGCATT
>NW_011488940.1:16134-17526 GCF_000754665.1 Bison bison bison
AGCATTATCCTAGGCAATCAATAAATGTAACTGGCACAGTGTCCCTGTTGCAGCTGGTACATTGTAAATGGTCAGTAAAAAAACTGCCTGAGTCCCGCGTGCAGAGGCCAAGTTTTAAAGAAGGATGGTAGATGCTCATCTGCATTTCCGTAGGGTCCCTGCTCCTGTTTTATAACCTATTATGTCTCCTTCACATCTTAGCTATTCACTTGGCTTTAGACGTGGTTAAGTTTGCTCTGTGAAGTGTTTGCCATTTGGCAGAAAGAAAGACCATTCCTATAGAATTGGCAATGGCTTCCTCATTTGAGGATTCTTTCAGCTAATTCTCCCATCTTGCTTTGCTCTGATACTCTGCCTCTACTTGAACTTTTTAATCTTGCTGGCTTTGTCCTATCTGCCTTCGACTGTGACCCCAATCCCACTGAGGTAGCAATGTCACCGCTAGACTTCACTTCCTTAATGTCTTCTCACATGGACTCCAGTCTTTGTCCGGGGCATGTATTGCCAGCCAGTCTTATGGATTTCTGTGGGTGGTCAAAGGTCACCAACCTTTTCATGACTGGTAGCCTTGGGCACAAGCTTGGGACCAGCCTGAGTGCTTGAACTGGCCTCCTCAACCCTGGCCTTCCCTAACAGATGATGCCCCTTAGGCAACGGATGGAGGACCTGGGAGTCATAGCTCAGTCTTGGTGCTACATCCTCTGGAAAAGCTGGTGCTCCAGAGTGGCTCCCTTGGGCCAACCTGACACTGTTAGCCTGCCCTGAACTGTCCATGGGGCTTCTGAGCAGCTTCTAGACTCCATGATAAGTTGGGAAGTTGGTGGTATAAGAGCTATAAATATAATGCCTTAGCTTTATTTAACCTAATGTTTACCCAGATTGTGAGATCATAGTACACTGTGCTCGGGTACACCCCGAGTCATGTACAAACCCACCAAACACCTATGAACATACCTAGAAAATATTGATAGTTTCTTTACACTTCTGGAAAATGTCCTACTTTAGTCTTCATAAACATACTACAAGATCGATTTATTATGTTCATTTTATTGATGCAGAAAATGGAGTATTGGAGATCCAAAGACTTATCCGGTGTCACCTAGTGAGCCAGTTGTAGAGCTGCTCACACCCATTGCTCCCATTGTACACACAGCCCTGCTGTTGGCTCTTGGGATAGAAACATCATGTGAGCACAACACTGAGAAACCATCCCCTTGCAGAGGTTGCCCATGTCCATCACAAGCCCATGTTCATGCCCTGCATTGTAGACATTGGATTGGCTCTACTTGTAGACTGAGTTGAACAGGAACCATAAAACAAGGTTGGGAAGCATGTCGCTCAGTGTTAACCCCAGGGGCTTTCCATGGGGCCTACTGTCATCTTCACCTCTCC
>NW_011488940.1:17626-17924 GCF_000754665.1 Bison bison bison
CACGGCATAATTACCACCTGCTCTACTTGAGGACATTGCCAGCATCTTCCACACCCACTCCTGAGCCTCGAGTTCCTGGTGGGAGGGATGGTAGAGGCTTTTGCAGTGCCAGTTGTTCTCTTCATGGCCCAGGGACCAGGGAAACAGCACAACTACAACAGCAGAATCCTTCTTGCTAGAGGATGTGATCGTCCTGAGTCACAAAGAAAACCAGATAGAGACAACTAGAAACTCAGTGATGAACCCCAATCCCCAGCAAACACTTGCCCACTTTTTTGGGGGGATAAAATTCCTAAAT
>NW_011488940.1:18466-19091 GCF_000754665.1 Bison bison bison
CTCCTCCTCCTGCCCCTGCCTCTCTTCACAGATGGGAAAGCAAAGGACCTAAAGAAGAGACTGTACCTGGCTCCAAAGTGACACAAATCATAAGAATGAGATTCTAATGCTGATCTTTATCTTCTGTGACGTCGGTGTTCTGATTTGTCATGCTTATTAGATAAAATTTGAAAATAGGGAAAAATGATAAGGAAGAGACCGCCTGTGCAGATAACTCCACTCTGACCATTTTGGTGTATTTCCTTCCTGTCTTCTCTCAGCGCATTTTCTTCCATTTACCTAGAGACACGGTAAAACCCAGGGCTTCTAAGCTCACACTCAATGCTGTCACTGGCATAGCAGGCCACCTTTCTAATCACTATCGTTATTTGATATATGATCAATAAAAGTTACATTTTTTTTCTAATTTTATTTTATTTTATTTTTAAACTTTACATAATTGTATTAGTTTTGCCAAATATCAAAATGAATCTGCCACAGGTATACATGTGTTCCCCATCCTAAAAGTTACACTTTTAATCCTCAAAGCTAAGGAAAGCTGCCCATGACCCCCCAGATGTATGTGGCTCATTTAGAAAACAGGTGTAATAATGACATCAGATCCTCAGGATGGCCCACAATAGGA
>NW_011488940.1:19191-20288 GCF_000754665.1 Bison bison bison
CAATAGGAAGCCAAGATTTGTTTTGTTTTTTAATTTATTTGACTATACTGGGATCTTTGTTCATGTGCAGGATCTAGTTCCCTGACCAAGGATCGAACATTGGGCCCCCTGGGTTGGGAGCATAAAGCTTTGACCACTGGACCACCAGGGAAGTTCCCAGGAAGCCACCTTGGTGCTAGACTTTCAGAGGACTCTCCTGAGCCCCTCACTACCACCCCCACCCTACCCAGCGTGCCCTCCCTGGTGTGGCCCTTGTCAGAACCAGATGCACGCAGCCTGTGTTCACCCAAGCTGGAATCTGAGCCGAAAATGAAGAGGTCGCATGAGATGCTTCCCACAGTCCTGTTCCCTTTAGGAATGCAATGCCTGAGCCACGGGGCACTTTGACTCAGCTTCTGTGCTCTGTGCCAAGGCTGAATGACTAGAACTCCAGCTGCAGCCTGCACTTTAAAGCTCCGTTCTCGTCCCAACCCACAATCTTGTTATCCAGGCTGTCAGAGGAGGGGAAGGAGGAGCTGGGGGAGATGTGACTCAGGGGGCCTGAGACAGGTCAGAATGCCCTTCCAGTTGATCTGCTTTCATGAAAGTGATGTGGAACCATCCTGTGCCCTGAGAGAGTGTAGGAGAATCCACACACCCCCCGCCATTACTCCTCTCATGCCCCCTTAGTTCAGCTGAGAAGCTCCCCTGAGGCTTTTCCTAACAGCAGCATCTGAATCCTGTACACCTGGCCATCTGCCCACAATTCCTTGGGGAGACAGGAGCTCACTCCTGTCCTGGCAGACTTGAATAATAGAAGATGCAGATCAGAGCTGGGCAGCGTCTTTGTTACACAGCACCTTACTGAAGTAGCCAGCTATTTTTAGAAGAGAGGGAAAGGTAGCAGCTTGGCCTTTAGGGATGGACAGGAATAACAATCTGGCGAACCTGAACATTCAAGTTTTTGTAGCTGGGCTGCAAATGAGCCTTTCTTCCCTACCTCCTTGCAATGCCATCAGTGACACCACACGTCCCTGGGCAGGCCACACATGAATGCTTCAAACAGGAGATGGGAACAGAGGGCCAAGGGAGTCTGCTCCACTGAGTACCTGGGTGAT
>NW_011488940.1:20388-22489 GCF_000754665.1 Bison bison bison
CAAACAAAATAAGGTGCCCCAGTCACTGAGAAGATTGAAACCTCGGGTCTCTGCTCTGGTGTCACCCTCACTGAGGTCTCCCTGTAACTTATCACAAGCAGGCCCTGACACTGACACTCCCTTTTAGCCTGTGTTATTGTTCTTCCCTGCACACATCACTACCTGACATTATGCCCTGTTTATTCCTTTGTTTATTCCTTTATTATGCTCTGTTTATTCCTTTTTCCATCATTTGTCTTACTCGGTAGAATGTAAGGTCCAAGAGAACTTGGAGTTGGGTTTTCTTACTGCTGTGTCCCCAGGGCCTCGAACAGGGCCTGGCCAATGGCAGAACACCAGGAAATAGATATGAAATAAACCAGTGTATTCTTGGAATGTATGAACCTAGTATGAACCAGGCAAGGAGCAGACCAATTCCCACAAAGACAACAACAACAGCAGTTGATGTCTTGAAGGCTGTGATGAACTCCCTGAATGTTCTCAGAGTTCTGCATTCTCCATGTTGTCCTTAACCCCATTTTGCAGTGAAGGAAAAACTAGACTTTAGGGGTTAACAGGTGACTTGTTTCTGTGACCCTGAGGTCACCATGCTAATAAATGGCAGAACCAGGATTTGATCTCCAGCCTGGGGGCCGTCTTTTCAGATATACCAGACTGAGCATTTACTTGATAATCTTTTGAATTGAGTTAGTTGGAGCTTCTTTCCATGATTCTTACTCAGCTTGATCAAGCAGTTGCTTCACGAAAATGACTACATGAGGTGGATGTGTCATTTGCATGTACTAAACCTATGAGATCCTTGAATTTGTCATCATAAACCCAAAGTAGCAGAGCATTCTTTGTCACAGTGATGGCTCAGTAGTGAAGCCATACCATACAGGTAGTTGGAGTTCCTTTCCTTGACAATTTGGAAGTAAAGATGAACTGCCATTCTGACATGTCCCATTTGTTGAGTTTCACTTGCTGAAAACATATGGCTAGGAAAAAACTATTTATTGACAAAGTATTTTACAAAGCCAGAGCATGTTAGGGTCTCTTAGTTACTTTTTTCATCAGCTTTTTAAAATGAAATTGCAATTTTCTTGTACCCTCCCTCCCAAAAGAAAATGCAACAAAAATGTCAGACCAAAACACCACATCAAGGACCAGAAGCCTACTGGGCTCCCCAAGGCTAGGGTATGTTTCTTTGTGTACCCCACAGTCCTCAAGGCCCCTGCAGAGGCTCATTTCCTTCTGGGGGCTCCCAGGTACCATCAAGGCACTGACTCAGGGTGTGCCTAGAGTGTCATTTTCCTCCTGATCATGGCTTATCCACATCATAGCAACTGGTGTATTCCATTGTCACATCATTATCTTGTGTCTATGAAAACTCAGGTCTCTATCATATTTGTATTATAATCAGCCAATTAAAGAGTCCTATTAATTCCTCTTTAAGGAGGCCTCCATATGAGTGAGTGAGAGACTCTGTGTTTCTGTGGAAGATTCAAGAGATCCCCTCTTGTTTCCAAGGCAAGCTTCAGCACCATTGACTCTGTGGATTCTGTTTTTGGTCACTACCCCTATCCTAAGAATCCCAGGGTTTATGGAAAATGTGGGCCACCCAACCCCATCTCGACCTATGTTCCTTTTTAATGTTCAAACTACTAACAGATTTCCTGAGCTATTCTAATTTCTTTCCTTCTAGGTGAGTCACACTTGTACTTAGGTCTATTAGGAATTCACTGAGATTTCAAAGCATTAATATTCTTCAATATTTCATATTGATTTGTAGCGAATGAGTAAATCCCTAATAGGAGTACAGACTCCTGGCACTTGGATTTCTAACACATTAGAGAACAATCTATTTTTCACCCAAGTTTCACTTTTCAATTTATGCCGTCAGCTCGAGTCATCAATTGTCAAGGGAGAAAAGTTGCCCGTGTGATTTGTTCTCTTGGGATACACATGTCTCTGCTCCCAACTAGCTCAGGAGTTCGCACCCTGGCTGTATATTAGAATCACCTGGAAGGGTTTCTTCACATTAAAAATGTTCAGGCTTTACAGCGGGTCATGTAAATCAGAATTTCTGGGCTTAGAGCTGAAGGGATTTCTTATGTACCTA
>NW_011488940.1:22589-26148 GCF_000754665.1 Bison bison bison
AATCATTTAGCTTATATTAAATGGCTCTGTTTTCCCACTGCCTGACACCGGGTAGAGAACCTTCCAGGTACTAGTCACATGTATGTGGAGAGACCATAAAGAAAGCTGAATGCCAAAGAATTGATCCTTTTGAACTGTGGTGCTGGAGAAGACTCTTGAGAGTCCCTTGGACAGCAAGGAAATCAAACTAGTCAGTCCTCAAGGAAATCAACCTTGAATATTTATTGGAAGCACAGATGCTGGAAACTCCCAATAATTTGGCTGCCTGATGCAAACAGCCGACTCATTCAAAAATACCCTGATGCTGGGAAAGATTTCCATTTTATGAAACTAAGCTACAAACCCTGTGAAAATAGGTACTTTAACTACTTTAGGAAAATTCTCAGCCTGACCTGCAAATGGCTCCTCTAAGGCTCCCAGGGGCTGGGTTCTAACCCTTGAAACAGCCTCACCAGTAGAAATGGCTTCTCTAGACTAGGTTGATTGCTTTTCAGCTGAAAGAGTCGACTTTTATAGGTCCCTACTCATTTTGCCATTTAAATTTTTTATAGACTTGTCAGTTTTCTTGTCTTCTGTTCTACAATAATATTTTCCAGCAGTATATCAAATTTGACCATTGGCATATTCAGTAATGGAATCTGGAGAACCAGTTTTATTGATGTCCTAGAAGCTTATATGCAAGGGATAGTCATCTGTGCCTGGTAACTAGTATTTTTAATCCTTTGTTTTTAATTGTTAAGCGGTCTTTTAATCTGGTTGGGAATGGCAACTCTTCCACTGGTTTCTAGATCTTTTTTTCTCTTTTTTCTTTTCACCATTCCTAGAAACCATACTGGATCTCAGTTTCTCTAAGATTAAACTTCATTTAAACCCTTTTCTTAGTATAACAGATCATGAAATGTTGACTCTGTCTAACCCAGATCTCTGGACTCGAGTATTTCTCATCAGAAACTACTTTTTTTTCCCCCTGTAAGACTCAACATTTTTTGTCCATTGATTTATTTGATATGAAAGTCAGTGTGATTTTTGAAACCACGAATTTTTAATCAAATGTGGTGATGGGTCCCTCAGAGACAACTATCAAAGATTTTATGGTTTTAATTAAGCTTTTAGGTTATGCTGCATGCAATTTGTGTTTTGCTTTAAATACAGAGGCCATTATCAAATACATGCAGAATTCCTTAATAGATTTCAAAAAGATTTCCTTGTATAAATGTATTTATCATATTTAAATGTTTCTACCAAGCTATTTCTTAGGCAGGGTTTTCATCTCCTTGATTTCCTAGTCTTCCGCTTCCTGCTTGTTTTTGAACTGACAGAAAGATGGGAAAGAATCAGAGATCTAACTTAAATTTTTTTCCATTTTCTTAAAAACATATAAAGTAAATGGTTAATAAGCTATATGTTCATCCACCTCATTAGAACTTACTCAAATGCATTCCTTTTCATGGCTAAGTAATATTTCATTGTGTATATGTACCACAACTTCCTTATCCATTCATCTACTGATGGACATCTAGGTTGCCTCCTTGTCCTAGCTATTAAAACAGTGCTGCAGTGAACACTGAGGTATATGTATCTTTTTCAATCTTGGTTTCCTCAGGGTTTATGCCCAGTAGTGGGATTGCTGTGTTGTACAGTAGTTTTATTCCTAGTTTTTTTTTTTTTTTTAAGGAGTCTCCATACTGTTCTCCCCAGTGGTTGCCTCTGGCCAATTCATACTAATGTATGGGAAAAGCCATCATAATATTGTAAAGTAATTATCCTCCAATTAAAATAAATATAAAAATTTTTTAAAAAAGAGAAAAAGATGTAAATGGATAGAAGGTCGAAATGATTAGTTACAATGATATTGTGAGAGTATCTGTGGAAAGGAAAAGTTGCCAGAGTGATGGAATTCTGTTAGAAAAGGAGGTATGGTCTCCTTCAGAGAACAAGGAGAGACCAGCCAAACCTGAGATGGGGTTCCTCACAATAAAGGAAAACACTGCATTGGCTTTCCAGCAGATTGGCCACCTTAAGAACATTTGTGTGTATAATACACGACAGGTACCCCATTTACCCCTTGGTAAAGCTATCAAAATAATGACTGTCTAGTGCCCTGCTCTAGCAGCCCGACAGAAATAGCTAACATCCTTATATCTGCAGCTTGGCAGGCTGAGATAGTTGGATGGTGTCCAGACATCAGGGAAAGTACTGAACTGGCCCAAAAGTTCGTTTGGTTTTTTATGTACCATCTTGCCAAAAAACCCAAATGAACTTTTGGGCCAACTCCCTAGATTTTAGAGTCTGTAGTACAATGAACACTTGGAACCACGCTCAAACCTCCATTAGTGTCGGTTTCTGATATTTTATTGCTTTTTTTTGTTGAATGTTAAGAGACTCAGGGTTATCTTTACAAATCTTAAACTATTCACTTTCTCCCAAGAATTGTAAAGAACCTAAAGTGTTTTATCTTTGATCTCTCAATTACCATGTACTAAATTACTGTCTAGTTGTATTTAGAAACACCTTGTTTTCACACTCCCTCCATTAGCTATTATTTTCCTTTATTATTTCGTTAGTGTTGAATTAGATTCATTAGCAACTTTTTTGCTTGCCATTTCATTCTTACATTCTACTGCTTTCATTTAGATTCAGTTGCCTTGTTTTCAAACTATAGAATATCCTTGTACTAAAGCAAAACACTCAGTTTTTCTCTGAAGATGTTGAAAATTTTTTTTCATTCTTTTCATCATAGGTTAGCTGGGTAGAGGTGTCTTTGTCCCCACTGCCAAGTATAGCACTTTCAGAACACTTCTCTATTTATTGCTGTGGAAAAGTGTTGTCAATCCAATTGTCTTTCTTTTGTAGGTAATCTTTTGTTTTTCTTTAGTCTCTTCAAATATTTTTTATTTTTCTTCCACCCCTACAGTTTCACTAAGCATATGTAGGGTAAGATTTGTTTTTATTTAGCCTTCCTGTAACTGAGTGTGTTATTTAAACTTGAGGATTCGTGTCTTTTTCTGCAATTCTTGGATATGATTGTCATGTATCTTAAAATATTTCCTCTCCCCTGTCTTACTTTGGTCAGTATTCCTCATTTCACTTTTCATGTCTATTAACCTTGTCTTCATCAGTTTCATCTGTTTCTCTCTGTGTGTACTGCAGTCTGGATTTCTTTTCTCAGAAAGCTTCCTGTTCACCAGTTTTTCAGATCTGTGTGGATCTGCAAGGGATTCAAAATTTCATTTTCATGATTCCCGACACCCTCAAACTAATAGGAAATTCATCCAGAGTAAGAAATTCAGCCAGGAGGTCACTCTCCCTGCTTGTGGTGTGTGTTTTAAGAGGACAGACACTGACCATTGATTTTTTTTTCCCCAATAAATGTTTCAAGATTTCACATTTATTCAATTTCACAATAAATGTCTTGTGAAAGTCGTTGAATGAATCAATGAACCCATTCCCCTATGGAAATGCAAAAATTCCAGCCAATGACCTCTTAGAGCTTACACTTTAAGAGAGAAGTCATCAATCACATCACTCTGTCATGAGTTTACATGTTCAAGATATGGTT
>NW_011488940.1:26248-27581 GCF_000754665.1 Bison bison bison
GAAGGAATGGCAGCCCAGGAAATATTTCAGAGGCAGCTATGTTCGTACTGGGCTTTGCAGGATCTTTAAGAGTTTGCCATGGGCACAAGGCATGGTAAGGAGAGAGGAATTACTGTGTAGTCAAAGGCTCAGAGATTACCAAGCCCCTAGGACTCTTGGAGATGGGCATATTGATGTCTTCTGATGAGGGAAAAGCCTTGGGCATAAAGGGAATATGTCCCCGCTGCCCTGGCCCCTTCTGCAGGCAGCTCTGCCTCCAGCACACCGAGCTTGCCACTCTCCCACGCAGCTTTCCTGGTGACATACAACAAGGGGACGAGCAGAATAGCCAGCAGGCTTCAAGCCTGTGGTGGAATGAGCAGGCCCCACTAAGATTCCAGCCAACAGTTCCACCTTCTGTGTCATGATTTTATCAATTATATCAGTCCAGATGCTGAATCCTGAAACTTGGGAGGAAAGAGAAATTACCAACTTCACCAGTAAAATGAGAAGCAAATCTGGCCTGCCTTTACACACAGTCACCCTGTTTATGTGCCAGATGATGCGCTGGGAGTTCGGCAGTGCACAAGCCAAAGTGAAGAGACACACCATCAACATGTAACCCGATATAGAGCTACTATCATATAGTCATAAATGTGCTGGGGAAAAGACATAGAGTGAACGGGGAGAGAGGAAGCTGGGTGAGAGTTTCTTTAGTTTTTTTTTTTGTTGTTGTTGTTGTTTTTAAGTCAGGTAAGACAGACCTGAATAATGAGCAATGAGTGGGCAAGCAAAGGGTTGAAGAGTATTCCAGGCAGAGGGCAGAGGAGGTGCAAAGCCGCCAAGGCAGGAACAAGTGGATTAGGTCCAAAGGGCAGAAAAGAGCCTTGAAGCCGGGGGAGAGTCAGAGGAGATAAAGCCAGCAAGGTGGGCACGAGCCATGTCACCTAGGGCTGGGCAAGGCATCCTGAGGGAGTTGCATTTTCTTGTAAACAACATGAGAAAAATGCTTTAAGCAGAGCAACAGCACTACAAGATTTTGGTTTCTAAGAGATTTCTCTGGAGATTATATGAATAATTCAGTGGAAAAGGGCAAGTTTGGAGATAAATTAGGACCCTGCTGTAGGAGTAGAGGTGTGCAATGGTAGCTTGGCCTGAGATGGTGGGGTGTGGATGGTAAGAGTAATTGAATTGGGGATCCATTTTTGGGGCAGAATCCATTGGACCTGGTGATGGGCTAGAATTCAAGGTGTGGGAAAGAGAGGAAACCCAGGTTTTATACTGAGTTACTAGATGGTGAAGATTGGTAAGAGGAAGAGAGGGGCAGGGATGAGATGGCAGATCGGAAGAGCAC
>NW_011488940.1:31055-32154 GCF_000754665.1 Bison bison bison
GCTTCTCTCCTTTCTATCTATAAAATTGCTCTGATATTTTATGAAGATGGGAAAAGATTCTCTTTTTTATTCTGAGTGTCCTCCTCCCCAACAAACTTGGGGCATATCATTATCTCTCAGTACATTTCAACCTTCTATTGAAAAAAAGCTATGAATGCTTTGAAACAGGAGTAGGACACAGGAAATGGGAGTGATCTGACGTGTTGACTGAAGGTGACCTAAGTCCTGTGTTTCTCCCTCAAAGAAGCGAGGTATGAGGTGGGTGCTGGGTGCTTCAAGGTTAGGAAGTATGATGAAACCATGACTGTAGTTCACCCCATGTGTACTGAGCACTACTAGATACTTCCCAGGTGGTGTTAGTGATAAAGAAGCCACCTGCCCATGAAGGAGACATAACAGACTCTAATTTAATCCCTGGGTTGGGCATATCCCCTGGAGAAGGGAATGGAAACTCACTTCAGTATTCCTGCCTGGAGAATCCCCATAGACAGAGGAGCCTGGCAGGCTACAGTCCATAGGATCGCAAAGAGTCAAACAGGACTGAAGTGACTTAGCACGCACACGAGATACTTGGTGCTTAATAGAGTGCCAGTGTGCACCCCTAGTGGATCTTCAAGAAATATTTATGGACCAAGTGCTCTAAGGTTTGTCCCATGAGAGTTGCTGATGATGGAGATGTGAACTAATCAGGTCCCACATGCCCCTAAACAAATGACAGAATTTAGATTGTTAAAAGGTGTGCAGTAGAATAAACCGGGGCTTGGACTCCCTCCCTTATGCCTCCTCTGTCTCCAGCTCCACTAGGAAATCTTCATTTGTGTTGTTACAGTTAATGTCAGAAGCATTTTTGCACAGCAGCACAAATATGCCTCTTGTAGCTGGAGAAAGGTCCTGTAGCATTTATTCAGGCAAGTGGGATTTCACTTCAGAGGCAGCTGACGGTGTGGCTGAGGTTTGTACATGTGGAACAATTTGTCAGCAGGCCTATCGAAAGTCTGAGAGGGTGTTCCCTGATCCTGCGGATGTTTGAAAGAGTCCTGTGAATGTTTGGCCTCATCAAGAAAAAAGAGAACCCAGGGCTCTTGGGTTACTTTATGAC
>NW_011488940.1:35875-36304 GCF_000754665.1 Bison bison bison
ACAAGTAGATCCAGGGCTGTTAAAAAGAAACAAACATGATATTGGACTAAACACAGATGCACACACAGCTGCTGGAATCTCAGCAGTGGTCAGACGTACCCTAAGAATCTGAGCCAAAGTGGCTCTGGCCATGTTTCCTGCCCAGGAGCCATATTCATTTGGCAAAGTGGTGGGAGTGTTTTGAGGCTGTCTGCCATTTTGTGCGTAGGTGCCAGTGTTGTAAAACACTCTGCATTGAGTGGGACATCCTGCTCCACTGGGAAGTATCCAAGCCCTAATGCCATACAGTTGTCCCTAGTGGGAGACTCTGGAGCAGAAACTGGTGAGGGGGTACAGGCAAGTTTTATGGAATTTTTAAAGTTATGAGAGATTTCAGAGAAGTGGCTAAAGTAGTGCTTCTCAAAGTATAGTTTCTATATCATCTGTGTC
>NW_011488940.1:36404-36559 GCF_000754665.1 Bison bison bison
AATCACAATTGGAAGTAAGGTTGGGCAATAGAAAGAGGTATTTAGGGTAAATTTAGGGAGATAGAAGGGGCTTCCCTCATAGCTAAGTCGGTAAAGAATCTGCCTGCAATGCAGGAGACTCAGGTTTGATCCCTGGGTCGGGAATATCCCCCAGA
>NW_011488941.1:0-300 GCF_000754665.1 Bison bison bison
TGGCAGGCAGATTCTTTACCCCTGAGCCACCTGGGGAGCCCGAGTGCAGCCTACCATCACTCCGTTTCTCTCATTCAAAAACAGCGCAAGATACCTGCTTACTCTTCTCGGTTTTCCCTGTGTATGTGGACTATCAGGGCTTCCCAGGGGGCACTAGGGGTGAAGAGCCCACCTGCCAGTGCAGGAGATGTAAGAGACTTGGGTTCAATCCCTGGGTGGGGAAGATCCCCTGGAGGAGGGCATGGCCACCCCCTCCAGTATTCCTGCCTGGAGAATCCCGTGCACAGAGGGGCGTGGCAG
>NW_011488941.1:4569-5040 GCF_000754665.1 Bison bison bison
GCCTTGATTCATAGACCTAACATTCCAGGTTCCTATGCAGTATAGCTCTTTACAGCATCAGTTTTGTCAATTATACCTCAGTAAAGCTGAAAAGATTTTCTTTCATTTAATTATACCAGGCACATTGGGAGTTATTCCATTTCTGATTTTCGCACTTGCTCTCATGCTTAAAATACGTATTTACATTTTTATTTCTGAACACGTACACATTCTCCTCCTCCTTTACAAAAGACAAAGTTCTAACGGTACTTCACCTGAACTCTGGGTACTCATATACACGTGTGTGGGCATGCGCACGTCTCTCTCCATGCACACGTGTGGGTGTGTTTATGCGTGCAAGTGTGTGTCTGTGTACTTTTCCAAAGCTCATTTTCAGACATGCGTTCCTCTCTGTTGTATCTCACTGTCTCTCTGCCATCTCTTAGCATTCCTTTCTGTGTGAAAACCGTCAATCTCCAAGAACTTGCACCT
>NW_011488942.1:0-300 GCF_000754665.1 Bison bison bison
CTAGATTGGTAATAACTTTCATTCCAAGGAGTAAACGTCTTTTAATTTCATGCTGCAATCACCATCTGCACTGATTCTGGAGCTCAAAAAAATAAAGTCTGACACTGTTTCCACTCTTTCCCCATCTACTTCCCATGAACTGATGGGGCCAGATGCCATGATCTTCGTTTTCTGAATGTTGAGCTGTAAGCCAACTTTTCCATTCTCCTCTTTCACTTTCATCAAGAGGCATTTTAGTTCCTCTTTACTTTCTGCCATAAGGGTGGTGTCATCTGCATATCTGAGGTTATTGATATTTCT
>NW_011488942.1:400-1614 GCF_000754665.1 Bison bison bison
TCCATGGGGTCGCAGAGTCGGACACGACTGAGCAACTTCACTTTCACTTTCATGGCTGATTCATGTTGATGTATGGCAGAAATCAATACAATTATCCTTCAATGAAAAATAAATATTTTTAAAAACTGCCCATACTTTAAATCTTAGGCCTACATTTAACATTTCAAAAAGGATCGCTCTTTGTCCCTCTGCGTGCATGCTCAGTCACATTCCACTTTGTGACCCCCATGGACTGCAGCCCACCAGGTTCCACCATCCGTGGGATTTTCCCAGTAAGAATACTGGAGTGGGTTATCATTTCCTCCTCCAGGGGATGTTCCTGACCCAGGGATCAAACCTGCATCTCCTGTGTCTTCTGCATTACAGGTGGATTCTTTTTTGTTGACCAAGGAAGCCCTTGACCCTCTACACCCATCCACATAAAAATTCACTTCAGGACTTTACCTCCCTGGTTATCATTTGTAGTTGTCAGTGTGCATAGCCTTAACTATTAAGATACAAATTCAGACCCAAATTTAAAATCTTGACTCACTTTACACAAAATTAAGATGGCTTTTAAGTGGGCTTCCAATTATTAGCAAGTTGGTTTGTAACTCATTAACAGTGTCAAGCTTTCAAAGAAACTTACTGAAAGGCAGAAACCAGAAAGCTTTATCAGAGTATCAGTCTATTAGCTCTCTACTTTTTATGTAAAGTTTATTGTTATGAACTCCAAGATCTTCTATATCCTTAAGTCACTGGGTCTTTCCCTCACTTTTAAAACACTTCATACCTCTAAATGAATCATCCCCAATCTCCCTTATCACTGCATGAGCATACCAACACTTCCAAAATTACTGTATTAAACTGAGTTTTCAAATAGAAGGGAATGTCTTTAAGTACATCAGTTTTCCTGGCATTGAGCAGATAGTAGGTGTCCTCCAAATGCATATGAAGTGGTTATTGATATCACTCAACATGTGTCTCTACAACTGCCACAGTACCTAGTTCTAAGTAAGCTTAATTAAAATAGAATGTGTGCTAAAAGTTTGAGTCTAAGAATGGCATTTATGACCTTCACCCTAATTTATCTAAATTCTTCAAACATATTTTATAGGGGAACTAACTGGATAACCTTCACACAGAATGAGTGCATCTGTGAGAGGATAAATCTTCGAATACACTAAGAAAGCCACAAGGTCAGAATATTGTGATAGCACAAAACAATTTAAACT
>NW_011488942.1:4469-5480 GCF_000754665.1 Bison bison bison
CAAAAATGTCCGTGATAACACATTTATTCAACATCTGTTCACTCTTCTAATTAAGTACACACTTAGACTCCTACTTGAACCATCAAGTACAGTAACTGGTAAATAAGACTGGTAAATGTTAGACGTAAAAAACTAAAATATTAAAAGCAAGTCATTTTATATCTCATCCATCAAAAACACTGTACTCAGTTCCAAGGGTAGAATGCAGAAGACTGACTAAGCAAAGAAAGGTGACTTAAGATGATGAAAACTCCGGAAACCATATAACAAAATGACTGATAGAACTAAGAATGTTCAATATGAAAGAGAAGATCCAGGAAACATAGAAATTTTCTAGTATCTAATGGCTGATACATGGAAATATGATCAGAATTTGTGTTGCAATGGAATGATGGGTAAATATGGAGGAGGCCTATTTTAACTCAATATAAGATCTTTTCAACAGCTACACAATATGGAAAAGACTGCCTTTTGATCCATAAGTAACTTGTTATTGGAAATGTTAAGAACAGATGATGAACTAACGCTCAGTGCTGAGGAAAAGTTCCTGCAATGAGTGAGTAATTACGTTAGAAGATCTCTAAAGCCCCTCCTAACTAGAAGTGTACACTACTGTGTGAAAACATTTTGAATACATAAACTAAATGGCAATAAGAAAAATCTAAAACAGAGATTATCAGTCAATAGTACTTACATATACCCATACAGCAACACAGAAAGTGGCTCCACTAGCTAATACAGCATTACCATATTTGTCATGGAAATCAGGTGCCCGCTTTTGATGGATCTGCCTTGCCACTGCTTGCTGAATGCTTTGAACTTAAAGAAAAAGAAAAAAAGAATACAGGAGCATATCTACCAATTATCAGGAAAAGAGAACACTTGTAATTGATATTACCACTTAACGAAAGCCAAGGAAGTTACTCTATAGCATTATGCAGTATAATAAAATGTTAAAACATTGTATCTAAAAGCAAAGTTGCATACTTTGAAATGCTTCACAAAAAAAAA
>NW_011488942.1:5580-6632 GCF_000754665.1 Bison bison bison
AAAAGAAATGCTTCACAAATAAGATGAATTGACAAATGGATAATATGTGATATAACAAATAGTGCAAAATGTTAGTTGTAGAATCTACATGCTGGGTATGTGGGTGTTCATTAGACAATTATTCCAACTTTTCAGTATGTCTGAAATTTTCCCCAATACAATGTTGAGTGGGTAAAACAAAGAACAAGTGATGACAGTAACATCCATGATAAATCGGTATTTGTATAATCCTTGAACTTGGCTCCTACTTCATTAATCTGAGTATTTATGATTTTGATTTTCACCAAAGTTTACTCAGCAGTGCTCAACAACTTGAAAAGTTTAATACATAGACACTGTTCTCAGGTAACTTCCAGTCTAGAGAAGGCTATTATATACACAGACACAAACCATTATAATATAAGGAGGTAAAATGTTAGCTAAGCACTTTGAATAGCAGGTACGATTTGGTTATGTAGATATGGGAAAAAGAAATCTGAAAAAAGCAGAAACAGAAAACCCAGTGTACTATAAAACCAATCACGTCTGAAGGATAAGTTGTATAGATTAGTACATGTGTGCTAAGTCGCTTCAATTGTGTCTGACTCTGCGACCCTATGGACTGTAGCCCACCAGGCTCCTCTGTCCAAGGGGTTTTCCAGGCAAGAATACTGGAGTGGACTGCCAAGTGTCTTATGTCTCCTGCATTGGCAGGCGGCTTCTTAATCACTAGCGCCACCCGGGAAGCCCCTATACATCAGGAGCAGGAAATGAAGCCACTTTTTTGGTAGAGCTAAGTTTCTGAGCAGAATGACAACATTAAAACTTTGCCATTACCGTTATTTCAGTAGAAATAGTTTCCAAACTGCCTCTGGAGGCACCTGGGGGGCTTGGGAAAGAACGTTCTTAGCTCACCTTTGGTTACATTTCCAATGGGCAAATCTACAACATTTCACAGTATATTCTGTTCTAGAGCAGTTAAAAGTGAGCATGTGAATTCCGCATTGAAAGTAACAACTCCCAAACCCCGTTCCCTAAGGTCCAAGGCCCTACCTTCTCAAAAGGCAAAGAAA
>NW_011488942.1:9204-10593 GCF_000754665.1 Bison bison bison
ATCTTTCCCAGCATCAGGGTCTTTTCCAATGAGTCAGTTCTTTGCATCAGGTGGCCAAAGCATTGGAGTTTCAGCTTCCGCATCAGTCCTTCCAATGAATATTGAAGACTGATTTCCTTTAGGATAGACTGGCTGGATCTCCTTGCAGTCCAAGGGACTCTCAAGAGTCTTCTCCAACACTACAGTTCAAAAGCATCAATTCTTCGCCACTCAGCTTTCTTTATGGTCCAACTCTCACATGTATACATGACTACTGGAAAAACCATAGCTTTGACTAGACAGGCCTTTGTTGGTAAAGTAACGTCTCTGCTTTTTAATATGCTGTCTAGTTTGGTCATAGCTTTTCTTCCAAGGAGAAAGCATCTTTTAATTTCATGACTGCAGTCAGCATGTGCAGTGATTCTGGAGCCCCAAAAAATAAAGTCTCTCAGTGTTTCCATTGTTTCCCCATCTATTTTCCGTGAAGTGATGGGACTGGATGCCAGGATCTTAGTTTTTGAATGTTGAGTTTTAAGCCAGCTTTTTTATTCTTCTCTTTCACTTTCATCAAGAGGCTCTGTAGTTCCTCTTCACCTTCACTTTCTGCTATAAGGGAAATGTCATCTGCATATCTGAGGTTATTGATATTTCTCCTGGCAATCTTGATTCTAGCTTGTACTTCATCCAGCCTGGCATTTCACATGATGTACCCTGGTGGCTCAGACGGTAAAGAAGCTGCCTGCAGTGCAGGAGACCCAGGTTCCATCCCTGGGTCAGAAAGATGCCCTGCAGAAAGTAATGGGAACCCACTCTAGTATTCTTGCCTAGAGAATTCCATGGACAGAGGAGCCTGGTGGGCTACAGTCGATGGAGTTGCAAAGAGTCAGACATGACTGAGCAACTAACACTTACTTATTCACTTATTCTGCATATAAGTTAAATAAGCAGGGTGACAATATACAGCCTTGTCGTACTCCTTTCCCAGTTTGGAACCAGTCTGTTGTTCCACGTACATGTTCTAACTGTTGCTTCGTCACTTGCATTTCTCAGGAGGCAGGTAAGGTGATGTGGTATTCCCATCTCTTTAAGAATTTTCCACAGTTTGTTGTGATTCAGTCAAAGGCTTTGGCGTAGTCAATAAAGCAGAAGTAGATGTCTTTCTGGAACTCTCTTGCTTTTTCGATGATCCAACGGATGTTGGCAATTTGACTTCTGGTTCTCTGCCTTTTCTAAATCCAGCTTGAACACCTGAAAGTTCTCAGTTACTTACTGTTGAAGCCTCGCTTGAAGGATTTGGAGCATTACTTTGCTAGCATGTGAGATGAGTGCAATTGTATCATAGTTTGAACTTGCCTTGGCATTGCCTTTCTTTGGGATTGGAATGAAAACTGACCTTTTCCAGTCCTGTGG
>NW_011488942.1:10693-11448 GCF_000754665.1 Bison bison bison
GACGTGAGTCTGAGTGAACTCCGGGAGTTGGTGATGGACAGGGAGGCCTGGCGTGCTGCGATTCATGGGGTTGCAAAGAGTCAGACACAACTGAGCGACTGAACTGAACTGAACTGAAGGCACTTCTAACGGAAATACTACATAACAAGTGTGTTTTCTTAGGGTAACTTATCAGTAAGCCTATATATAATATTAGTTTGTCTTTTTTTTTAATTTTTGGCTGTGCTGGATCTTTGATGCTGTGTGTGGGCTTTAGTCTCGGCGAGTGAGGTTGAATGGGGGCTACTCTGTAGTTGCGGTGCACATGCTTCTCATTGTGGTGCCTTCTCTTATTGCAGAGGGCCCTAGGGCAGTACAGTAGTACAGCACTGGCTTAGTTGTCCAGGGGCAAGTAAAATCTTCCCTAAGCAGGGATGGAATCCATGTCCTCTGCATTGGTAGGTGGATACTTAACCATTGGACTACCTGGGAGGTCCTTGTCTCATTACTGATAATGCCAGCTTTAATCATTTGGTCAGAAGTGTGGCCTCCAAGTTTCTATACTAAAAAGTTACTGTTTCTATCTTTCTGATTAATAAGTAATATAAGAATACATTGAGATTATGTGTATATCCTATTCTTTATTGAACTTCCACCCACTAGTTTTTGTATTCATTGATGATTTTTCATCCTGGATGAAGCACCATCTGGAATCAAGATTGCCAGGAGAAATATCAATAACCTCAGATACACAGATGATACCACCCTTATGGCAG
>NW_011488942.1:13858-15541 GCF_000754665.1 Bison bison bison
CAATATGACATAAGTATGACACATTTTTTGTTTCCAAATAGTGTATCCTGATCCCAGGACCTTGCTTCTCTTTTCACTGATAGAAATGCCATCATTGTAACAGTTAATATCCTTTTGCATTTGTTTGCAAAGATTTATTTTCTCTCCTTTTACGTGACTGGTGTTTTGGAACCAGCATCACACTGCTTTAATCATTATAGTTTTGAAAACCACATGATTTGCTCTTATATTTTATTTTAAAATGATTAACATTATTCCAAAAGTCAAAACTATACAAACTGGTATACTTAGAGAAGTGTCATTCCCTTCCTTAACTGTTCCAATCCATTTTCTACAACTCCTGTAGGAAACCAATTTCATTAGTTTCCGATTTAAGCTTTCTGTGTTTCCTTTTGCAAAAATGGTAAAACATGTATATATTTTCTTATTTCCTCTTCTATTTCATACAAATGTAGCATAATATGTACATACTTTTGCATTGGGCTTTTTCACTTTAACAATAGATATTGAAAATCCATATCATTTATACAGCTCTTCCTCATTTCCTTTCCTTAGAGTTGTGAAAAACTCCAAGGTATTTATTTTCTGTAGTCATTCTCCTACATTTGAACATTTAAGTGGTTTTGAGAATAATTCAATTACAGATAGTGCTGAAATAAATAATTTTGTGCACATATATCTTATTATTGAAGTAGATCCCCAAAAGTGGGATTGCTGAATCAAAGGATAAATGTATTAGATATTGTTAAGTTATCCTCCATTTTGCATACTACCAGCAATGTTTGAGGGTGCCTGCTTCCTCATAGACTCAATGACAGCACTTACTGAATTTTTGCTAAAATGATAGTTGAGATTCCTCTGTGTACCTTAAAACCTTAATTTTTTATTTGTTAAATTTACATGCAGTAAATTTCACTTTTTTAGTGTAATATTCTGAGTGTTGACAAATACAAACAGTATGTAACCACTCCAACAATTAAGGTGAGAAAGGTTGCACCCTCACAAAAAAATCTCCTTGTGTGGCCCTTTTGTAGTCAATCCCTCTCCCCACCTCCAGTCCCTGATAGCTACTGATCTGTTCACTTTCTACATGGTCACATAAATGGAATGATATTGCATGTCCAAGTGTTTTTTTGTATTTTTCATATTATGAGTGTCTCTTAACGTTTTAATTTTTTTTCACTTCTCTATATCAAACCAAATCTCTTCAGAACCAGCTCTTTTCCCTTTCATGCCATCTCTTTGTCTCTCCAGCTTAATGAAATTATTTTCCTCTGTGTGTGTGTGTCCCACCAGGCCCTAAAAGAATGGCCATATGATATTCCAAAGCATGAAAATAAATCCAAATTACAGGCGATTGATTTTGTTGCTGCTTTTCCTCTTGAATATATTATTCTTCTTCAATAAAAACATCCCAGTTTTATAACTCACTATGGTACCTACAAGACCTTTTAGAACTAACACCCAAAAAAGATGTCCTTTTTATTATAGGGGACTGGAATGCAAAAGTAGAAAGTCAAGAAACACCTGGAGTAACAGGCAAATTTGGCCTTGAAATAAGGAATGAAGCAGGGCAAAGGCTAATAGAATTTTGCCAAGAGAACGCACTGGTCATAGCAAACACCCTCTTCCAACAACACAAAAGAAGACTCTACACATGGACATCACCAGATGGTCAACACC
>NW_011488943.1:0-990 GCF_000754665.1 Bison bison bison
GATGATTCCGTTCACCCGATGCCCTTCAGGTCACACAGCAGGCCCTGGTCCAGCCCCACTCAGAGCAGAGTGCCGTCCCCTCTCCCAGGGCTTGATCTGTCTCAGAAGTGGAGACTAAGAGCCCTGGTGCTCGATGCAGTGTCCAGATCAGAATCATCTGCGGCCTGTGCACATTCCTGGGGCAAGGCCCCACAACGAGAACCTGAGGAGCATGTCTGTTGGGGGAGGGGTACAATAGATGCCCGGGCAAAATGCCTCATGATCTCATGTGAAGCCTGGGTTGAATACCACTCAAGGGGTCAAGTCCAGCCTACCTCCCACTTTCTTCTTTTCCAGCCTGACTGACATTGAACTGACTAACAAGAAGGGATGTGTATACATACCATGCACAATATGACCATGTGACACACGTCCTACACTGTGAAATATTTATCACAATCCACGAACCAATACATCCATCACCTCCAAATTCCCATGTTCTGTGTGTGGTGACAACACTGATGACATACTCTCCTGACAAATTCCCAGCATGCAGTAACAGAATAGGATTAACTACAGTCAGCGTGCTGCACACACCTCCCCAGGATGCACTCATTTTACAACTCATTCTGTACATTTGACCAACATCTCCCCATCTTCCCCACCTCCCAGCCTCAGATAACCACCATTCCACTGTCTGCTACTAGTGGTTTCAGATTTTTACATTCCACATATATGTGAGCACATACAATCAGTCTTTTCCTACCTGCCTTAATTCACTTAGCATAATATTCTCTACATTCATCCAAGTGATCCCAAGTGACAAAAATCGCCATTTTTATGGGTGCATGTCATTATATACGTGTTTGTGTTTCTCTGAGTGTATGCTACCAACCAGGACTTCTCTGGTAGCTCAGACGTTAAAGAATCCGCTGCCAATGTTGGAGACCCGGGTTCGATCCCTCGGTTGGGAAGACGCCCTGGAGAAGAGAATGGCAGCTCACTCCAGTA
>NW_011488943.1:2694-6415 GCF_000754665.1 Bison bison bison
CAGTCCTCACCCCCAGAGTGAGATGCTGCAAGCATCCTGGGAGGAAGAGGAATACAGTGAACCCTTCAATGAAGGGAAAAGAGGAAAGACTCCAAATAATTAAAGGAGAAGGGCATATCTGATGAGGGTAATTAATACCGAAGCAGTAAACCTGGTTAACATGACAGAGAATATCAGAAGGAGATGGTGAGACCTCTCTGGCCCAGACCTGAAGGAACAGAAAGCGCTAGGGCAACAGTGATATAATGACCAAAGGTAGTAGAAACTAAGATCCGAGACAAGAAGGTTTTGGTGTTTATGAACAAGGACTAAGTGAATGTGACCAGGACAGACTGACCATGAGAACGGGGTCGGCTCCCAGGATGAGGCTGGAGACCCTGGCAAGAGGTGGGAGGCCTCCCTACAGACTGAGCTTTATTCACAGAAGATGGCTCATGACTTCCTCTCAGGGTCTGAGCTTATGTTCCCGCCTCCATCCTATTGTTGTCCTTTTTCATTTTCGAAGACTGGGACCTATTTCAAATTCTAATAACACGTGGGCTCTCCCTACAATAAGAACTGCCACACACACAGTCACACACCCAATTTGGCCAATCATTTCAGGGGTCAGTGTTGCTCAGCTTCTAGACCTGAGGAAGCATCATCAGACCAAATCATAGCTCACTAGTTACTAGATCACATAAAAGAGAGGAAAATGGAGTATCAGACTAACTGCTTAAATTAGGTTGTGACTCTTAATATAAAAGATCACTGACACCCTTACCAAACATTCATCAAAATGGTCTATAACTATTTATTAGTTACCAAAAAATGTTTTCAAAATATAACATAAACAAGAAACAGCAAATGGGCCTCTAATAAATGTGAAACAAACCTAAAGTGAATCAGCTTATTAAAATTTTTTTCATTGAAGAATTCTGGTATAAAAGTAAAAAAAAAAATTCAGAATATAGAGTATTTAGAAAAGAATGACATGAATTAATTACAGGAGTCCACCAAATCTTATTTCACAAGTGAATAATTGTTTACAAGAAGGTAGGTATTCAATGAACTAATCTTTATCCCAAGATACAAAATAATGAAATATAAAGAAAGGAGAAAGCAAAAAGTAAAACCATCAAAAAGAATATTTTTACTGTGCCTGGAAAAGGCATCATGTAGTAAGAGAGTCAGTTCTTGCCCCATTTCTCCTCTCCATGACTTCTGCTCTGCACCAGGAAAAGGGAAGGGGCTGACTCACCTCTAAGGGAATCAAGTCACTGCCGCAGCCCCCACCTCTACAGCTTCTGCACGTGGATGTTATCTTTTAATACAGAAAATTACAACACGCACAAGCCTTACAGACAGAAGTTTTGCAGTTCTCATTTTCATCTGTATAATTTAAAAAAGAAAGTTTTAAACTTAGTAGATTCTAAAGCCAAAAATCAATGTGTCACGACTTAAAAATCCTGATCAAATCGATTCAGCACTCATCTAGATCTAGTCCCCTCCCCCACCTGCACATTAGTTGTTTCCACTTTATTTAGTTTATGTTTCCCTACTTTTTTCTCCGTTTCCCTTTCTCTTCCCCTCTGCGCTCCTGCTGTGCCTGTCCTCCTCTCTACTTCTTCCCTGACTCCCATCCGGCCTCTCTGCCATCTGTTCCCTGTAAAATGCTTCTAATCCAACCTCCTTGATGATCCTAAATCTCCATGAATTTCTGCCTCCCTTCCTCCCCTCTCTGGCACCCCCAAGTGGCTATGCTTCCTCTCAGCTTCCTTTCTCAGCTCCTCCAATCACTAGGAATCCCTTTTGTCTCTCAGCAGGATATTGCCCTGTAGGTCAAGATCCCAACTCTAGTATCCCCTTTGCCGGCTCTCTGTGTGAACTGCCTCTCCACTGTTGACCTCTTTGGGACCCGTGATTTACAGCCCCTCTCCCTTGAAGGCTATAGAAGGGGGCCGCAGAGGATGAGATGGTTAGATAATATCCCTGGACTCAACAGACATGAATCTGAGCAAACTCTGGGAAATAGGGGGGTCGTAAAGACTCGGAATGAACACCACTACCTCCCTATCTTGCTCACCTTTAATTCTCAGGAAATTCTGCTTTTCTCTAAACGTTTTACCTAACCGCTACCTTCAAGGCCGATTTTTTTTTCAGGCTATTGTCTCTTCACAATTTCCTCACAATCCTGTTCATTGCCATCGCTTCTCCCTCATGCTTATCTCAATTAAATATTTCTCTAGGAGTCGCTGTCTGCTGTTTCTGACCCCCCTGGCCTCCTATTTGCAGTGATGGCGACTGAATAATAAGCCCAGTTCCCGCCAGAGCCAAACTGCAATGGGTGGAATCTGGAATGGAAGAACCTCGGGTGTCACGTGGCTAGCGCAGGTCACCTCCAAGACACGGGTCAGGGCAACGTCACTATGAATGCAAGGCCTGCGGGGCGGAAGGACCCGCCTGAGGAGGCTTGAGGTGAGAATGACTGGGAGGGAAGGGGGTCTCAGCAGCGGGGCGGGCTCTCCAGAATCCCAGGACCGGGGAGCGGGGTGGCCAGCGCGGCTAGGGGCCGAGAGGACGAGGATGGGGGCCGCGGAGCTAATAAACCCACCTCGCCGAAGAGAACTGTATGCGGTGTAGGAAGGGCAGAGGGGTCAGTGAGGTCAGTAAATGGTTTGAAACAGGAAAGAGCAGCGTCGCTGTGGACCAAAAGCTGGAAGCGGCTTCAGAGCGACTTTAAAGCAAAATGGAGGCGCCCCTTTGCCGCTCACCAAGACGTCTTAACTTGCTGGGGATGATGGGACGAGCGCAGGGATTTAGAGTCACTAGCGAACCTGAGGCTCGTGGTACCGAGGAAATGAGGCAGCAGACCGCAGGTTTGATTAGAAAGAGAGAAACTCACGCTGAGCTGAGACCTCCACTCTCCCCGCTCCGCTTCCTGGTTTGTGGCACGCTGCGCGCACGCGCCGTGAAAGGGAGGAGCGGCCTGAGGGCGGGGACTCAGCGGAGCCTAGCCGCTCCGGGCCGGGGCGTTGAGCGAAGCCGAACACGCCTGGGGACAGCGGAAGTGTTAGGAGGACTTCGGGGCGTCAGGGGCCGGGCCTCCGGGCGCAGTGGGTGGGGTGGGCGGCGGGGAGAAACAATTCATTACTGTAATCACCTCTGTGTGAATCACAATAAACTGTGGAAAATTCTGAAAGAGATGGGAATACCAGACCACCTGACCTGCCTCTTGAGAAATCTGTATGCAGGTCAGGAAGCAACAGTTAGAACTGGACATGGAACAACAGACTGGTTCCAAATAGGAAAAGGAGTCCGTCAAGGCTGTACATTATCACCCTGCTTATTTAACTTATATGCAGAGTACATCATGAGAAACGCTGGACTGCAAGAAACACAAGCTGGAATCAAGACTGTGGGGAGAAATATCAATAACCTCAGATATGCAGATGACACCACCTTATGGCAGAAAGTGAAGAGGAACTCAAAAGCCTCTTGATGAAAGTGAAAGTGGAGAGTGAAAAAGTTGACTTAAAGCTCAACATTCAGAAAACGAAGATCATGGCATCTGGTCCCATCACTTCGTGGGAAATAGATGGGGAAACAGAAACAGTGTCAGACTTTATTTTTCTGGGCTCCAAAATCACTGCAGATGGTGACTGCAGCCATGAAATTAAAAGACGCTTACTCCTTGGAAGGAAAGTTATGACCAACCTAGATAGCATATTAAAAAGCAGAG
>NW_011488943.1:6823-12739 GCF_000754665.1 Bison bison bison
TCACGCATTGGAGAAGGAAATGGCAACCCACTCCAGTGTTCTTGCCTGGAGAATCCCAGGGACGGGGGAGCCTGGTGGGCTTCCATCTATGGGGTCGCACAGAGTCGGACACGATGGTAATGACTTAGTAGCAGCAGCTCCTTGCAAGGAAAGTTATGATAAAACCAGACATTGTATTAAAAAGAAAAGGCATATATAATTCCAGAATCCCTAAAGAGCGAGACGCAATTTTGAAAGCTATAATAGTCATTGCATTTCTAATTATAAAGTGTTTGGTGAACCACGAGTTTGAAGCAGTACCTGAAGGCCTTGCCACATTCTGTACACTAGCAAGGTTCTTGCTAGAATCTGATGGTTGGTAAGGTGTGACCCTGAGGTAAAGGTTCTACACACATGTCACTTGTAAACTTTCTCTCCAGAATGAGTTCTTTAATGAATCCTGACTTCAGACTGTTGTCTAAAACCCCTGATGCACTCATTTCATTGATATAGCTTCTACCTAGGGAATATTCTCAAGAAGCTGAATGTGTAAACACCTGAAAAGCCTGGCCACATTGATTGCATTTGGATGGTCTCTCCAGGATGGATCACCTGATGTCTTTTCAGGCCTGAATGCTAACTGAAGGATTTGCCACCCTCATACACTTGTAAGGTCTCTCTATATTATGAATAATCTCATTATGGGAATGATCAGCCTGTTACTAAAGCTCTGACCACACACAATAAATTTATGATTCCCTCCACTCTAGACTGGAGGGATTGACTGCGCTCTAAATGTATGGCTTCTCACCAGTATGAATTTTGTAAAAACCAAATGGCTTCCGAAACACATAACACATGCACTACATGGGTAAGATTTGAATTCTAATTAATTATCTAATGGTTAGTTACATCTGAACACAGAATCAAAGCTTTGCCACACCTAGCACATTTCATGTGGTTTTCCTCCAGTTTGACTTTTCTGAGAGTCAAAAAGTGGATATACTTTTCTGCATTTACTATACTTGTAAGTTTTCATTGCCATATGGATTCTCAGATGATCAGCAAAGTCATTCCTTGTGACCGAAGGGTTTGTCACATAAATTACATTTATGTGGTTTCTCTCCTCTAGGAACCGCCTAACAGTCAGTTAAGGCTGAGCAAGCACTAGAAGCTCTGCCAAATTTGAATGCTTTCTATACAGTATGAATTCTCTGATGAATTATAAGGCCTGAATTCAGATTAAAGGCTTTGCCATACTCATTACATTTGCGCTAAATGTGTCTCACAATTGTTCCATTCTTAACATTTTTCTCCACTATCAATTATCTGTGATTTCTAACATGGTCATTTCAAATATAGCACTGGCCACATACATCACATTTCTATGCTTTCTCTCCTACATGAACTGCACGGCGGTGAGTTAAAGCTGACTGTTCACTAATATGTTTGGCACAATTGTTACCTTTCTAAGGTTTCTCCCCAGTATGAATTCTATGATGAACTTCAAGGTTTGCATTTAGATTAAAGGACTTGCCGCTGAGATCTCATTTATATGCTTTCTCTTCAGTATGACTTCCTCAATAAACTACAAGTTTTCCAATATGACTAAAACCCTTGCAACAGATATCACATTTACACGGCTTCTCTCCGGTAAGAATTCTCTGGTGAACTGCAAAGTAAGAGCGGGAACTGAAGACTCCTCCACCAAATTACATTTCTATGCTTTCTCTCCTATAGGAACTGCCTGATGCGGAGTTAAGGATGACTGTGCAATAAAACGTTTGTCAAAATTGTTACATTTGTCAGGTTTCTCTCCAGTATGAATTCTTCCATGAACCGCACAGCTTGAAGTTTGCCTGAAGTCCTTTCCACACACACATTTACAAAGTTTCTCCCCAGTATATCTCTGATGAACTGCAAGCTCTGCAGTTTGATCAAAGCCCTTGCCACACAGAACATTGCTATGAGCGGGTTTTCTCCAGTTGAGGCTGCAGTGCACAGGCTTCTCACTGCAGTGCCTTCTCTTGTTTTGAAGCACAGGCTCAGTAGTTGTGCCGCATGGGCTTAGTTGCTTTGAGGGATCTTCTTGGACCTGGGGTGGAACCGTGCACCCTACATTGGCAGGCACATTCTTCTCCACTGTACTAGGAGGAGTCCTCAACATTATTTTATACTAGTTCAAAAAAATAAAAAGTAGTGTAAGCATAAAGTAACATACAAAAGAGTTTAACTACAATCTCTATAAAATCTATATTTAAAAATAATATGAGGGCTTCCCTGGTAGCAAAGTGGTAAAGGACCCATTGGTCAGTGCAAGAGACATGGCATTGATTCCTGCTCCGGAACAATCCCATATGCCAAGGGGTAAGTAAGCCCATGGGCCTCAATTTCTGAGCCAGGCTCTAGAGCCCAGAAGGTGAAACCACTGAAGCCAGCCTCCTCTAGAGCCTATGCTGCAAGAAAAGAGAAGCCCCAAGAATGCCCACACACTGCAACTAGAGAGTGGCCACCACACAGAATGGGATAAAAGCCACTGCAACAATGAAGAGCCAGTACAACAAATAAAAATATTTAAAAAACAGTAATATGATTTAATCCTTAATGTTAGGTATCCAGTTATTAACAAAAGCCAAAGCTTATCTTTTTATTCCATGAACAAAATATTACACTGAGATTAGGAAAGTTGGGGAATTTCCTGGAGGTCAAGTGGTTAAGTACTCATATTTTATTGCAGGGTTTCAGGTTCAATTCCTACTCAGGGAACTAAGACTCCACTAGCTGCATCATGTGGCCAGAAAATAAATTTTTTAAAAAGTGTTGATTTCATAGTTTCAATTAGATGTTATAATGAAACATACCCTAGCCCCGAAGTCTCTTTCTAAGCTTTCCATTCCATCCCCAAATCCTTAAGATTTTCAAGGAGGCTCAATTACTTTTAAATGTACTACAAAAGTCAGGACTGATTTCCCCTTAGTGGTCTCTATCCATATTTTACAACGTACAGTGCATGTTAATACATGATGTCCACCTGCAGCTTCCTTACCCTGGTTGACAGAGAGCAGACAGCATATCCAGATGGGCCCTAAGCAATCCCTGCTGCCCAACAGCGCTGAGACCCCATCTCCAACCCGTGGGTGAGAAGCCCTGCCCAGGATGGTGCTCAGGGGAACCTCCTCACAAGGTCCAGGTCACCGGGTCATGGGGAGACAGGATCTAAGTGAGGATGACAGACCCTGACAGAAGGTGTCTGGTTGAGTGTGCATGTAAAGGTGTGAGACAGGATACTCCAGAGTCAGACAAGATTAGCGAGTCCAAAGATGGGTATTTCAGGAAGGACAGACTGAGAATCCACTGAGAATATGATCTTACTTGAGAAAGAGCCATTCCTGCCTGTTTTTTCCTCTTCTTCCTCTTCTGGGCATCCTCAGGCAACAGGAGGCTTCAGAGCGGTATCAAGAAAGTGGAAAACATGCAGTTTAATGCTTAGAGTCAACACAGCCCCTTCCTGTGTACCAACCACACACACAGGCAGGACCTCACCATGTGGAACAGACAGTTCTCTGTCACGCGCTGTCTCAGGAAGGACGCAGGACAGTCAACTCCAGCACAGAGTCCAACACAGGCACTTTTCCACTTTTCCTGGCATCACACTCTCCTCCTGGTGAGGCCTCATGTACACAGCAGCAGGGGGCACCTCAGCTGACCTGAAACCCTTTTCACTGCCTCTTCTCCAGGCACAGCTGAACAAGAGGGCTAAAGAGCAGAGACTACTAGGCATGGGTATTGCAACAAAAACGCGCCCAAGCTGTAAATCCAAGAACACTGAGCATTCAGAACGGAGACCAAGAACCTGATCCTCTTGGGAAAACCTGTCAGCAATGGCAGACTTTATGCAGTTGAGGGATGGTTGGTAAAGAAGTCACAAAAGAGAGGTCCCATCTCACTGGCTCCTCTTCTCTGTGCTCACAGCTCACTGCCAGATACCTCAGGTCATTAAGGGGGCGTGCACTTGTCGTATGGGGAGATGTCTCCTTCATGTGCATTTAACTTCCATACCTTCTGGTCACTCTAACCACAGTAAACTCAGCATCCCCTGCTCTGAGTAGATGAACTGCTAGAAGGCAAAGCTGCTGTCCCAGATGGCAAACAGTCCCTGGATGGACAGAGGTTAGAAGACCTGGAGGCTGCAGTGAGCAGTGACATAGCAGACTAAAAAGGTGGCACTTCAACACACTAGATCTATCAGGCTTTTCAGGATTCCTCACATCTTTTTTTTATTGAGTAATTAAGTGAACACATGGGGTAAGGATCAATTAGACTTGAAATGTCTAGAACAGATATAGCAACCATCATCACCTACCCTTTGCCCTCTGTCTCCTCTGAGAATTCTTCAGCTGAACCCACATTTCCAGTCCTCACCCCCAGAGTGAGATGCTGCAAGCATCCTGGGAGGAAAAGGAATATGGGGCATCCTTCAGTGTAGGGAAAAGAGGAAAGATTACAAATAATTAAGGAAGAAGGGCATCTCTGATGAATGTGATTAATATAGAAGCAGTAAATCTGGTTAATGTGACAGCAAATATCAGAGGGAGATGGGGAGACGTCTCTGGCCTAGACCTGAAGGAACAGAAAGAGCAAGAGCCACGGTGATGTAATGATCAAAGGTAAAAGAAAAACTAAGATCCAAGACAGAGAAGGTTTTGGTGTCTATGAACAAGGACTAAGTGAATGTGACCAGGACAGACAGACAATGAAAACAGGGTCAGCTTCCAGGATGAGGCTGGAGACACTGGCAGAGACCTGAGGATGACAAAGGGCTGTAGAGCCACCTGAGGAGTCAGGATGCTGCCCTGAGGACACAGGGAAGCAAGTGGAGGTGGCAGGCGTCGCTTCATATTGACCTTTATTCACAGAAGACGGCTCATGATTGTCTCTGACTCTGAGCCTATGTTCCCGCCTCCATCCTACTCTTGTCCTTGTTGCATTGTGGAAAACTGATGCACTTCAAATTCTAAGGACAAGTGGCAACTCCCTCCAAGAACTGCCACACACAGTCACACGCCCAATTTGGCCATCATTTCAGGGGTCACTGCTGCTCACCTTCTGGACTTGAGGAAACAGCATCAGATCAACTCATAGCTCACTAGTCACCAGACCACATAAAAGAGAGGAAAATGGAGCATTATACTGCCTGCTGAAATTAGGTCTTGATTCAATAAAAATTATCACTGACATCCTTACTAAGCGCTCATCAAAATAGTCTATAAATATTTATTAGTTACCAAAAAACATTTCCAAGATATAACGTAAAGAGAAGACAGCAAAAGGGCCTCAAATAAACATGCAACAAACCTAAAGTTAATCAGCTTATTAAAAATTTTTCACTGAATAATTCTGGTGCAAAGTGAAAGAAAAAACTTAATATAGCATATTTAGAAAAGAATGCCTCAACCTAATTATAGGAGACCACGAAATCTTATCAGAAGCAAATAGTTGTTGAAAAGGAAGTAGGCACCAAGTGAACTAATCTTTAACCCAAGCTACAAAAAGAATTAAATGTAAACAAAGGAGAAAGCAAAAAGGAAAACCATCACTAAGAACATGTTTAAAGTTCCTTGAAAAGGTACCATGTAGTAACAGAGTCTGTCAATTCTTGGACCACTTCTCTCCCACAACCTCTACTCCACACCAGGAAAAGGACAGGGGATGACCCACCTCTGAGAGTCAAGTCACTGCTTTAGCTCCCACTTCAACAGGCACTGCACATGGATGCTATCCTTCGATACAAATAATTACAACACCCAGAAACCTTACAGACAGTTTAGAAATTCTCATCCTCCTCTGTATAATTTAAAGGAAGAAGATTTAAATTTATTAGACTGTAAAGCTAAAAATCAATGTATCACGTCCTAATTCTTTATCCAATTGATTCAG
>NW_011488943.1:12839-12945 GCF_000754665.1 Bison bison bison
CAGCTCCTCAAATCATTCAGTTCAGTTCAATTGCTCAGTCGCGTCCGACTCTTTGTGACCCCATGGACTGCAGCATGCCAGGCTTCCCTGTCCATCATCAATTCCC
>NW_011488943.1:13997-58074 GCF_000754665.1 Bison bison bison
GGACATGACTGAAGCGACTTAGCAGCAGGTTGGTCACAGCTTTTCTTTCAAGGAGCAAGTGTCTTTTCATTTCATGGCTGCAGTCACCGTCTGCAGTGATTTTGGAGCCCAGGAATATAAAGTGCATCGCTGATTCCATTCACTAGTAGTCCCCTTTCTCTGCCAGCAGGATATTGTCTGTAGGTCAAGGTTCCAAATCTTGTATCCCCTTTGCGGGGTCTCTGTGTGAACTGCCTCTCCACTGTCGCCCTCTTTGGGACCTGATTTACAGCTCTTCTCCGTTGAAGGCTATAGAAGAGGGCGGCAGAGGATGAGATGGTTAGACAGCATCCCTGGACTCAACAACACCTCCCTATGTTGCACACCTTTAACTTACTGGAGACCCTGCTGTTCTCTAAGCTTCTCTCCTTTACCCACCGTTACCTTCAAGGCTTATGCTCTTTCATGTTGCTATCGCTTTTCAAGTTCCTCATCAATCCTCTTCGTTGCCATCGTTTCTCCATCATGCTTTCTTCAATTTCTAATTCTCTGGGAGTCGCTCTCTCTGCTTCTCCTAACCCTCCTGGCCTCCTATTTGCAGGGATGGCGACTGATTAAGAAGCCCCCACCCGCAAGAGACACATTCCAGCGGGTTGTATTTGGGACACAGAACCATAGTTGTCACATGGCTGGCCCAGGCCACCTCCCCCCACACGGAGTCCGGGTAACGCTCTAAGAAAGGAATGCCTGAGAGGCAGAATTACCGGCCTGATGAGACGCGACGACTGAACGGCTGAGAGCCTGAGGGTCTCAGGAGCGGGACGGGCGCTCTAGAATCCCAGGACCAGGGAGAGACCCGAGCCTCTCCGGGAGCGGGGGCCGGCGCGGCCTCCAGGGGTCGAGAGGGCGAGCCTGGGGACCGCGGAGCGAATAAACCCACTTCGCCCAAAAGAATTTCACGTGGTGCAGGAAGGGCAAAGGGGTCACTGAGCTCAGAAATTGGTTTTAAGCAGCAAAGAGGTATGAAAAGAAGCGTCTCGGACCAAACGCAGGCATCCGCTTCAGAGCGAGTTTAAAACAAAATGGAGACGCCTCTTCGCCACACAGGGACATCTGAATTTGCTTGGGGTGGTGGGACGGCCGCGGGAATTTAGGTTCAATAGCGACCCTCAACTCACATTACAGAGGAAAGCTAACTACCAGAAGAAAATTTGACAGGAAAGACAGAAACTCATTTTGGGCTGAGACCTCCGCTCTCCCTTCTCCGATTCCGGGTGTGTGACGCTGTGCGCACGCTCAGTGAAAAGGCGTGGCGGCCTGGAGGCGGGGCCCGAGTGGAGCCAGCGGTCAGGGGCGCGAGCTGGAGAGAAGTCAGGCTTGCGTGGGGACAGTGGGAGGGTGAGGCGGCTGGAGCCTCACTGAACATGGCTGCAGTCAAGAAATGAAAAGACAGCCTGCTCTTTGAGAGGAAAGGTATCATAAAGTAGACAGTGCATTTTAAAGCAAAGACATCACTTTGCAAACGAAGGTCCCTATGTCAAAGCTATTGTTTTTCCAGTAGCAGGTAGAGATGTGAGTCGGTCCATAAACAGAGTTGACCAAAGAAATGGTGCTTTTGGATTGTGGTGATGGAGAAGAATCTTAGTCCCTTGGACTGCAAGGAGTTCAGTCCTGGGTGTTCATTGGAAGGATTGATGTTGAAGCTGAAACTCCCAATACTTTGGCCATCTGATGTGAAGAGCTGACTCATTTGAAAAGACTCTGATGCTGGGAAAGATTGAGGACAGGAGGAGAAGGGGACGACAGAGGATGAGATGGTTGGATGGCATCACCGACTCATAGACATCAGTTTGGGTAGACTCCGGGATTTGGTGATGGAAAGGGAGGCCTTGCGTGCAGCGGTTCATGGGGTAACAAAGAATCACACATGACTGAGCGACTGAACCTAACTGTTGGATCATTGTAAAAGCAAGAGAGTTTCAGAAAAATATCTACTTCTGCTTTATTGACTATGCCAAAGCCTTTGATTGTGTGGATCACAACAATCTCAGGAAAATTCTTCAAGAGATGGGAATACCAGACCACCTGACCTGCCTCTTGAGAAATCTGTATGCAGGTCAGGAAGCAACAGTTACAACTGGACATGGAACACCAGACTGGTTGCAAATAGGAAAAGGAGTACGTGAAGACTGTATATTGTCACCCCTGCTTACTTAACTTATATGAAGACTACATCATGAGAAAACCTGGGCTGGATGAAACACAACCTGGAATCAAGATTGCCGGGAACTGCTGCTGCTGCTAAGTCACTTCAGTCGTGTCCGACTCTGTGTGACCCCACAGACAGCAGCCCACCAGGCTCCGCCATCCCTGGGATTCTCCAGGCAAGAACACTGGAGTGGGTAGCCATTTCCTTCTCCAATGCATGAAAGTGAAAAGTGAAAGGGAAGTTGCTCAGTCGTGTCCGACACTTCGCGACCCCATGGATTGCAGCCTACCAGGCTCCTCCATCCATGGGATTTTCCAGGCAAGAGTACTGGAGTGCGTTGCCATTGCCTTCTCCAATTGCCAGGAGAAATATCAATAATCTCAGATATGCAGATGACACCAGCCTTATGTCAGAAAGCAAAGAACTAAAGAGCCTTTTGATGAAAGTGAAAGAGGAGAGTGAAAAAGTTGGCTTAAACTCAACATTCCGAAAACTAAGATCATGGCATCCGGTCCCATCACTTCATGGCAAATAGATGGGGAAATATTGCAAACAGTGGCAGACTTTATTTTCCTGGTCTCCAAAATTACTGCAGATGGTGACTGCAGCCGTGAAATTAACAGACGCTTGCTTCCTGGAAGAAAAGTTATGACTAACCTAAACAGCATATTAAAAAGCAGAGACATTACTTTGCCAACAAAGATCTGGCTAGTCAAAGCTATGGTTTTTCCAGTAGTCATGTATGGATGTGAGATTTGGACTATAAAGAACACTGAGCACCAAAGAATTGATGCTTCTGAACTGTGGTGTTGAAGAAGACTCTTGTGAGTCCCTTGGAATTCAAGGAGATCCAACGAGTCCATCCTAAAGGAGATCAGACCTGAATACTCATTGGAAGGATTGATGCTGAAGCTGAAACTCCAATACTGGTGGCTACCTGATGAGAACTGACTCATTTGAAGAGACTCTGATGCTGGGAACGATTGAAGGCAGGAGGAGGAGGGGATGTCAGAGGATGAGATGGTTGGATGGCACCACCGACTTGATGGCCGTGAGTTTGACAAGCTCCAAGAGTTGGTGATGGACAGGGAAGCCTGGCATGCTGCAGTCCATGGGGTCGGAAAGAGTCAGACACTACTAAGTGACTAAACTAAACAACATGGAAGTCCACCATGATTCAACTAGAAAGCTTCAGCAGTTAAACATTCTCATAAGACTTCAACATATGGCTTCATCTGTCTCAATATCCAAACCAAACTTTGGGTGTGGTTCCACCTTCTTTCAGTGACTGCAAAGTAACAAGAACCAACATGCTGGGAACTAAATATATGAAATTTCTAGTTTATCAAACAATAAAAATTCCCATCATATAGTGTGGATTGTAAACTATTTCTGGGTCTTCCGTGGTGGTCAGTGGTAAGGAATCCGCCTGCCAAGGAGGAGAAATGGGACAGATCCCTGGTCTGGGAAATTCCTACATGTTTTGCAGATATCCCATGAACCACAACTATATGACCAATAACAAGTTAATAATAAAAAATAATTTATTTCAGAATGCTCCCAGCTCACTTTTAACCTTATTGCCAAAGTTTTTTATTTCCTAATTTTTGCAGTTATTATTCCTATTTTCACTTCATGTAAATTAGGCACATGCTATTAGTTTCATTTTGGCACAAGAGGACTCAGGAAATATAACTGCACTGTTATGTACAGAGTGTGGAAAGAATAACTCAAGTGAAAATTATTAGACTATAATCCCAAAATTGGCTATTGTTTGATTTAATCATGAAAAGAAATTCTCATATGTTCTTTCAACCTTGAGAGCCTTTGGTGCGTTGCTAGTTTCTGTTATGAAGTACTGAGATGACAAAAACTGTGTTGTTGGAAGAAACAGGATCCATTCAGGGTTATGGGGAAAATTACACAAATTTTATTAGAGCACAAGACTTATGATACATTCTGAAGAAAACAATGGTACAACAGAAATGGCAGCAAACAATGATGAAACAGATACACACGCATACTTTCCTGGTTCTTTTGACTCAAGTTTCTTCACAATAACTTTGCACAAATATTGTATTAGTGGTTTATGTCCAGGATATATGTTCTTAGATACCTAAAGAGTGAGCAGTAATTGTCACAACTGCCATAAAACTTGCATTTCTAAGTATAAAGTATTTGGTGAACACTGAGATACAGGGGATACCTAAAAGCCTTGCCATGTATTCTACACTGGTAAGGTTCTCTCTAGTATGGATGATCTGATGAATCGTGAGATGTGATCCCAAGTTAAGGTTTACATACTCATGTCACTTGTAAGTGTTGCCTATAAAATTAGTTCTTTACTGAAGCCTGACTTCAGATTGTTGCCTAAAACCCCTGACACATTTATTATTACACTGATACAGTTTTTATCTAGTGTGAATATTCTCAAGAAGCTTAAGGTATAAACAGAAAGCCCGGCCACATTGATAACATTTGGAAGGTCCCTCAAGTATGCATCACCTGATGTCTTTAGGCCTGAATGGCACCTGAAGGAATAATGAATTTTCCTGATGAAGGGAATGATCCGCCCGTTACTGAAATCCTGGCCACAGACATTATCTTTATATTTCTTCCACTGGAGGGATTGATTGTGTTCTGAATGTATGGATTCTTGCCAGTAGGAATTTTCTCATGTTTTGTAAAAAACTGAACACCTTCCAAAAGACTTACCACATGCACTATGTGGATAAGGTTTCAAATCACATTAATTACCTGAGGATCAGTTAGGTTTAAATACAAAATCAAAGCTTTACACATCTACCACATTCATGCAGTTTTCCTCCAGACTGACTTTTCTGAAGGCCCAAAACTTCATATACTTTACTTCATTCACTACATTTGTAAGTTTTCACTGCACTACTGACTCTCAGATGATCTGCAAAGTCATTCCTTGTGACTGCAGGCTTTGTCATACAAATCCCATTTATGTGGCTTCTCTCCTGTATGAACTGCCTTACAGCTGAACGTGAACTAGAAACTTTGCCATATTCATTTTTACGCCTTCTATACAGTATTAATTCTCTGATAAATTATAAGGCCTGAACTAAGATTAAAGGCTTTGCCATACTCATTACATTTGCACTAAAATGTCTCTCACAGTTGTTCCATTTGTAACAGTTTTCTCAACTATGAATTATCTGATGCTTCTTATGATGGGCATTTCAAGTAAAGCACACACATTACATTTCTATGCTTTCTCTCCTGTATGAACTCCCTGATGGTGAGCTAAGACTGACTGTCCACTAAAACGTTTTTCACCATTGTTTCAATTTTAAGGTTTCTCTCCAACATGAATTCTCGATGAACCATAAGGTTTGCATTTAGATTACAAGCCTTGACCTTGAGATCATATTTATGTGTTTTCTCTCCAGTGTGATTTCATCTCCAGATGAATTCCAAGTTGTGCACAATAAGTAAAGCATCAGCCACAAACATTTATATGGTTTCTCTCCAGTATGAATTTTGGGTAAACTGCAAGCTTACCAATATGACTAAAGGCCTTGCCAAAGACAACACATTCATATGCTTTCTCTCCAATGTGAATTCTCCAATGAACTGCAAGGTTTGCAGTTTGACTAAAGGCCTTCCGACACACATCACATTTATATGGTTTCTCTCAAATATTAGTTCTCCAATGAACTGCAAAGTAACAGCTGGAATTGAAGACTTTGCTCCATAGGTACATTTCTATGCTTTTCTCTTGTATCAACTGCCTGATGGAGAGATAAGGATACCTGTGCACTAAAACCTCTGTCACCACTGTTAATTTGTAACATTTCTCTGCAATATGAATTCTTTGATGAAATGCAAGGGTTGATTTGAAACTAAAGACCTTGCCACATACATCACATCTACATGCTTTCTATACAGTATGAATTTTCTGATGAGATGTAAGGCTTCCTTTTACTCTAAAGGCCTTGCCACATACATCACATTTGTATGGTTTCTCATCAGAATGAATTTTCTGATGATATGTGAGGCTTCCATTTAAACTAAAAGCCTTGCCACATATATCACATTTATATGGTTTCTCTCCAGTATGAATTTTCCGATGAGTTGCAAGGCTTCCATTTATAGTAAAGGCCTTACCACATACATCACACTTATATGGTTTCTCTCCAGTATGAATTTTCTGATGTGATGTAAGGGTTCCGTTTACTCTAAAGGCCTTGCCACACACATCACATTTATATGGTTTCTCTCCAGTATGAATTTTCTGATGAGTTCTAAGGCTCCCGTTTACACTAAAGGCCTTGCCACATACATCACATTTATATGGTTTCTCTCGGCAATGAATTTTCCGATGAGATGTAAGGCTGCCATTTACTCTAAAGGCTTTGCCACATACATCACATTTATATGGTTTCTCTCCAGTATGAACCCTCTGATGAACTGCAAGTTGTGTGCTTCGAGTATAGCCACGGCCACATACATCACATTTATATGGTTTCTCTCCAGTATGAAGGATCTGATGAACTGCATGGCTTTCTTTGCGCGTAAAGGCCTTTCCACATACATCACATTTATATGGTTTCTCTCCAGTATGAGTTCTCTGATGAACTGCAAGGTAACACCTGGAACTGAAGACTTTGCCACATAAAGTACATTTACGTGCTTTCTCATCTGTATGAACTACTTCATGTATTTTTAAGGATGCCCGAGTGAAAAAACGTTTGTCACAGCTGTTACATTGGAAAGGTTTCACTTCAGTATGAATTCTCCGATGAATTCCAAGTTGTCTGTTTCCAGTAAAGCCACGGCCACATACATCGCATTTATATGAATTCTCTCCAGTATGAATTCTCTGATGAATTCCAAGCTTTGACTTTCGAATATAGCCACGGCCACATACATCACATTTATATGGTTTCTCTCCAGTATGAAGGATCTGATGAAGTGCATGGCTTTCTTTGCGAGTAAAGGCCTTTCCACACACATCACATTTATATGGCTTCTCTCCAGTATGAACTCTCTGATGAATTTCAAGTTGTGATTTTCGAGTATAGCCACGGCCACATACATCACATTTATATGGTTTCTCTCCAGTATGAAGGATCTGATGAAGTGCACAGCTTTCTTTGCGAGTAAAGGCCTTTCCACACACATCACATTTATATGGTTTCTCTCCAGTATGAGTTCTCTGATGAACTGCTAAACAACACTTGGAACTGAACATTTTGCCACACAAGTTACATTTACATGCTTTCTCATCTGATTGAACTGCCTGATGTTTATTTAAGGATGACAGTGCAAAAAAAAGTTTGCCACAGTTGTTACATTTGTAAGATTTCACTTCAGTATGAATTCTCTGATGATTTCTAAGTTGTCTCCTTCCAGTAAAGTCACAGCCACATACATCACATTTATATGGCTTCTCTCCAGTATGAACTTTGTGATGAATTCCAAGTTGTGACTTTCGAGTATAGCCACAGCCACACACAATACATTTATATGGTTTCTCTCCAATATGAATTCTCTGATGAACTGCTAAGTAACACCTAGAACTGAATATTTTGCCACACAAATTACATTTACATGCTTTCTCATCTATTTGAACTTCCTGATGTTTACTTAAGGATGACAGTGCAAAAAAACGTTTGCCACAGTTGTTACACTTGTAAGATTTCACCTCAGTATGAATTCTCCGATGAGTTCTAAGTTGTCTGTTTCCAGTAAAACCACAGCCACAAACATCACATTTATAACGATTCTCTCCAGCATGGATTCTCTGATGAACTACAAGTTGTGACTTTCGAGGATAGCCACAGCCACATAAATCACATTTATATGGTTTCTCTCCAGTATGAGTTCTCTGATGAACTGCTAAATAACACCTAGAACTGAACATTTTGCCACACAAATTACATTTACATGCTTTCTCATCTGTTTGAACTGCCTGATGTTTATTTAAGGATGACAGTGCAAAAAAACTTTTGCCACAGGTATTACATTTGTAAGACTTCACTTCAGTATGACTTCTCCGATGAGTTCTAAGTTGTCTCTTTCCATTCAAGTCACAGCCACATACATCACATTTATAAGGGTTCTCTCCAGTATGAACCCTGTGATGAATTACAAGTCGTGACTTTCGAGTATATCCATGGCCACACCTATCACATTTATACGGTTTCTCTCCAGTATGAAGGATCTGATGAAGTGAATGGCTTTGTTTGCGAGTAAAGGCCTTTCCACACACATCACATTTATATGGTTTTTCTCCAGTATGAGTTCTCTGGTGAACTGCTAAATAACACCTGGAACTGAACATTTTGCCACACAAATTACATTTACATGCTTTCTCATCTGTTTGAACTGCTTGATGTTTATTTAAGGAAAACAGTGCAAAAAAACGTTTACCACAATTGTTACATTTGTAAGATTTCACTACAGTATGAGTTCTCCGATGAATTCTAAGTTGTCTCTTTCCAGTAAAGCCACAGCCACATACATTACATTTATAAGGATTCTCTCTTATATGAATTCTCTGATGAATGACAAGTTGTGACTTTCGAGGATAGCCATGGCCACATACATCACATTGATATGGTTTCTCTCCAGTATGAAGTCTCCAATGAATTGCAAGTTGTGTGCTTCGAGTATAGCCACGGCCACATACATCACATTTATATGGTTTCTCTCCAGTATGAAGGATCTTATGAAGTGCATGGCTTTCTTTGCGAGTAAACGCCTGTCCACACACATCACATTTATATGGTTTTTCTCCAGTATGAAGGATCTGATGAAGTACATGGCTTTCTTTACGAGTAAAAGCCTTTCCACAGACATCACATTTATACGGTTTCTCTCCAGTATGAACTCTCTGATGAATTCCAAGTTGTGACTTTCGAATATAGCCACGGCCACACACATCACATTTATATGGTTTCTCTCCAGTATGAAGGATCTGATGAAGTGCACAGCCTTCCTTTCGAGAAAAGGTCTTTCCACACACATCACATGCATATGGCTTCTCTCCAGTATGAACTCTTCGATGAATTCTAAGTTGTGACTTTCGAGTATAGCCACGGCCACATACATCACATTTATATGGTTTCTCTCCAGTATGAAGGATCTGATGAAGTGCACAGCTTTCTTTGCGAGTAAAGGCCTTTCCACACACATCACATTTATATGGCTTCTCTCCAGTATGAGTTCTCCCATGATTTTGAAGGTGTGTCTTGTGCTTAAAGGAATGGCCACATACATCACATTTATATGGTCTCTCTCCAGTATGTACTCTCAGATGAATTTGAAGGGCTGTCTTCTGTTTAAAGCTGTGGCCACATACATCACATTTATATGGTTTCTCTCCAGTATGATTTCTCCGATGAACTGCAAGGCTCTCATTATCATTAAAGGCCTTGCCACCTATGTCAGCTTTATATGGTTTTCTTCCTGTAAGGATTCTTTGATGTCTAGTGAGTTCTGAGTGCTGAAGAAAGGTTAAGCCACAATCACGAGTTTTGTCAGATTTTTTCTTGTATGCTTCCCGGTCTGGGGCCTGTTCTGAGGGATGCACAACAGGATTCTCATTATAAGAAATGCCTTTGCGGACACTACAAGTTCTCTGAATTGGCAAAACTGAGGTGCTACTGTTGATATTCTTCACAACTCGACTACATTCAAAAATTGTCCCTTCAGACTGAAGCATTTGCAATTCATCATGAAAGCTTGATCTGAGCCTTTCAACAGGCTTATCTGCTGCATCATTTCTACTCTGATGATCTTTTCCATCAGTGAGATTTTTGTTATGGGATATAGATATTCCATTGTCACTTCTTTCATCATCTGTCCACAGATACTCAAAACCATGCACAGTTTTCTCTATCTTTCTGAGGAAAAAATCTTTGATTTCATGGGTTTCAGCTCTTCCAAACATCACTGTTTGAAAATTTTTTCCTTTTCCACTGTTTCCTTTTGCTTGTAATTTCTTGGTCATATGTATATGAGACACATCTACAAGATATAAAGAACATAGGTATCCTATTAATTACAATTCATTAATAAATTCTTTCATATTGAACACATATTATACCAAAAGTCATACCCATCCTGAACTGAATTAAGAAACTTTCCGATGATGAACTTAGAAATATAAGCAACATTTACAAAGAAATAGAACTTGTTAACAAAAAAAGTCATCACGCATAATTCAAATTAATTTTAGCATAGCCAAGTTTCAAAGATGCAATCAGGAAAATATTCATTTTACGCAAACTCATGTCAAGTCTCAAAGAAAAAGGTATTTTCCCACCATGACCTCAAAGCTCATTCTACTTGGCAGTAAACATGCTTCTGTCTCATAATTGAGGAGAAAAAACACTAAAAATTCCATGGACAAGGAGATTGGCAGGCTACACTCCATATCACAAGGAGTCAGACAGGACTGAGGGACTGACCAAGCAAGGATCAAAAAGGCAGTACCCTGTAATGGTAAATAATCCAAAGGAAGCATTCTAACGAATATTGTAAAACATAAATGGCAGTTGACGACTGTTCAACAAGCACTGCATAGTGAAAATAAAGAATCTGTTAAAACAGCTCCACCCCCCACCCCCCACTCCCCATCACAAGGCTCATGACATCTTACTTCCCTGACCATGGATTAAACCCAGGATCTCTGCAGTGAAAATGCTGAATCCTGTCCACTGGACTGTCAGGGAATTCCCTAAAATAATTTTAAAAACAAAAGAAAGAACACTTTTCTAAATACCTCCTATAAATCTATAAGCAAACAGACATATAGACTTTTTATAACAAGAAGGGGTTCATGTCAGTTATACTGTATAAAACATAAAGACCATCATCTTCTAATGACAAAAAATTAAAAAAATGAAACATTCTTTACTTAAATAACAACCATTCAATACAGCAATTGCCTATCTATACAGAATCCTTAACTTACTCGGTTCATGAGCTCCAAGATACATGTAAAAGAACAAGCTTTGGGGACTTCCTTATGGCTCAGAGGTAAAGAACCTGCTATAAAAAAAAGGAATATTATTTGAAAACTTATTAACTAGAGTCAGAGGCAAACTCTTGGAAAGGAAATATAAACTAACAATATACAGTATGTAATGCAGACAAAGAGACATGCTACAATAACCATGACATGAAGTAAATAGACATTTTATGTAAAAGTAACCTTTGAGGCAAATTTCCTGATGGTCCAGTGGATAGCATTACATGATTACACTGTAGGGTTACAGATTCCATCCCTGAATGGAGAACTATGATCACATCTGCCACATGGTTCAGGAAAAAAAAAAAAGTAACTTCTGACCTTTTCAGTAAAACAGTCAAAATTCTATAATAACTAAGAGCATGAATTAACTCAATTTTTCAAATAAAGATAGTGGATACACAGGGTTCATGTACACAACCCACGGTACATGAAAGGAATGAGCAAAGCAGGACTGAAACCCAGACCTACAGATTCATACATGTTCTTAACCACCAGGGCCCACTTGGGCAAAGCAGATTACAAAAGGTTACAACAAACTCCAGGAGTTTAAAAGATAAGGTCAAGTGAGACACAAGAACTGATCTGTGTAACTAACAGCCTTACTCAGCCATGTCACCTAGAAATGGTTTCCGAGGTACCACCCCCGACATTTCAATTCAGGTCGTGTCCTGAAAATGTGGTTCAGTGGATGAGCAAGGGTCATTTTGTACAGTATAAGCAAGGAGGCTACACGCAGCCTGATTCATATATGCATCACTGGGGATCCAAGACAGGACCTCAATGTCCACTGTCCTTACAGGTTTCCTGAGTTACAATCACAGAAGATCCAAACCACATTCCTGTTACTTACACCCCTGAAGGTTTTAGTAAATGCAGTAACAACAGGACTAGCTGAGGGCTCCGAACAGGAAGACAGGTTGAAGGCAGCTCTGTGTAGGATCTGAGACACCAAATGCAATTGAAGAGCTGCCAGTCTTTCCCCTTCTTCCAATGAGGTCTCCCAAGTGCAGCAAATAGGAAGAGAACCAGGCTGGCTCCAAGGATTATGGCTCTGGAGGTGTTATCGTTGCTCTACATGGACCAAAAGTGGACATCCCATGGAATCCAGCACAGAAGGGGGACAAAGAGGAAACAGACCCCTTTGAAACACTTCATTACATGCTCCCCAAAGTGAAGCAACAACATTAACAGGAGTCAAATGACACACTGTAAAGATCATATAAAGACCTACCCTTTGGGACTTCTGTCTTTGGAATCCAATTTCCATAAACCTCTCACTCTTTTTTTCCTTAAATGACTTTTTTCATTTATAAAGAGCCACTTGTAAATCAGACTTAATTTGTTTTTCCCTAATAAAATATAATTTTCACATAGGAGACAGATGGGCTACAGGTTGAATATCTACAATTAGTCTCTTCATCTCTGCACTTGCTGAGATAAGACATAGCTGGCCTCCAGTTGAGGAATCTATAGGAATCTATAACAAAAACAGGGTAAATGGCCAGTCTTTGTCTCTTACCTCAAGGGAATAATCATGGCAAGGACAAAGAAAGGAAAAAACCCTTTCTATTAAGGGAGACACTACACATGTGACAAAAGTTCGTTGAGGTCAAGTCAGAGGATAATTCCAGGCCATAATGAGTCTTGGTCCTCCCAGAAGCCTTCACTCTGAGATTCATCTTGGCTAGGGTATGCGTCTGCACCCCAGGGGAGAGTGCTGAGACAAATTAACCAGAGGGGACAAAGGAAGGTGACTGGCCTGAGGGGACACGAAGACCTGGAAAACTGTACCTTTCTAAAGAATTGACACTTCCCAAAGGTGGGGCTCTCTCTCTGAGCTAGCCCATGTGCCTTTCTGCATGTACTTTTCCTTTCAATAAACTTTTTCCTTTACTCTTTACCTTGTGCCTCTTCATCTGAATTCTTTCTTGACCAGGCAGGCAAGACTAGGGACCTTAGCCCTAACTGTTGGCTGCTGTGGTCCAATGATCAGGACTCTCGGTGTGAGAAACAAAGACATTGCTTCCAGCTTCCGCTCACTGCTATGAGCATCCAAACTCAATTTCATTTCTCATACCTTTTTTACTGAAAACACCCATCTTACTTTCCTTAAGCAACTATGAACTGTGCTTTCTATTAGCATTTTCTAGATTAGTGAACAAAAATACCAGTGATAGCTTCTAAAAACTAGACAGCATCTCAGAATAGTCATCAATAGTCCAAAATCTCTCAGTGTAATACAACAGAAGTACTACACAACGTGGATGACTCAAGATATGTCTTTATTAGATGAGCAAACATTAATACTACATATTTAATATCGAATATTTCTCAGTTCACATGAACCTGATTTGTACACACTGTTTTTTTTTTATTTATTTATTATTTTTGGCTTCAATGGATCATTGTTGCTGCTCCATCTTTCTCTCCTTGTGTCGAGCGGGGACTACTCTCTCTAGTTGTGGTGCATAAGCTTCTCATTGTAGTTACTCCTCTTGTGGACCACAAGCACTAGAGCACCAGGGGTTCAGTAGTAGCGCTGCACAGGCTTAGTTGCTCTGTAGCATGTGCAATCTTCCCAGACCAGGGATCGAATCCATCTTCTGCACTGGTAGGTGGATGCTTTACCATTGAGCCAACAACGGTAAGCCAAGTGCTGACTTTCTTTTAAAGCCAATTGAGTAAGAGCTCATTTACAAATAAACCTCAGCAATATTATCCAAAATCAAAGACACACACTGAGACACATAAATCCAGACAGATTTAAAACGTCTCTCTGACGCTACTGGAATTGATTGCAATTGCCTCCTCCAGGGGATCTTCCCTAGCCAAGGATTGAACCCACATCTCCTGTGTCTCGCACACTGGCAGGCAGCTTCTTTACCACTAGAGTCATCTCGGATCCCTGGTAAAGGTTAACTTCAAGCTTTTCTGTAGGCAGGGCTTTTTAAGAAGCTAGCTGTTTTTATTCCATATGCAAAAAGAAATTGTTTTGTACTCTCAAAGAAAAAATAAAAATCATTTTAACCAGTATTCTCCAGACTCTAAAGAATATCACAGCAATCCCTGTGTCAAAAACGTTATCATCCCTTTCTATAGTCACAGTTTTATATCTAAAATACAGATCAAATAGTTCTCAAATTGACTGTGGTAACAGGGACACATGGATGATGAAAATCTTGGATTGTCCCTCTGGGTAGATGTGGGTCTTCACTTGATCAGAACAATCTGAAGGGGTAAAGAAATTTGCCAGAGTGGGGACAGCAGTGGGGGAAGCTGCCCCCTCCCCTCCGCCCCCACTGAGAGACAGGGGAAGTTAGCTTCATCAGGGGACTAGCTGATGGAGAGGGAGACAGAGGGATTGAGAGGGGTGAAAGGCCACAACAGGACAAAGATTGTTAACAGAGACAGAAAGGGCAGTGGTGGACACTGTTAAAGCTGTGGGTCAGCTCAAGAGAGAGCCCACTTAAAAATTGAGGAGCTGATCAACTGAAATATAATTTGAAATTGTAATATGGAGAATCATCCTCACCAATTGCACAATTCTGTTTCCAGGTGTAACTTCTTTTCAACAATTTTAATTTACCTTTATGTACCTCACATTACTTCACTGGTGGTTCAGCTGGTAAAGAATCCTCCTGCAATGAAGGGGAGACCTGGGTTTGATCCCTGGGTTGGGAAGATCCCCTGAAGAAGGGAAAGGTTACCCACTCCAATATTCTGGCCTGCAGAATTCCATGGACTCTATATTCCATGGGGTTGCAAAGAGTCCAACAGGACTGAGTGACTTTCACTTTCATTTTATGTACCTTATGATAGGAGAGGAGGATTCATCCAGTAGGGCAGATTCTTATCCTTTCTCAATGGGCAAGAGTCACAAACATTTAGTAACTTCTAAGGGTACAGCCCTCTTTATTTAAGGTTCCAATTCTCACACCATCCAGTGTAGACGTCCCTCCCATGTATGAGCTAACTAGTAGTAAGGCAAACTTTCACATTAGGGAATAAAAACTTTATCAACCTTAATCACCTTTTTCCTACAAAGTGGCATTCTGTCTCACAAATACTGCTCACAGGGCCAATTAAAGTTTCGCCAAAAGTTGTCACTTTTGTCTCAGGTTCAAAGATTTGTTAACAAAATTAGTGACTTGTTCTGTACAAATAAATAATACACATACTTATAGAATTATCAAGCTGACTTTCAATATGCTAACAATAAAAGCAAAGAGAAGTAGAAAGAGCAGAAGATACATCACCAAATTGGGTTCTGACCAACATCCAGACTCAAACGGCACTGGGAAGTCCTGGGACACAGCTCATCTGGAGACCCAGTGGGGAAAAGGTCCCAGGCAGCATGTTACAGTCATGGGTGAGACTTCAAAGATTGCAGTTTGGGGTTCCCCCTTATAATCCCAGGATGCTATCTGTTATCATCAGCAATCTGTGAGCAAATAGCAACTCTGTTTTTCTGTTAATGCTATTTGTTTGTCTTACAAAACCTATAATGTTGCTAAACCTGGGGATGAGTAGGCCAGGGCCCCTCCAAGGCCTCGACAATCTCAAGATTTGTCCCCTGTCTTATCTCTGGTGCTGCAAGCCTTGCACTCACAGCAGGCAGTCAGGGCACTCACAGTCAGGGCAGTGTCCAGCCAGGTTAGAAGCAAGCTCAGAGGTCTGCTTTAGAGAGGACCTAGACCCTGTGCTTCCTGCATTGCCAGGTGTAGAATCCCACCTCTTTGGTCAGCCAAGAAGTGATGGACATTACAGACGGACAGAAAAATATTCACAAATTAACTTACTATCAGCGTCCTTCTGAATGCACAGGAAACAGTATAATATACAGTATAATACAGATAACTGGGCATCCACAGGGCTCAAAGGTAAAGTATCCACCTGCCACGCAGGAGACGTAGGTTAGACCCCTGAGAGTGAAGATCCCCCTAGATTAGGGCATGGGAACCTACTCCAGTATTCTTGCCAGAAGAATACCATGGACAGAGGAGCCTGAAGGGCTACGGTCCACTGGGTCGCAAAGAGTCAGGCACGACTGTACCAACTGAGCACACAGGCATCCATGTATCTAGTTCCTTTCCAAGAACTACTGAACTAAGAACACAGGGGTAGAAAACAGGGAATTCGATATTTCAAAGTTGGAAATCAGCTTTATAAATACTCAAGCTGTGGAGAAACTTGCGTATCACACAGTGTGCAGATCACCTGAAGAAAGGACGAGCTTAAACACCTCATGCCAGTCACAAAGTTTTTTCAAGTCTGAATCAACAAGGCTATGAACTCAGTCAAGCAAAACATGGGCTGCCAAGAGACACAGAGGGAAAACACAGAGATACCCCCAAACCAAATTCCAACTTCACAGGGAAGCAATCCTCACCCACAGACAGCAGGTTCCTGTAGGTCTCCTCCATCACATCCCAGTACAAGGCCCTCTGAGCAGGGTCCAGGCATTCCCACTCCTCTGGAGTGAACTTGATGTCCACATCCTCAACGGTCAACTGTGTCTGAAATGAAAGCACATTTCACTAACAGGCACTCAGGAGGATTCTTATTTTCACACAAAATGAGAAAAGGTGAGAGGGGTAAGGATCAATTCAGGTAATGTAACATTCTGATAGATCCATTAAAAGCTATTTGGACAAACTGTGGCTCTCTAATTTCCTGTTGATTCATAAGACTATGACATCTTCCAATCAATACGAATTTGTCACTTGTGTGTACAATACATGAAGAATATACAGATAAAATTCAATCCGTGAGTTGTCTATGCAGAAGTGTTACACTCTACAAACTAAGTGACATTCACTATCTAGATGAGTTACAGCAAGACCGGTGTCTTCAGAGACAACAAAGTCCACAGTGGCTTTCAAAGAACACACATTTCAATGATTATGATGTCATCACACTGATGACAGTGTTTCAGCACTTCCTACACACTAAGCATTACTCTAAAGATTTTACACAGATGAACTTATCATCAACATGACAGTACGTTAGAGAAAGATCTGTGTCCATCTTACTGGAGCGAAAATTCTGTCATTCTAAGAATTCGCTCAGATCAAACAGTTAAGAAATGAGGCAACAGCACCTGAGGTCAGGTGGTTGTGACTGACGACTGAATCTAAGGAATCAGTGAGTTAAGTACCAGACCAGCAAACTGCATCCAGAGAGAGTTCCAAGAATACCTGAAACAAGTTCAAGAAAGCTGAAGTGCAATGGAGGTGTAGAATCCCAGATCTTTTGTCAGCCACGGAAAGACAGACATGATAGATGGACAGAAAAATATTCACAAATTAATTTACTATCTACCTCCTTCTGAATGCACAGGGAACACTATAACATGCAGTATCATATGTAGGTATCTGGGTTGCCCTAAGGCTCAGCAGTAAAGAATCTGCCTGCAATGCAGGGTACAGGGTGTTGATATCTCCGGGGGGAAGATCCCCCTGGAGGAGGGCATGGCAACCCACTCCTGTATTCTTGCCTGGAGAATTCCAGGGATAGAGAAGCCTGAAGGGTTATGTATGGCCCATTGGGTCACAAAGAGTCGGACACGACTATAGGATAAATGGTCACTGTACAGGGTCACCCGCTCTTCCCACCAACCATACGATGTCAATATTCTTACTACTGTTTCCATCATTCACGTAATGAGGTAAAAAAAACTTAAGGGAATGGAAAACACTTAAGATACAATTTCAACTGCTACAAAGCATAAAACATGTTTATGAGATGATGTTCTGTAATAAAACCATGGAATTACAGATCCATGCACTCACATATGCAAATGTAAACACACAACTGGTTGAAACAAGGAAGACCTGTCTATTTTTCTTTTCAATCCAAATTTACTGAATGTCAGCATGGGCCCCAAACTGGGAGTACAGCAGTGAACATAATGGAGCTTACAGTCTAGCAGCCAGCCACCCAATTACATTCATAATTTTAAAGTTACTATTGCAACATGTGCTCTGAAACAGGCCTGGTGCTAACAGATTTATTGGAAAGTCTCGACATACATCAAGAAATCACACAAGGTCTCCATGAGGAGGAAACACTTAGGATTGGCAAGGTGGGAAAGAGTGTTGCAAGCAGAGAGAATAGCCTGAGTGCTGGCTCTGAGGCAGGAAGGTATTTAGTGAACAGAAAGTCAGCCAGTCTATCTGGGACACAGGGAATGAAGAGGGGTGATGCCAGGTAGAGGCCGAAGGTCTTTGGATTTAGGACTTTATTCCAAAAGTAACTAGAAGTCACCAAAGAATCTGCAGGAGGTAAATCAGAGGTTTAGATTTGTTTTTCAGAGCTCACTCTGCTGTGTGTGGAGGTTGTTGTTGCTTAGTTGCTCAGTCGGGTCAGATCTTTGCGACCTCATGGTAGCCCACCATGCTCCTCTGTTCATGGGATTTTCAGGCAAGAATACTGGACTGAGTGGCCATTTCCTACTCCAAGGTGATGCCTTTTGACACATTCTGGGATGACACTCTCATTTTCTTTTATTCATGTGTATTTCAGCATCTTTGGGACATTAAAAATGAATCAATTGTACTTCTGTAATTTGTCCACATTCTATGTCTTTTTTAAAAGTTAATTATTTTGGTTTTGCTGGGCCTTTGTTGCTGTGAGGAGGCTTTCAGTACTTGCAGCTGCAGTGCATGGGCGTCTCATGTTTTGGAGCACAGGGTCTAAAGTGTGTGGGTTTCAGTAGTTATGGTTCCCGGGCTCCAGAGCTCACGCTCAGTAGTTGTGGCACATGACCATAGTTGCTCTAAGGCATCTTCCTGGACCTGGGATGGGACCCATGCACCGTACATTGGCAGGCACATTGTTATCCACTGTACCACCAGGGAAATCCTCAACATTATCTTATACTACTTCAAAAAAATGAAAAACAAGAGGAAATAATATACAGAAGATTTATTCTAATCAGAATAAAAATACCTGTATTTACAAATAATATGAGGGCTTCCATGGTGGCTCTGTGGTAAAGAATCCACTGGCCAGTGCAAGAGACCCGGGTTTGATATCTGGACCAGTAACATCCCACATGCCAAGGGGCAAATAAGCCTGTGAGCCTCAATTTCTGAGCCAGAGCTCTAGGGTCCAGTAGGTGAAACTACTGAAGCCAGTGCACTCTAGAGCATGTGCTACAAGATGAGAGAAGCCACCACAATGAGGGGCCCACACACCACAACTAGAGAGTGGCCACCACACACCAGAACTAGATAAAAGCCACTGAAGCAATGAAAAGCCAGTATAGCAGAAAAGTATATTTAAATATAATAATATGATATTATTGTTAGTGATATGTATGTAGTTATTAACAAAATCCAAAGTTTATCTTTTTATTCCATGAGCATGCCATCAAGATTAGGAAAGTTGGAGGAATTCCCTATCAGTCCAGGGTTTAAGAGCTCGCACTTCCACCACAGGGTTTCAGGTTCAATGCCTCCTCAAGGAACTAAGACCCTGCAAGCTGCATCGTGCAGCCAAAAAGGAAGAATAAATAATCAGCAAACTACATTTCATAGTTTAAAAACACTCTCTAGCACTTAGGTCTGTTTCTGAACTTTCCATTTCACTCCCAAACACTTAAAATTTTCAAGGAGGTTCTAATTTAGTTTTAAATGTACTATAAAAAGTCAGGACTGATTCCCCCTCCTTGGCCTCTTTTCCAGATTTCAGCATGTACTGTGGATGTTAGTACCTCACATCTATGTGCAGCTTCTTTACCCTGGTTGACAGAGAGCAGACAGGGCATCCGGATGGGCCCTAAGCAATCCCTGCTGCCCAACAGCACTGAGACCCTCTCTCCAACCGGTGGGTGAGAAGTCTTTCCCAGAACAGTGGCCAAGGGAGCCTCCTCACAAGGGCCAGGTCACCGGGTCATGGGGAGATGGGATCTAAGTGGAGACAACTGGCCCTGAGAGAAGGCCCGGGTGAGTGTGCATGTACAGGAGTCAGACAGGACACTTCAGAGTCAGAGAAGATTAGCCAGTCCAAAGACAGGTATTTCAGGAGGGACAGATTGAGAATCAACTGAGAATATGACCTTACCTGAGAAAGAGTCATGCCTGACTTGTTTTCTTTCATCTTCCTCCTCTTCTGGGCTTCACCCTCAGGTAACACGAATCTTCAAGGCGTATCAAAAAGGTGGAAAACATGGTGTTTAATGTTTAGAGTCAACACACTCCCTTCCTGAGCCCCAACCCCACACACAGGGAAGCCCTCTCCATGAGGAACAGACAGTCCTCTGTGCCCATTGTCTCAGGAGGACTCAGGACCGTCAACTCCCGCACAGAGTCCAACACAGGACTTTCCCACACTTTCCCTCGGATCACACTCCCCTCCTGGTGAGGCCTCAAGTACACAGCAGCAGGGGGTACCTCCGCTGACCCCACAATCCCCTCAGGTCACACAGCAGGCCCTGGTCCAGCCCCACTCAGAGCAGAGCGCCCTCCCCTCCCCCAGGGCCTGATCTCAGTCTCAGAAGTGGAGGCTAAGAGCCCTGGGCTCAATGTAGATTGGAAACATCCGCGGAGAACCTGAGGACCGTATCTGATGGGGAGAGGGGACAAAACATGCCCAGGCAAAATGCCTCATGATCTCATGTGAAGCCTGGGTTGAACGCCACTCAAGGATTCAAGTCCAGCCTACATGCCACTTTCTTCTTTACCAGCTTTACTGACATAGAACGGCCTATCAAGAAGGTGTTGTGTATACATTCCATGCACATTGTGACCATGTGACACATGTATACACTTCGAAATATTTATCACAGACCACTAACCAGCACATCCATCACCTCCAAATTCCCATGGTTTGTGTGTGGTGACAACACCGACGATTTATTCTCCTGTCAAATTTCCAGTAACACAGGATTAACTACGGGCAGCATGCTGCACATACCTCCCCAGGATACACTCATTTTACAACTCAAATCTGTACCTTTTGACCAACATCTCCCCATCTTGCCAACCTCCCAGCCCCAGATAACCACCATCCAACTAGAAAATCACTCTGCTACTAGTGATTTTCACTTTTTCACATTCCACATAATGGAAGCACATATTGAATCAGGCTTTTTCTGTCTGTCTTAATTCACTTAGCACAATGTTTTCTACATTCATCCAACTGTCCCAAGTGACAAAAATCGTCATTTTCATGGGTGCACAATATGTCATTATATACGTGTGTGTTCGCTTGTGTGTATGTTACTGACCTAGAACCTGGGCTCTTTAATCAACTGCATTAATTAAGAGACCAAAGGAGAAATTCAGGGAATTTCTTTATTTTGACTTTATTTTGACTCCTGCTGCAGTAAGGTGGAGCTAGAATAAGAAGTGTGTGCCCAGCCCACAGTCCTAGTGCCCATCGCACAGTCCTAGTCCTCACCCCGAGAGTGAAATGCTGAAAGCATCCTGGGAAGAACAGGAACACGGTGCAGCCTCCATGAAGGGAAAACAGGAACCACTCCAAATAATTAAAGGAGAAGGGCATGCTTGATGAAGGTGATACAGAGGCAGTAAACATGGCTAACTTGACAGCGAATATCAGAAGGAGATGCGGAGACCTCGCTAGCCTAGAGCTGAAGGAACAGAAAGAGAGAGAGCCACGGTCAAAATTTAATGACCAAAGGTAGGAGAAAAACCTAAGATCCGAGACAGAGAAGGTTTTGGTGTCTATGAACAAGGACTACATAAATGTGACCAGGACAGACTGACCATGAGAATGGGGTCAGCTCCCAGGATGAGGCTGGAGACCCTGGCAGCGACCTGAGGATGACAAAGGGCTGGGGAGCCACCTGAGGAGTCAAGATGCTGCTCTGAGGACACCGGGAAGCCAGTGGAGGTGGGAGGCCTCCCTTCACATCGACCTTTATTCACAGAAGACAGCTCATGATTCTCTCTGACTCTGAGCCTATGCTCCCATCTCCATCCTACAGTTGTCCTTTGCATTGTGGAAAACTGGGATTCATTTCAAATTCTGATAACAAGTGGGAACTCCCTCCAAGAAAAACTGCCACACACAGTCACACACCCAATTTGGCCAATCATTTCAGGAGTCACTTTTGCTCAGCTTCTGGGCCTGAGTAAATATCAGATTAACTCATAGCTCACTAGTCACCAGACCACATGAAAGAGAGGAAAACAGACCATCATACTAACTGGTTAAATTTGGTCCTGATTCAAGAAAAAACATCACTGACATCCTTATTAAGTACTCATCAAAATAGTTTACAATTATTTACTAGTTACCAAAAAAATGTTTCCAAGATATAATGTAAAGAGAAGACAGGAAATGGGCTTCAAATAAATGTGAAGCAAACCTAAGTTAATCGGCTTATTAAAAATGTTTTCATTGAAAAACTCTGGTGCAAAGTGGAGAAAAATAAAAACCAATTGATAAGACAGCATATTTACAAAAGAATAACATGAACTAATTTCAGGAGACCACGAAATCTTTTCAGATGTGAATAGTTGTTTACAACAAAGTAGATATTGAAATGAACTAATCTTTAACCCAAGCTAAAAAAGAATTAAATGTAAACAAAGGAGAAAGCAAAAAGGAAAGCCATCACTAAGAACATGTTTAAAGTTCCTTGAAAAGGTACCATGCCGTAACAGTCTGTCAATTCTTTAACCACTTCTCCTCTCCCACAACCTCTACTCCACACCAGGAAAAGGGAAGCGAGTGATCCACCTCTGTGAGTCAAGTCACTGCCTTACTCCCCAATTCAACAGACTCTGCACATGGATATTATCTTTCAATACAAATAATTACAACAACCACAAGCCTTACAGACAGAAGTATTGCAATTCCCATCCTCCTCTGTATAATTCAAAGGAGCAAGATTTAAATTTATTAGATTGTAAAGCTAGAAATCAATATATCATGACTTAATTCTTTATTCAATTGATTCAGCACTCTTCTGGATTTAGTCTGCACCACCACCTGCACACTACTTATTTTCACTTCATTTGGTTTATCTGTTTCCCTATTTCTTTCTCTGTCTCCCTTTGTCTTCTCCTCGGTTCTCCTGCTGTGCCTGGCCTCTTCTCTACTTCTTCCCTGACTCCCATCTGGCCTCTCTCTGCCATCTGTTCCCCATAAAGATGCTTTCTCTCCAACCTCCCTGATAATCCTAAATCTCCCTGTATTTCTGCCTTTCTTCCTCCACGTCTGCCCTCCGTTTCTCCCAACTCTTTGGCACCTCCAAGTGCAATGCTTCCTTTCAGCTCACTTTCTTTCTCAGCTCCTCCAATCACTCAGTTCAGCTGCTCAGTCGAGTCGGACTCTGGGACCCCATGGGCTGCAGCATGCCAGGCTTCCCTGTCCATCACCAACTCCCGGAGTCTGCTCAAACTCATGTCCATCCAGTCGGTGATGCCGGCCCTTTCTCCTCCCACCTTCAATCTTTTCCAGCAACAGTCTTTTCCAGTGACTCAGTTCTTCTCATCAGGAGCCCAAAGTATTGAACCTTCAGCTTGAGCATCAGCCCTTCCAATGAATATTCAGGACACATTTCCATTAGGATTGAGCCGTTTGGTCTCCCTGCAGTCTAAGGGACTCTCGAGAGTCTTCTCCAACACTACAGTTCAAAACCATCAACTCTTCGGCGCTCAACTTTCTTTATGGTCCAACTCGCATAAGCACACGTAACTATTGGAAAAACCACAGCTTTGACTATAGACTTTTGTCCGCAAAGTAATGTCTCTGCTTTTTAATACGCTGTCTAGGTTGGTCATAGTTTTTCTATCAAGGAGTAAGCATCTTTTAATTTCATAGTTGCAGTCACCATCTACAGTGATTTTGGAGCCCAGGAAAATAAAGTCTGTCACTGTTTCTGTTCACTAGTACTCTGCCAGCATGATATTGTCTGTAGATCAAGGTTCCAACTCTAGTATCCCCTTTTCCGGCTCTCTGTGTGCTCTTTAGGACACGTAATTTACAGCCCATCTCCCTTGAAGGCTATAGAAGGAGCCGGCAGAGTGTCAGATAGGTTACACAGCATCCCTGGACATGAATTTGAGCAGACTCTGGGAGATACAGGGGTCGCAAGGACTCACACTCAACACCACCATCTCCATATGTTGCTCGCCTTTAACTTTCTGGAGATCCTGCTTTTCTCTAAATTTCTCTCATTTATCCACCGTTACCGTCAAGGCTCTTTCATGTTGCTATCTCTTCCCAAGTCCCTCACCAATCCTCTTCATTGCCATCGCTTTTCCCTCATGATATTTTCAATTTTCTATTTCCCTCGAGGTCGCCGTCTGCTTCTCCTGACCCACCCTGGCCTATTTGCAGGGATGGCAACTGAATAAGAAGCCCCCTCCCGCAAGAGCCAAATTCCAGCGGGTTTTATTTGGGACACAGAACCATGGGTGTCACATGGCTGGCCCAGGCACCTCCCCCAACACGGGGTCGGGGGAAACGGTCTAAGAAACGAATGCCTGAGGGACAGAACTACCGGCCAGATGAGACGCGACGACTGAGCGGCTGGGAGTTTCAGGAGCGGGGCGGGCTCTCCAGAATCCCAGGACCTGGGAGAGACCCGAGCCTCTCCGGGAGCGGGGGCCGGCGCGGCCTCCTGGGAGCGACAGCGCGAGCCTGGGGACCGCAGAGCGAATAAACCCACATCGCCCAAGAGAATTTCACGCGGTGCAGGAAGGGCAGAGGAGTCACTGAGATCAGAAATTAGTTTTAAGCAGCAAAGAGTTGAGAAATGAGACGTCTCAGGGAACAAACGCCGGCATCCGCTTCAGAGCGAGTTTAAAGCAAAATGGAGGCGCCTCTTCGCCACACAGGGAAATCTGAATTTGCTGGGGGTGGTGGGACGGAAGCGGAGATTTAGATGCAGCAGCGACCCTCAACCCACGGTACAGAGGAAAGACAACTGCGAGAGGAAGACTTGACTAGAAAAAGAGAAACTCACTTTGCGCTGAGACCTCCGCTCGCTGCACTCCGCTTCCGGGTGTGTGACGTTGTGCGCACGCGCAGTGAAAAGGCGGAGCGGCCTAGAGGCGGGGCCGAGCGGAGCCCGGCTGTCAGGGGCGCGGGGCCGGTGAGAAGTCAGGCCTGTGTGGGGACAGTGGCAGGGTGAGGCGGCCAGGGCCTCACTGCTGAAGGTGGCTGCAGTCAGGAAATGAAAAGACGGCCTGCTCCTTGAAAGGAAAGGTATAAAAGTAGACAGTGTATTTTAAAGCAAAGGCATCACTTTGCCAACGAAGATTACTAATGCCAAAGCTGTTGTTTTTCCAGTAACAGGTAGAGATGGGAGAGTCCGTCCATAAACAAAGTTGACCAAAGAATTGATGCTTTTGGATTGTGGTGATAGAGAAGAATCTTGAGAGTCCCTTGGACAACAAGGGGATCAACCAGTCAGTCCTAAAGTAAATCAACCCTGAATATTCACTGGAAGGATTGATGCTGATGCTGAAGCTCCAATACTTTGGCCAATTGATGCAAATATCGGACTCATTGGAAAAGACAATGATCTGGAAAGACTGAGGGCAAGAGGTGAAGGGGGTGACACAGGATGGTTAGATAGCATCACTGACAAAATGGACATGAATTTGAGCAAACTCCAGGAGACAGCGAAGGACAGGGAAGCCTGGCATGCTGCAGTCCATCGGGTTGTAAACTCTGGACACCACTGAGCAAGGGAACAACAGAACACATATACATATATCCATTCTTTTTAAGGTTTTTTCCTCCGTATAGCTCATTACAGAGTATTTAGTAGAATTCCCTGTGGTATATAGTAGGTTCTCATTCCTTATTCACTTTATGCATAGTAGCGAGATGAAGTGAAAGGTCTGTTAATCCACATCTCCCAATTTATTCCTTCACCTCTCACGCCCTGATAACCATACCTTGTTTTGTATGTCAGCACGTCTATTCCTGTTTTGTAGAGAAGTTCATTTGTACCCTTTGTTTAGATTCCACAGATAAGTGATACCATGTGATATATGTCTTTCTCTTCTGTCTCTTGTTGACAGAAAAGCTGAAGTATCCCAGAACCCAGTGACACACAAGAGAAAGGCTCAAGCACCTACTGGTTAGAACAAAAGAACCACAGACTCAGCGTCTAATAAACACTTCTGAGTTCTTTTTTAAAGACATTTGTTGATTTCACTGCATCAGGTCCCATGACTTCATGGCAAATAAATGGGGAAACAGTGGAGTGACAGACTTTATTTTCTTGGCTCCAAAATCACTGTAGATGGTGACCACAGCCATGAAATTCAAACACGTCTGCTCACTTGAAGAAAAGCTATAACAAACCTAGACAGAATATTAAAAAGCAGAGTCATTATATTGCTGACAAAGGTCAGTATAGTCACAGATATAGTTTTTCCAGTAGTCATACGTAGATGTGAGAGTTGAAATATACAGAAAGATAAGCACCAAGGAATTGATGCTTTTGAACTGTGTGTTGGAGAGTACCTTGGATGCAAGAAGATCCAACCAGTCCATCCTAAAGGAAATCAGTCCTGAGTATTCATTGGAAGGACTGATGCTGAAGCTGAAACTCCAATACTTTAGCCACTTGATGCAAAGAGCTGACTCATTAGGAAAGACCCTGATGCTGGGAAAGACTGAAGGCAGGAGGAGAAGGAGACAACAGAGGATGAGATGGTTGGATGGCAAGACTGACTCAATGGACAAGAGTTTGAGCAAGTTCTGGGTCATGGTGGAGGACAGGGAAACCTGGCTTGTTGCACTCCATGGGGTTGCAAAGTGTGGGCCATGACTGAGCAACTGAACAACAACAGCATCATAAGCAATCACCTAATGCTACCATTCCAGTAGGAATTTTCTCTGTCTTAGGCTATAAAACTTGGCTGCAAGCCTGGTAAAGTGTTCCACTCTCCCTTGAGCTGACCTTCTGTGCTAACATTGTCATCCAGTCTAATAAACTTTATTCTCCTCCCTTTCGGCCTCATGTCTGGAAATCCTTTTTCAAGCTGTGCATGGACCATGACAATCACTCTGAAGCACTGGCCTGTCTTACAGGGGACAGAGTCACCTTGAACTTGGTCACACCACTAATCTTGGAACATACCCATTGCCACGCATGGGGCTCAACCAGAGGCTCACACTTGCTTCTTCCCACAGCTCTCCTGCAGACCCCAACACTCCCCTCTACTTTCTCCCATTTTTCACCAGTTTTCATGCACAGCTGAGCAATAGGGGTACACGGCAGAGACCACTGGGCATCGGCATTGCAACAGAAACACACAAGCTGCAACTCCGAGGACACTGGGCACTCAGTATGGAGACCAAGAAGCTGGTCCTCCGGGAAAAACCTGCCAGCAACTGGGGACATCTCAAAGTTTAGCTCCCTGAGATTTGGTTGGATTGAGCTCAGTGAAGAAGTCACAAAGATAGAGAGGCCCCAATGTCACTGCCCAGTGTCCTCCCCCACTTAGACCTAAATGGAAGATACTCCAGCTCTTGAAGGACAGGGGGGCCTCCTTCATAGCCCCTTAGATTCTAAAGCTTCTGGCCACTCTAACCACAGTAAAATCAGTATCCTCCGCTCTGAGCAGATAAACTGCTGGAAGCAATGCGTGCAACAGCCCTCATATGAAGTCTCCCATTAACAGGAATACCATTCCTCAACAGGCTTCTACTCTACAGATCTTTTATTCAATCCGCCAACATGTTGCACACCAAGACCTGAGTCTATTAATAACCCTGTCTCTACTCCCGCACAACTATGTACAGCACTCCTGTTATCATCTTCCCAATTCTAGAACAATCTCCCTTCTCCAATTAATTTTAACTAATGAAGACAACCCACTCCTACTCAATTCCATCAAAGCTCTATTAGCTGGAAGCATTTTCAACGATTTCTTATCTCTGACAGAACGGGTGGGGGAACAAGGAGGTCCGAGGTGACCCAAGACCACGGATATGGAGGAGAGGGGGATACCGCAGGCGCAAGTTAAGAAAAATAAAACATAAAACTACCTCATGATTCCTGGGGCGACCGCACCTACCAATAGCTGGCTTCAGAATTTGCTGTAAACTCGCCTGCGTCGTGTAGAGACGCCAAAAACTCCTCCGGCCTTGTTAACAAGACTAAAGCCTCAGCGAGGGGCGGAGCGTACGACACTCGCCTGCCTCTGGGCGTGTGAGGGACCGGAAGTAGGACCGGCTTGCGTGAGATCTTGAGGGGCGGGGCATAGGACCCCCACCCTGCGTCTGGGCGTGTGAGGGGCGTGGCGTAGGACCTGCCTCCGTCTCGGGTTGCGAGGGGCGGAGCCCAGCGGGGCCGAAGTGGCCCGAAATGAACCGAGCGGGGACCAGCCGGACCGAGCGGGGCCTAGAGGACACCAGCACTCTTCTACATTCGGTTCCCGAGGCATCTTATCAGTGTTGAGAAGCACCTGAGGGCTTCCTGGTGGCTCAGACCGGAAAAGAATCCGGCTGCAATGCGGGAGGCCTGGGTTCCATCGCCGGGTTGGGAAGATCCCCTGAAGGAGGACGTGGTCATCCACTTCTGTTCTTGCCTGGAGAATCCCGATAGACAGGAGCATGGCTGGCTAGAGTCCGTAGCGTCCCAAGGAGGCGGGCATGACTGAGCGACTAAGAACTCACACACGCACACAGAGGGTTTTAAACGTCTTGGGTTGCACCATAGATTCTTCATTAGTTTAAATAACTGTAACAGTTTTAAAGTAAAAGCGTAAAATTCTGTGGGATAATTACGTTTGAAACGAAGAAGGTTGTCTCTTAACAATAGGATTCCTGCGGATGAGGCTGAAGCGATTCAGAGGTCAGGGAACTGAAACCTGCTGTGGCCGCACGGCTGAGGGTGCGTGAGGGTTGATGTGAGGCGGTTGTGGGGGTGGGGTGGGGGTTGATGTGGGGTGGTGGCTGGACCCAGGAATATTCCTGCTATTAGAATTAATGTAAGCAGTTTAAGTAAAGAAGAACTGGATTTGTGTGGGAATGACAAGCTAGAATATAAACCACACAACACTTAAAATGGGCTGGCTGCTTCATACTAACACTTCTAGGGAGAAAAATGTCTTGACATACCACTTATCCAGGATCAAGTTTAGTAGTCACTGCAGTGGCCCAGCGACAGTGCACCCTGACGGAAATGCAAGATTGAGAAAAGCAGGCACCATTCTGTGCTTTGGACATTCTGGCCTTGGCAGACCTGGAAGGGCCGCTTGGGCCCATCCTCCGCCTCAGCAGGTCCAGATAAGTTTAGAGAATTGTCTCCTGGTTTTTAGATCACCCAGTTATTGGTTGAGGACACCAAATTTTATATGGCAATGTATTAACTTTGGCACCCCACTCCAGTGTTCTTGCCTGGAGAATCCCAGGGATGGGGAGCCTGGTGGGCTGCTGTCTCTGGGGTTGCACAGAGTCGGACACGACTGAAGCGACTTAGCAGCAGCAGCAGCAGTATTAACTTACATCAGTTCAGTTCAGTTCAGTCGCTCAGTCGTGTCCGACTCTTTGCGACTCCATGAATCGCAGCACGCCAGGCCTCCTTGTCCATCACCAATTCCCGGAGTTCACTCAGACTCATGTCCATCGAGTCAGTGATGCCATCTAGCCATCTCATCCTCTGTCATCCCCTTCTCCTCCCGCCCCCAATCCCTCCCAGCATCAGAGTCTTTTCCATTGAGTCAACTCTTCGCATGAGGTGGCCAAAGTACTGGAGTTTCAGCTTTAGCATCATTCCCTCCAAAGAAATCCCAGGGCTGATCTCCTTCAGAATGGACTGGCTGGATCTCCTTGCAGTCCAAGGGACTCTCAAGAGTCTTCTCCAACACCACAGTTCAAAAGCATCAATTCTTCAGTGCTCAGCCTTCTTCACAGTCCAACTCTCACATCCATACATGACCACAGGAAAAACCATAGCCTTGACTAGACAGACCTTTGTTGGCAGAGTAATGTCTCTGCTTTTCAATATGCTATCTAGGTTGGTCCTAACTTTCCTTCCAAGGAGTAAGCGTCTTTTAATTTCATGGCTGCAGTCACCATCTGCAGTGATTTTGGAGCCCAACAAAACAAAGTCTGACACTGTTTCCACTGTTTCCCCATCTATTTCCCATGAAGTGATGGGACCGGATGCCATGATCTTCGTTTTCTGAGTGTTGAGCTTTAAGCCAACTTTTTCACTCTCCACTTTCACTTTCCTCAAGAGGCTTTTGAGTTCCTCTTCACTTTCTGCCATAAGGGTGGTATCATCTGCATATCTGAGGTTATTGATATTTCTCCCGGCAATCTTGATTCCAGCACTCCTGCAAATTCCCTTAACCCTTCAAATTCGTCTGATAGGACAAAGACCTCACTTCCCACCAGAGGGACAATTCAAGATTTTTATCAGCTGATCTGCTCCTGATATCAGAGTCAATTTGAGCACTATTTGGTCTATATTTTAGCTATAAAATTATGACTACAGAAATGAAAGATAACTTTGACACAGGATGGCAATGATATTCTTTAGACTCCGGAGAAAACTGGTTAAAATGAAATTTTTTTTTTCTTGGAAACTGCAAAACCGGTTCTTTTCGTGTATGCAATTAAAAACAAATAGCTTGTTAAAATGCCTTCCTAGGGAAAAGCTTGATGTTAACCTTTTCCATGTCCTTGAAATACATTGCCCACTTTTCCTGAGACCTCAGCTTAGGGCAGATTAGAACTTTAAGCCAAAAAAAAAGAAGGTGAGCAGGCATATCAAACATTTTAAATCTCAATCGGAAAACTATTAGATCTGTCCGTCTGTCTGGATTTGTGTATGTCTCAGTGTGTGTCTTTGTTTGTTTGTTTGTTTTTATTGCTGAAATTCTAAATGAGTTCAAATTTAGTTGGCCTAGAGACAACTAAGTGCTTACAAATCAGACAATTCTAAATACAAGAGAAATTAACCTAAATGAATATCATGTGAACTGGGAAATATTCAATATTAAATATCTAGTATTAATGTTTGTTTGCTAATCTAATATAGACATGTCTAAGAGTCATTAACATTAAGCATAATATTTTCATTGTGCCTAGGTTTATTATAAGTTAAATACTGTTATATTGTTATATGTGTTACAAGTTTCTCAGAAAGGAAAGTACCTCGAGTGAAGAAACTTCAAAAAAAAATGTAAATGAGATATGAGTGTTAGGCAGGTAGAATAGGGAAAAGGAGTCCAAAATGGCGGTGGCTAAAAGACAAGGAAGGTCCGAGGACCAGAGTGAAGACCTCAGGCAGAACAAACAGAACAAACAGCACTCCTGGCTAAGCCCAATTGGCATAGGGCAGGCCCAGGTGGAGGAAAAAACATATAAAAGGAGGAGCCAAAGCGCTTTCTCTCGGACTCTCTCTCCCACATGCATGTGCTCTCTCTCTCTCTCTCTTTCTCTCTCTCTCTCTCACTCTCTTGCTATCTTCTAAATAAAATAGAGCTGTAACACTGATTTGCCTAAAAGCTGTAGCACGGTTTGTCCAAGACCCAAGAGCTGTGACGCAATGAGGGCTTTAATGTCCGTTGCTCCAAATCTTTGTTGTGACGAGACAAAGAACCGAGGAACACACACCCTCGTGACATGAGCATTTAGATAAACTCTATTAAGAATATTAGACTTTAGAAATGTCTGTCTAAAACAGCCTCTCTAGATTTTGGTAACCTGAAATTTCTAGGGTTGTGCTAAACTAAGTGACAAAGTTTATTAGAAGTTTAATAGCTAGATCATATTCAATTAAAATAAGGTTTTGAAACATTAATTACTAAACACTAACTTCCTCTTACAGAGAAACTAAAGATTTTGGACTATTCATGAATAATGTTTGATGCCAACCTGAGATGTTCTCTATAAGAAAGCAGTTTTTTTTTTTTTAGAAATTATCACTGGTATTTATGTTCACCAATCTATAGAATGCTAATATAAGGGTCAGTTCTTGGTTGCTTAAGGAAAATATGATGTGTGTTTTCAGTAAAGAAGGTATGAGGAATGAAATTACATTTTATGAAGGGAAAAGGAAGTAGGTCTGACTTATAGGTGGCTCTTTCAAGATGGGAGAACAACGTCATGGGTACAGAAAGTGATAAGAAGGTTTGACAGAAAGTGTACCCCAAGGGAAGAGTTTTGTGCATAAATACAAGTTTTCTTGAGATGTTGAGCTGCCTTTGATAATGGATTGTAAGTTTCTTTACCTCTGAAGTGATCTGTTCTATGTTTACTTTTGAAATCTTCTTTGTTACTTTGGCTAAGTGAATATATTGTTTCACAGTGATCTATATGATTCTATCTGACTGAGTGTTATAAACCCTTTTGATATTTATTGAAAACACTTCCTAAATCATTTTCCTTCTAGCTAACTTTGGGATGCTTCAGAGGGCCCCTGAAACATCCCAAAGAGAGATATTAAATTACCTGAGTTCATTTGACATGTTAAATTACTTGGGAAGTATTGTTGGAGGAGTGATGAATCTTCTCAGGTTATATTGTATGGCTGATGTTACTTATATAGATATCCTAGAAATTACAAAAAATAAGCCCTCATGGTTAGACTTTTGCTATCCTGATGTCCTTAAAACATGGCAACAGTCTACTCCTAGGTCGGGCATTAAAAATGGGTGAACAATAGCTATAATCAAAGAGTCAGGGCTATGGAAAATCCAAAGATGGCCGCTTGGATTTTCCCAGTTCCCTGACAAACCTCATTTTTTTTTTTTTTTTTGATGGGTTAAAGCCTTCCCTGGCCACAGGGTTAATGCTCTCATAATGAAAAAATTATGTTTCACTGAATATTAAGCTTTGTTAATTGTTAAACTAAGTTTCTAGTTTTGTTAATTAAGGTATTAGTGTTTACTAAGACTCACTTCTGAGATAGTTCATTGTTATGTTACATTGCTAAAAGATTTAATTAAGTTATTAAAACGGACACTCTAAATATGTTTCTAAAGCTTATCTCAGTAAGCAATCTTCAGATAAACATCCGATGCTCCATGATGTACAACCAGGAGATTAACACCAGTTCAGTTCAGTTCAGTCACTCAGTCGTGTCCGACTCTTTGTGACCCCATGAATCGCAGCACGCCAGGCCTCCCTGTCCATTACCAACTCCCAGAGCATACCCAAACTCATGTCCATTGAGTCGGTGATGCCATCCAACCATCTCATCCTCTGTTGTCCTCTTCTTCTCCTGCCCTCAATCTTTTCCAGCATCAGGGTCTTTTCAAATGAGTCAGCTCTTCACATCAGGTGGCCCAACTATTGGAGTTTCAGCTTCAGTCCTTCCAATGAACATTCAGGACTGATTTCCTTTAGGATGGACTGGTTGGATCTCCTTGTAGTCCAGGGGACTCTCAAGAGGCTTCTCCAACACCACAGTTCGAACACCAGGGTATAGTCATTTAACAAATGAAGTCAGATGACCTAGAGTATACTGGGCTATACCTAATGAAAATCCTTGACTTATAATTCTTACTTATGGCCTTACTAATAACTGCTAGCTATAGCTATATTATTTTCTATGTCGCTTGTTTCAGAAGATTGTTTCTAATGTTACTAAATGTGTGACTGAGTCTGTGATAAAATGTTGATACGCAGTTCCATATGGTATCAATGATTGTAATAAAGTAACTCTAGATATGGGAAGAAGCAACAAGAGGGAATATTTTCCTGAACCAAGAGGCTAGTAAGACAGGTATGGTCCAGAGACTTCAGCTACTCGCAAGGCCTGGTCCAATAATAGCACACTGAGTGGCCTGTCAATGGAATCTTCATTAGACCTGTGAATGAGCCTTCCCAGCACCGTGGGACACAATGGCCATGAAATGCCCCCAAAGCATGGTCAAATATGTGGACCCTGCTGACTGGAAGTTGGCACTTGCCAGCTGCCTCTACAATAATTACATTGTGACCACTGCAAGCTGCTGACCTTCAACATCCCCTGAAAGGAGTTCAGGGTGGAGATCAGAGCACTGTGATCTGGGAAAAACCCACAAGAACCGGCCTTCAGATAGTCAGATGTTTTCAAGTAAAGATTTTATGAGCCCAAATTCTTGCATCTTCTCAAACCTAGACAAACATTAACATCACAAACCAATGTCTAGTCCTGATTCTCCTGACTAGCCCCTGAGCAGCTTTTCTATTTCTATTAATCTTTGGGCCATGTACCTTTAAATTTCTTGTTAAGTTTGTTTCTTCTAGAATACAACAAATCTCCAAGTGATAGTTTGACAAGAATATTCCCTGGCCAACACCCAGACAGTGCTGGAACAAGCCACCTTATCATTCCATGGACTCTCATCTTCCTCCGTAAATGTACCCTGAGAGAGAGCAGGCAAAGAGAACCCAGAGCCCCATGACACCCCTGTACAGCCTGAAGAAGCCACAGTGGTCATGGCCCCTTTTTCCATGAGACTGGGTTCCCAAATGCTTGAGAAGGGAAATAGGTAGACAGTTAGATGAGCAGGGTATCAAAAGGGGCCAAAGAATTGGCCCTAAACATAGAGAGAGGGACGAATGTGGTGACCTAAGGACAAAAGAGCAGATAACCAAGGAGGGTCTTGGAATGCAGGAATGGAGAAACCAGACCCTTATCGTCCTTCCCTTCTCCACTGTAACTATTAATAGAACAGTATAAACTGTCTCCCCTCCTACCCCATAGGGAGGAGGTATTTTGCCTTACTCTTCCCCCTACCCAGTATGTGTACGTGCCTCATCCAATCAGCAAATGACCTGCAAGACCCCTATCCCACTCATTGTACCCTAGGTATAAAAGTGGACTAAGGACCCCCATTCAACATTCAACGTAGGTTCTCCTTTGAGCTGTCCTGCTGTTCTAACAGCGTCTCCCACTCTAATAAACTTTATTCTTCTTTCATTCTGTCTCATGTCTGGAAATTCTTTTCCAAACCACTCCCAGACCACCACAACTATCCAGCCAGGGGGAAGCCACGCCCATTCGTAAGAGCCACATATCCAGTAGGTCCTGTTTGGTGCAAGACAGCATGGCTGAGGGATCCAGTCCCAATCAGTGCCTGGCCAGGCAAAAGGAGGACCTGAACTGGGACTGGAAAACACAGGAATGATTACATTGCATATTTCTTGAGAAAAAATCCCAATTGTTTCTAATCATTATAATCGGTTGTCAGCTAACTTCTGGGGTTGGTTCTATTTGTTCCCTGCATATGGGAGCATTAGATAGTAGGCGTCCCTTTTTAGGAGTTAGCCATATGACCTCATCCCATATTTGATAAACACGAAGTAGAAAACCACCAGATCTAGAGCCATTTACTTTCTTATGTGCAGCAAAATAATCATTAAACCAAGGTAATGCATAATCAAAGTTGAAAGCCACATTATCTCCATAGTTAAGATACAATATGTTATACCAGTCCATCTTAGGCTTCTTAAATGTTATCGCAGAGTTGAAGAAAGTCCTTTCCTTAAAGTAGAGAAACGCACCATGGGAAATCTTCAATTGATGAAGAGGGAAGTGCTCTGCAGACTCAGCAATTAGACAGATTGTAGAATGCAACATAAGAATGAGTCCAGGACAGGAAGGCGTTGTCTTGAGGGTCAAAGGCAAACTCAGGATTTTTGGAGTCAGCAAAAGCAAGCCCACCTAGATTCTCAGGCCCATCTTGGTTCCTGGCTCAAACAGTGGCTGCTCCTGCTGCTGCAGCTAAGTCATTTCAGTTGTGTACGACTCTGTGCGACCCCAGAGACGGCAGCCCACCAGGCTCCCCCGCCCCTGGGGTTCTCCAAGCAAGAACACTGGAGTGGGTTGCCATTTCCTTCTCCAATGCATGAAAGTGAAAAGTGAAAGTGAAGTCGCTCAGCCGTGTCCGACTCTTAGCCACCCCATGGACTACAGCCAACCAGGCTCCTCCGTCCATGGGATTTTCCAGGCAAGAGTACTGGAGTGGGTTGCCATTGCATTCTCCCAAACAGTGGCTAGTTTGACTTAAAGGCTAAGTCAGGAGTTAACCTCCTGGTAATGTCTGTTGAAAAGCTAAAAGCTGAGTCACATAGTTAATTTTAAAGCTTCAGGATCTGTGCATAAAAACAGTCTGTCATAGAGAGAATACGTTCTTAGTGGCAGTTCAAGTCCTCATTAAAGCTACGGGTAGAACTTTAAACCAACTGTCATGTGTTTCCTGAGTTACCTTACACAGATGCCTCTTAATAATGCCATTAGCCTTTTCAACTTCTGAAGATTGGGGTCTTCAGGAACTGTGTTAGTGATATTCTATTCCTAGAATTTTTGACAACTCTTGAGTTATGGAAGCTTTAAAAACAGAGCATTGTTGCTCTGAACTTTAGAGTTTAAGATCCCACTTACATCATGAGAAGTCAATCCAGTAAAATTTCACCCATTAGTAAACTTTTGAGCTTTATGAATTAGCAAAACAATAGTAACAATTACTGTTAATGTGGCCATAACCTGGTTTTCTTCAGTAACAAACTCTGATCCTATGCGCAAGCTCAAAGTCAGAGCCTGCAAGAGAGCAGTTTAAAGAGACTTAAAAGCCTTTTGAGTCTCTAGGGACCAAACCAGCTTGTTGGTTTGGGCCTGCTGAATCCCAGTTATAAGTTTATGTAAAGGACGGGTAAGTCCCCATAACCTGGAATCCAAATCTGGCAGTAGCCTGTAATGCCCAAGAATCCTCTCAATTGTCTTAAAGTCATAGATAGAGGATGATCTAATATAGGTTTAACTCTAGAAAGCATCCTTCAAATCCATGATTGAAATAGATTTGGCCCGTCCAGACAGCCCCATTACTGTAGTAGATCAGGAGGAAAGCAGATCAGGGGCTTTAAGGAGCAGAAAGTTGCCCTGGTGTCCAAAAGAAAATCGACTGATTGGCCCTCCAGTTATTAATACCCGGGGTTCCTCAGGAGTTAAAAATTGGGAGCTTGTGTGGGGACCCCTGGACACCTTCAGTCCCGGTTGTCTTGAGAGTCCGACCCCTGGGACCTAAACCTCAAAGGGCAGTCTCTTCTCCAATTTGGTCCCTTGCAGACTGGACATGGAGCTGGGGGCAATTCTGCTTGAGATGCCCTTCCTTCCCACAGTAATATCAAGCTCATCCCTTTTCACCTGGGTCCCTCTGGGCATTTTTCTCAGGCTATTTCAGAGCAGGTCTAACAGCCATTGTTGGGGCTTCAATCTTTTGCCTGGTTCTTTTTTTTTTCTCCTATTTTCCTCCTTGTATTCTCTACCATAATATACCATCTGACCCAGTTGCAACAGATTATCTAAAGACTGATTTGGTCCATACCCTGTTTTCATAAATTATGGCAGATATCTGGAGCCGACTGAGAAATCGATCTTTTAAGATCATTTCCCCCTCTGTAATTTCGAGATCAACATCAGTAAACTTGCGGAGAGCCTCCTGTTAGTCTATCTAGGAATTTACCATGACTTTCTCTCCCTCCCTGTTCTATGTCTCCCTGTTCTTTCTCTCCCTGTTCTATGTCAAACAACTTAGCATATGTCAGTCTTAGCACATGCTCGCTTGAGTCCTTCAAGAATACATCTGACAAAGTGGCTCTGTCATAGGAACTGCTTGGCTCCTAATAGGAAGGAGGGCTATTTCATGTTCCCTCTTTCCCTTGTTTTATGTTCAAGCCATTCATCTCCAAAAGTAGCATCTTCTCCAAAACTCAAGTTTTCGAGTCAGGAGTTAGCGTCTGTCCCAAGACATACATTACATCTCTCCAAGTAAGCTCATAAAGTAAAGTTAGTCCCTTAAAATCTTTTTTTTTTTTTTTTTTTCATCTTAAAGTCTTATGTGTACTTTTTGGATCCTCTCGATAGTCTCGATTGCAATTGGTACTATTTGAATGTCTACTGAGACTGAGGCAACCCCTCCTGGAAGGGTGCCCTGACTCTCAGCCTGTTCAGTTGGGAGTCCCAGATACAGGAGGAAAGTAAGAAGACGGGAGGGAGCTGAAGGTTTTACACCCAAATCTGCACCCTTAGGGCACAAGTCTGGAATGTCTCACAGAAAAATAAAGCAACACATATGGCACTTCTACCCATTTCTCTAGTTTTCCACGGAACCGGTCTAGTAAAACAGTATCGTAATTAAGCAACCCTTCAACAAGCTAGCGTCCCCAGTTTTCCAAAGGATACTATGGCCATTCAGTATCACAGAAGAAGATCAGGCATGTCTATTTAAACTCTGGGGATCAAACTTGTCCCACTTTTAAAAATACATTTTAAATGAGTGGTTATGGAACTGTTAGCTCCCATCTGTGAGAGAGAAAAAAGCAGCATCCAGAGCCATGGCTTCTTTCCACCGGAAGCATCCCTCCCTACTCTAGATGGGGGTGTAAAGAGACTCTCCACTGAAGCTTTCCTTCCCTGGTCGGACTTAGTCTGTCCCTGACGCAGCCATCTTACTCGTCCCTCCCAGTTCTACCACTGAGGCAGACTGGAGATGCACCAGGGGTAGACCTGGTGGCATCCCAGATTTATTTGCAGTTCCTTACCACCAAGACTTTTCTTTTATTTGCCAGAGTAGTTTCCCAGAATGTTTCCCAGGCTAGGACTACTAGGGAAAGCATCCGTCTTACGTGTGCCCGGGCACATTCCCGAGTACAGTCCTGACCACAATAGAAGCCATGAGTCATAAAGGGATGAACGACAACCAAGATGTCCCTTCTGAGTGTCACCACGCCAGTATACTTGATAGCAAAAGAGGTGGTGGAGGGTTTGCCGGTGAGTAAAAAGTGATTTTTGTCCTCAAGCTACTAGGGCCAATCCTTCCAGTTCATTCCCAGATTCCACAAAAAGAATATCTAGGGAGTTGAGACAAAAGCCACCAGAGAGCCTCCTCTGATCCACTAACAGTTACCACTACCAAAGGAAGAAGCCCACTGTACTTCCAATCTGTTCAGATCCTGCAACTACCGATCTGCATCCTCAAAAACCTCACGGTCACCAGCAGTGCTTCTATCCATATAGATAGGAGGCACAGCCATGACAAAGACTCATTTTCAGATCGCTGGTCCCTTAGGCAGGCAGGCAAGAGAGACCTCTAGCCTAAGAGACATTCCTGGAGCTCTAGTTCCACCTTGCTCCATACGTGCTCCTAGTAATTTTTGGCTCCTAGCAAGGCTAGGCGCTTCCATACTTGGGGGTCTAAGTAAAAGTACATAGTAACAGCATGGATCACAAGTCCCTTGGAAGTCTATGATCCGACAGTTGTTCTAATTCCCCAAGCAATTACAAAATGGTCAAAGAGACCAGGAAAAGACTGAGAAAGGAAAGTTCAGTCCACACGCTGTGCCCATCTCTGGCCTCTCCCCTCCCAGGGATGTTGGTTGTCTCTTGGCATTGGCAGGTCGATACAAACCCCCGACAAGGCTTCCCTTTTGGGGGCTGCCTTCAGTCATTACGAGGCACCACGAAACCACAGAGCAGGGCTCATCACTCTTCGTGCAGGGTGTGTCATTCATTCACACAGCACACCGTAGAATTAGTAAGGTAAGGCAGAAAATGTGTATACTGAGAAAGCAGGGAGTCTAAAGCTCTGAGCATTCTTACCTTTTCCTGAAGATCCAGGACAAGCCTGCAGGATGATAGCTTACTGTGAACGGTGTCGGATTCTCGATCTCTGAAGAAGATTTAGCTTTGAGAACAGGGACCAGGCTTATTCATTCAAGAGCTTTTGTGCAGCAGAGTTTTATTAAAGGATAAACAGGGACAGAGAAAGCCTCTGACATAGACATCGGAAGTGGGTAGAGAGTGTCCCCCTTGATAGTCTTTAGCAAGGAAATTATTTACTTTTTCGGTACAGTTCAGTCGCTCAGTTGTGTCCAACTCTTTGCAACCCCGTGGACTGCAGAACGCCAGGCTTCCCTGTCCATCACCAACTCCTGGAGCTTACCCAAAGTCATGTGCATCAAGTCGGTGATACCATCCAACCAATTCATCCCCCGTCGTCCCATTCTCCTCCCGCCTTCAATCTTTCCGACCATCAGGGTACTCTCCAATGAGCCAGTTATTCTCAACAGGTGGCCAAAGTATTGGAGTTTCAGCTTCAGCATCAGTCCTTCCAATGAATATTCAGGACTGATTTCCTATAGGATGGACTGGTTGGATCTCCTTGCAGTCCAAGGGACTCTCAAGAGGCTTCTCCAACATCACAGTTCAAAACCATCAATTCTTTGACACTCAGCTCACATCCATCATGACTACTGCAAAAACCATAGCTTTGACTAGACAGACTTTTGTTGGCAAAGTAATGTCTCTGCTTTTTAATAAGCTGTCTAAGTTGGTCATAGCTTTTCTTCCAAGAAGCAAGCGTCTTTTAATTTCATGGCTACAGTCACCATCTGCAGTGGCTTTGGAGCCCCAAAACATAAAGTCTGTCATTAATTCCATTGTTTCCCCATCTATTTGAGATGAAGTGATGGTACCAGATGCCATGATCTTAGTTTTCTGAATGTTGAGCTTTAAGCCAACTTTTTCACTCTCCTCTTTCACTTTCATCAAGAGACTCTTTAGTTCTTCTTCACTTTTTGCCATAAGGGTTGTGTTATCTGCATATCTAAGGGTATTGATATTTCTCCTGGCAATCTTGATTCCAGCTTGTCCTTCATCCAGCCTGGCATTTCACATGAGGTACTCTGCACATATGTTAAATGACCAGGGTGACAATATGCAGCCTTGATGTACTCCTTTCCCAATTTGGAACAGTCTTTTGTTCCATGTCCAGTTCTAACTGTTGCTTCTTAACCTGCATACAGATTTCTCAGGAGGCAGTTCAGGTGGTTTGGTAGTCCCATCTCTTGAAGAATTTTCCAGTTTGTTGTGATCCATACAGTCAAAGGCCTTGGCATTGTCAATAAAGCAAAAGTAAGTGTTTTTCTGGAACTGTCTTGCTTTTTCCATGATCCAACAGATATTAGCAATTTAACCTCTGGTTCCTCTGTCTTTTCTAAATCCAGCTTGAATGTCTGGAAGTTCACGGTTCTCATACTGTTGAAGCCTGGCTAGGAGAATTTTGAGCATTACTTTGCTAGCATGTGAGATGAAATAAATTGTGTGGTAGTTTTGAGCATTCTTTGGCATTGCCTTTCTTTGGGATTGGAATGAGAACAAATCTTTTTCAGTCCTGTGGCCACTGCTGAGTTTTCCAAGTTTGCTGGCACGCTGAGTGCAGCACTTTCACAGCATCGTCTTTTAGAACTTGAACTAGCTCAACTGGAATTCCATCACCTCCACTAGCTTTGTTTGTAGTGATGCTTCCTAAGGCCCATGTGACTTTACATTCCAGGATGTCTGGCTCTAGATGAGTGATCACACCATCGTGGTTATCTGGGTCATAAAGATCTTTTTTGTATACTTCTGTGTATTCTTGCCACTTCTTAATATCTTCTGCATCTGTCAGGTCCATATCATTTCTGTCTTTATTGTGCCCATCTTTGCATGAAAATATTCCTTGATATCTCTAATTTTCTTGAAAAGATCTCTAGTCTTTCCCATTCTATTGTTTTCCTCTATTTCTTTGCATTGATCACTGAGGATGGCTTCCTTATCTTATTATTCTTTCAAACTTGCATTCAAATGGGTATATCTTTCCTTTTCTCCTTTGCCCTTTGCTTCTTTTCTTTTAATAGCTGTTTGTAAGGCCTCCTCAGACAACCATTTTGGCTTTTTGCATTTCTTTTTCTTGGGGATGGTCCTGATACCTGCCTCCAGTTCAGTGTTACAAACCTCCATCCATAAATCTTCAGGCACTCTATTAAATCTAGTCCCTTAAAACTATTTCTCACTTCCACTGTATAATCATAAGGGATTTTATTTAGGTCATACCTGAAGGCTCTAATGGTTTTCCCTACTTTTTTTCAATTTCAGTTTGAATTTGGCAATAAGGAATTCTTAATCTGAGCCACAGTCAGCTGTCGGTCTTGTTTTTGCTGACTGTATAGAGCTTCTCCATCTTTGGTTGCACAAGAATATAATCAACCTGATTTTGGTATTGACCATCTGGTGATGTCCATGTCTAGAGTCTTCTCTTGTATTTTTAGAAGAGGGTGTTTGCTATGACCAGTGTGTTCTCTTGGCAAAACTCTGTTAGCCTTTGCCCTGCTTTATTCTGTACTCCAAGTCCAAATTTGCCTGTTACTCCAGGTATTTCTTGACTTTCTACTTTTGCATTCCAGTCCCCTATAATGAAAAGGACATCTTTTTTGGGTGTTAGTTCTAGAAGATCTAGGTCTTCATAGAACTGTTCATCTTCAGCTTCTTCAACATTATGCATCAGGGCACAGACTTGGATTACTGTGATATTGAAGGGTTGCCTGAGAAACGAACAGAGATCATTATGTCTTTCTTGAGACTGCATCCAAGTACTGCATTTTGGAGTCTTTTGTTGATTATGATGGCTACTCCATTTCTTCTAAGGGATTCCTGCCCACAGTAGTAGATATAATGGTCATCTGAGTTAATTTCACCCATCCCAGTCTATTTTAGTTCACTGATACCTAAAATATCAATGCTCACTCTGGCCATCTCCCATTTGACCACTTCCAATTTGCCTTGATTCATGGACTCACTGCAGGTTAATTCCTTGATTCATTCCAGGTTCCTCTGCAATATTGCTCTTTACAGCCTCGGACTTTACTTCCATCATCAGTCACATCCACAACTTGGTGTTGTATTTGCTTTGGTTCCATCTCTTCATTCTTTCTGGAGTTAGTTCTCCACTGATCTCTAGTAGCATATTGGGTACCTACCGACCTGGGGAGTTCAACTTCCAGTGTCCTATCTTTTTGCCTTTTCATATGGTTCATGGGGTTCTCAAGGCAAGAATACTGAAGTGGTTTGCCATTCCTTTATCCATTGGACCACGTTTTGTCAGAACTCTCCACCATTACCCGTCCATCTTTGGTGGCCCTACACAGGATGGCTCATAGTTTCATTGAGTTAGACAAGGCTGTGGTCCATGTGATCAGATTGGTTAGTTTTCTGTGATTGTGGTTTTCAGTCTGTCTGCCTTCTGATGGAGAAGGATAAGAGGCTTATGGAATATTCCTGATGGGAGAGAATGACTGAGAGGAAAACTGGGTGTTTTTAATTAGTTATTACAATAAATAAAAAACCAAGTTTGTGAAAATTTCACCAGAACCACACCCACAATTTACATTTTAGGATAATAGGATTAGAATTTAACAACAGAAAGATCCTACCAGACCCACTCGCATAATATACATTCTAAGATATCAGGATTAGTCAGAAGGTTTTCAGGAAGAAGAAACTGTCCTCAAGCAGGATACTTTGTTGTTATATAATCCCTAGTACAGAGTTTAAACTGAGTTGTATGATCATCAGTTCCAGGCTTGAAGAAGAAGAAGAAGAAAAAAAACCTGTTTTATGTGACTAAGACTGAAGAAAGCAGAGAGGAAAAAAAAAAAAAAGTTTGTCCTTTCCTCCTCCTTGAGAATTCCAGATTCCTAGCTCCTCGTTGATAACCCCAGATCCCTTTCTCCTCGTGGACCCCAGACTTCTTATCAACCTGCCTAGGAACTGACTCTCTCAATAACATGTGGACAGAAAAAGAAAGGTAAGGAAAAACTTTTTTTCACTCTCCTCTTTCATTTTCATCAAGAGGCTCTTTAGTTCTTCTTCACTTTCTGCCATAAGGGTGGTGTCATCTGCATATCTGAGGTTATTGATATTTCTCCCAGCAAATCTTGATTCCAGCTTGTGCTTCTTCCAGCCCAGCATTTCTCATGACATACGCTGCATATAAGTTAAATAAGCACGGTGACAATACACAGCCTTGACGTACTCCTTTTCCTATTTGGAACCAGTCTGTTGTTCCATGTCTGGTTCTAACTGTTGCTTCTTGACCTGCATACAGGTTTCTCAAGCAGGT
>NW_011488943.1:58565-59177 GCF_000754665.1 Bison bison bison
CTTTGTTCATAGTGATGCTTGCTAAGGCCCACTTGACTTCATATTCTAGGATGTCTGGCTCTAGGTGAGTGTCAGTGATCACACCATCATGATTATCTGGGTCGGGAAAATCTTTTTTTGTACAGTTCTGTGTATTCTCGCCACCTCTTCTTAATATCTTCTGCTTCTGTTAGGTCCAGACCATTTCTGTCCTTTATTGAGCCCATCTTCACATGAAATCTTCCCTTGGTATCTAATTTTCTTGAAGAGATCTCTAGTCTTTCCTATTCTATTGTTTTCCTCTATTTCTTTGCATTGATCGCTGAGGAAGGCTTTCTTATTTCTCCTTGCTATTCTTTGGAACAATGCATTCAAATGGGTATATCTTTCCTTTTCTCCTTTGCTTTTTGTTTCTCTTCTTTTCACAACTATTTGTCAGGCCTCCTCAGACAGCCATTTTGCTTTTTGCATTTTTTCCCCTTGGGGATGGTCTTGATTCCTGTCTCCTGTACAATGTCATGAACCTCCATCCATAGTTCATCAGGTACTCTGTCTATCAGATCTAGTCCCTTAAATCTATTTCTCACTTCCACTGTATAGTCATAAGGGATTTGATTGAGGTCATATCTGAAT
>NW_011488943.1:59500-61772 GCF_000754665.1 Bison bison bison
CTGGAGAGAGAGTCTGAGAGAAAGCGCTTTGGCTCCTCCTTTTATATGTTTTTTCCTCCACCTGGGCCTGCCCTATGCAAATTGGGCTTAGCCAGGAGTGCTGTTTGCTCTGTTTGTTCTGCCTGAAGTCTTCACTCTGGTCCTCGGACCTTCCTTGTCTTTTAACCACCGCCATTCTGGACTCCTTTTCCCTATTCTACCTACCTAACACTTCAATTTAAGTCTGAATTTGGCAATAAGGAGTTCATAATCTGAGCCACAGTCAGATCCTGGTCTTGTTTTTGCTGACCGTATAGAGCTTCTCCATCTTTGGCTGCAAAGAATATAATCAAACTGATTTCAATGTTGACCATCTGGTGATGTCCATGCGTAGAGTCTTCTCTTGTGTTGTTGGAAAAGGGTGTTTGCTATGACCATTCAGAAATCTAAGATCACGGCATCTGGTCCCACCACTTTATGGCAAATAGATGAGGAAACAGTGGAAACAGCAGCTGACTTTATTTTTTGGGGCTCCCAAATCATTGCAGATGGTGGCTGCAGCCATGAAATTAAAAGATGCTTACTCCTTGGAAGAAAAGTTATGACCAAACTTAGACAGCATATTAAAAAGCAGAGATATTACTTTGTCAACAAAGGTCCGTCTGGTCAAGGCTATGGTTTTTGCAGTAGTCATGTATGGATGTGAGAGTTGGACTATAAAGAAAGCTGAACGCTGACGAATTGATGCTTTTGAACTGTGGTGTTGGAGAAGACTTTTGAGAGTCCCTTGGACTGCAAGGAGATCCAACCAGTCCATCCTAAAGGAAATCAGTCCTGCGTGCTCATTTGAAGGACTGATGTTGAAGCTGAAACTCCAATACTTTGGGCACCTGATGCGAAGAGCTTACTCATTTGAGAAGACCCTGATGCTGGAAAAGATTGAGGGCAGGAGGAGAAGGGGACAGGATGAGATGGTTGGATGGCATCACCGACTCAATGGACATGGGTTTGAGCAGTCTCTGGCAGTTGGGATGGACAGGGAGGCTTGGCATGCTGCAATTCATGGGATCCCAAAGAGCAGGACACGACTAAGTGACTGAACTGAACTGAACTGAAAGAAAAACTATTGAAAAAAAAAAGAAATAGGGTGGCATGATTTGAGAGAATAGCACTGGAACGTGTATTTTACCATATGTAAAATAGCCAGAGGGAGTTTGATGTATGACACAGGGCACTGAGAGCCACTGGTCTATGAAGACCTGGAGGGATAGGGTGGGGAGGGAGGTGGGTTCAGGTGCGAGGGAACATATGTATGCCTATGGCCGATTCATAGGCATATGTTCCTGTACAGCAAAACCATCATAACATTTAAAAAAAAAAAGAAAGAAAAAGAAAGAAAATTTATTACAACTGACAATGAACCAAGGAACATCTTTATTTCTATAATGTGACATCAACACTTTAGTATCCTCTGGAAAACTAGACTTCTATTTAGTATTTATTATCTAATAAACACGACTGAGCGACTGATCTGATCTGATCTGATCTGAAACATTTCCAAACATATAATGTTCATTCAGTTTCAGTTCATTCACTTAATGATCTCTGACTTTCTGCGACCCCATGGACTGCAGAATGCCAGGCTTCGCTGTCCATCATCAACACCCAGAGTTTCATTCAAATTCAATGTGTATAGAGTCGGTAATGCCATCCAACCTCTGTCGTCCCCTTCCCCTCCTGCCTTCAATCTTTCCCAGCATCAGGGTCTTTTCAAATGAGTCAGTTCTTTGCATCAGGTGGCCAAAGCATTGGAGTTTCAGCTTCAGCATCAGTCCTTCCAATGCATATTCAGGATTGATTTCCTTAATAGATTGGTTGGATCTCCTTGCAGTCCAAGGGACTCTCTTTTTCAACACCACAGTTCAAAAGTATGAATTCTTTGGCGCTCAGCTTTCTTTATAGTCCAACTCTCACATCCATACATGACCACTGGAAAAACCATAGCTTTGATTAGATGGACTGTTGTTGGAAAAGTAATGTCTTTGCTGTTTAATATGCTGTCTAGGTTGGTCATACCTTTTCTTCGAAGGAGCAAGCATCTTTCAATTTGATGGCTGCAATCACCGTATGTAGTGATTCTGGAACCGCCAAAAAATAAAGTCTGTCACTGTTTCCATTGTTTCCCCTTTTAATTGCCATGAAGTGATGGGACCAGATGCCATGATCTTAGTTTTCTGAATGTTGAGTTTTAAGCCAACTTTTTCACTCTACTCTTTCACTTCCATCAAGAAAC
>NW_011488943.1:64029-64294 GCF_000754665.1 Bison bison bison
TCAGTTCAGTTCAGTTCAGTCGCTCAGTCGTGTCCGACTCTTTGTGACCCCATGAATTGCAGCACGCCATGCCTCCCTGTCTATCACCAACTCCAAGAGTTCACTCAAACTCATGTCCATCGAGTTGGTGATGCCATCCAGCCATCTCATCTTCTGTCGTCCCCTTCTCCTCCTGCCTTCAATCTTTCCCAGCATCAGGGTCTTTTCAAATGAGTCAGTTCTTTGCATCAGGTGGCCAAAGCATTGGAGTTTCAGCTTCAGCATC
>NW_011488944.1:0-298 GCF_000754665.1 Bison bison bison
TGAGTGTAGTAGACTCTTTAAATATACTGCAGGCCTTTAACCCATTTCCAAAGTCCTAAAGGCTGTAAGGCTCAGAGGATGCCAAGATTGACATGAAAAGGAAATAACAAGGTTAAGAGTAAATGGGGCTCATCAGAAAGGTTTAGGCTTTTTAAAAAAAACACGGTGGCACTAGTGGCAAAGACTGCCTGTCAATGCAGGAGACACAAGAGGTGTGGGTTAGATCCCTGGGTTGGGAAGATCCCCTGGAGAAGTAAATAGCAACCCATTCCAGTATTCTTGCCTGGGAAATCTCATG
>NW_011488944.1:3386-5162 GCF_000754665.1 Bison bison bison
AAAAAAAAAAAAAACATTCTAAGGACACTGAGGACATGTGAATATGGACCAGATACTAGATAATATGAAATTACTAATCCTTTTAAGTATGAAAATAATATTGTGGTTATTAGTAAGAATATTCTTTGAAATGTTCTTATTCTTAGAAGGTGCATAAAGAAGCATCCAGTTGGTAAGTGTATTATTTGTAACCTATTTTCAAAGAATTTTCAAAGAAAGTATTAACTATAGAGATGAAATAAATATGGTAAAATGTTAATAGCAGAACCCGGTTGGCAAGTCCATGAGAGTTTACTGTATTTCTTTTCAACATTCCTGTATGTATGAACATTTCATTAAAAGAATTGAAAGAAAACACGTCGGGAAATGATCATGATAAATGAAAGTTTGCAAAGCTGAATTTGTGATGACAACTACATTGTGTGCTATAGACAGTATATGCCCCTTCAAAATTAATACGTTGAAACCTAAGCCCCTACGTGATGATGTTTGGAGGTGGGGCCTTCGGAAGGTGATTAGCTCAAGAGACCAGAGGCCTCGTGAATGATGAGAGCTCCCTCCTCCCTTCTGCCATGTAAGGAGACAGGAAGAAGATAGTATCTAAAAGCCTGGAAGTGGGCGTTCACCGAACACCAAATATGCCAGCACCTTCCTCTCGGACTTCCCAGTCTCGAAAAATGTGAGAAATAAATGTTTCTTGTTTAAGCCATCCAATCTATGGTGCTTTTTTTGTAGCCCAGACAAACCGAGATACTGTGAATCATTTTCTACAGAAAAATGCATTAGAAATTAGAATTATTGTAAATTACTTTTAAAATGATTGAATTACATTTCCTAATCTCAGGTGGGTAATTGATGTCTCAAACCTCTAGGAAGAATGACATGTCACAAATAATCCTTTAACCATTTTATCATCTTCAACAAATAACCATAAAACACTGTGATTAACGGCTAAGGAAGTGATAAGCCAGTCTTATCCCTAGAATTATCTTTGTAAAGACGGTTTCTAGCTATGCTTCTTCCATCACTTGAGAAGATTATGAGATGAAAAAAAATTTTGTTGCATTGTTATTTAGTTATAAATTCAGCTAGTCATGAAAAAAAATCACATTTTTAATGAAAAAAATGCTCATTTTAAAAAATGCACTGCCAGAGGGAATATAATAGTTACGAAATAGAGACAATGAGAACTTAGATCTTTGGCAGGTAACTGTTTCTAATGCAATATGAAGGACATTAACTCCAAGACTTTTATCACTGGAGGTGATCTGGCAAGGAGTGCATGAACTTGACCCTCCAATTTCAAGTATGAACTGTGTCCTAAGGACTAGTAAGAAACTTGTGAGATTTGCCAGGGCGCTGCTTGATAGCTGAAAATTGGAAGCAATGTCAGATCACAGGAAATGGATACATCGATATAACATATTATGTAATATTAAGGTGGAAATACGCAGAATTAACTGGCAACCCACTCCAGTATTCTTGCCTGGGAAATCCCACAGACAGAGGAGCCTGGTGGGCTATAGTCCACAGGGTCACAAAGAGTTGGACACGACTTAGTGACTAAACAACAACAAGGTGGAAACATACATACTGTATGTCAAGTTAAAAAACCAGGTATGTCAAGTTAAAAAACCAGGTTATTGAACAATGTATCACAGAATCCTTCTTTATAAAGCTAAACATACTTACATATCAATTGGAAAAAAAATAGTATGTTTCTGGAAGTACTCTTGTGAGGAAATTAACACAAAATTAATTTTCTGTTGCCTGTTA
>NW_011488944.1:7526-8631 GCF_000754665.1 Bison bison bison
AAATATGGAAAAAAGGATGGGAGGAAGTCAAAATATTAAGTTTATCTTTGGGTAGTTATACTATAGTTGTATTTTAATTTCTTCTTTATAATGCTCATTTCCATGTTTCTACAATGAATGAGTAGTGTCATACAGTTTTGTGGTTAATAAATGTAATTTTAAAATAATGCTTAATTCACTAAGGCATGTTCAGGGTGGGAAAAAATAAAGCCAAAGAACAGATACAATGCGTTACAGAGCATATAAATGTTCATGCAATGAAATGCTGAATCTAGAGGACACATAAATAAATAAAGCATGGGCTCTGTTCCTAAAGAGTTTGTCTATTTTGTAGTGAAGACAGACGAAAACATTTTAAAAAAAGGTCATAAATGCCAACTTGGCTTTGAGAACACAAAGAAAAGGACAGTGAGGAAAAGGAAAGTGGTCATTGTGGGATGTGAAGATGGTAAATATGAAAAGCCACAACTACACAGAACTGGTCCAGGGAATAGTGAATAATCCCAAGGCTGGGGTCTGAGTTCATGGTGGAAAGGGAAGAGGAAGGAAAGAGCCAGCCAGGGAGGAATTTGATGGCCAAATAAATCACCTGGACTTTATCCAGTGTTTTCCACACTGTGTCTTGTGGACTCGTTTCTTAGGAAACACAGCAAGGCAGGTTGCATGGCCAAGTCTGTGGCACCGACCCCTGCTTCAAACAGCAGCTCTGCTTTTATCTCTTCTATAAGTTGGATTTTCTGGCAGTGTTTTATTTGAAGAAAGAGCTCCATGACCTTAAAAAGTCTGAACACTGCTCCCATGCCATCAAACTGTTGGATGCTTTTAAGACAAGGAATAGCACAGTCAGGTTTCTATTTTAAATGTGTGTTTTGAAAGACATCAGTATTCAGTGATTGTCTGAGAGGGTAGAGGTAATGTAGACAATGAGGAGGATCAGGCAGGAGGACCAGGGAGAGACTGGGAAGTGAAGTTTGTGGGGAAGGAATAAAGGATCATCTTTCATATATTCAGGGATAATCTCATAAGGTCCAGTTACCAACTAGATGTGAGTGGGAAGAGAGAACCACTGAAGTTTCTGGCATGGGGAAATGCAAAGATTCTTAAA